>NC_044573.1:4669000-4969000 GCF_901933205.1 Camarhynchus parvulus | reverse complement strand
GCCGGCCTGCTTTTCTCCAGCAGACAATTAATTCTTCTCCAGGACATAGGAATCTAAATGAGCTTCCCTATTCTCACGATTGCTCTATCTCCTTCCCCCCGAAGCTTCAAAGGCGGAGAAATCCTTCCAATTCACCGATATTCCTTATAAATCTGTAGATGCGGATCTGCCCCGCAGCCAAGCTCCCGAGGTGGCGAATTGTCATAGAAATTGGGATTCCCCCCCCCTCAAACCCCCCCTGCTCCCCGGGGGCCGGCGGGGTTATGGCAGAGCCGGAGGGCACATGTTAGGGCTTTGATAAATGCACTTTAATGAGATTTTGGAAATTATTGCCCATAGTGATGGAGGCAGTGGGGTACGGGCACAAAGCCGGGAGCCCGCAGCCCCCCGACCCACATTTTGTCTTATTTAATTCCCCCCACTGCGCCGGGGGGGAGCTGTAAGCCTGGCCCGGGGCTCCCTTCCCCTTTCCAGCCTATTCCAAACCGGTTTATTCGCCGGACAAACGGGGGTGCCCCCCCGCCGGAGCCCCCCGGCTCTGCCCGTCCCCGTCTCTAATGATTAAACGTGTCCCAACGAGATTAAGCTTTGTCAGAAATGATTTTTTTCCTCCCGGGCCTGGCGATGCCGGCCCGGCGGCCCCGGGGCGAAGGCAGCGCGGCGGGATTTGCTCCCTTATCAGAATTCACCGCGCACCCCGCGCACGGCTCCGCGCCCGGGTCAGCGCCGGCTGCGGGTCGCGGCTGGGGGCGCGGGGAGCCCCGGAGCCGGGGCTGGGTGGGGACGGGCCCACCCGGCTCCAAAAGGCGCGGCAGAAGAGGGGACACACGCGTGGCACGGGCACGGAAGGGAAGGGGTGAAGGAGGAGGGGGCGCCGCCGGGGCCGGGGCCGGTCCCGGTCATTCCCGGTCCTCTGGCGGACTCTGCCGTCGCGGCTGAGAAGTGTCCCACGGCCGGGGCAGGGGGAGCGCCCCGGGCTCCCTTTCCCCGCGCTGTCCGTGCCCCGCTGCCCCCCGTGGCCGTGGCCGTGGCCGTGTCGCAGCCGCGCCGTCGGGGCCAGGGCCGCGCCCCCTCGGCGCTCAGCACCGGCTCCTACCTGCTCCGACCCACCCGGCCCCAAAGCGCCTTCCCACCTGCTGCTGCCGCCCCTGGTGACCCCTCTGTCCCCTCTGCCCCCGCGGGCTCCAGCCTGGGGTCCCCCCGCTGCCTGCCGGGCTCACCTGGGCGGGTCCCTGCGCGGGGGGAGCCCCTGGCCGCCCCCCGGCACTCACCTGGGCGGGGGTCCCTCGGCGTTGGCGTGCCCCCGCTGTCCCCCGGGGAGTCACCTGCGCAGGGCTCCCGGTGCGGGAGCGTCCCCCCGCCGCCTCCCGGGGCTCACCTGGCCGGGGGTCCCGAGGCGGGGGGTCCCTAGGAGGGGGGGCTCCGGCGGCGGCCCCCCGCCTCCCGCATTGTCTCCGCCGTGTGCCGGGGCCGCCTCTCGTCCCTCCGGCCTCACATCCCCCGCGCCGCTCGCTGCCGTCCCCGGCGGCTGCCGCCGGGCGGAACACCGGCCATATGCTCCGCGGCCATAAATTGGGAAGAAGCACAAACACGCCGGTTCCTGGGTGGCTCTTTTAAGGCTGAGCCGGCCCCTCTCTCCCCCCGGGGGGCAGAGCCCTCCCCCCGGCCCCCCTTCCCCAGAGGAGCCGCTGGCTGCGGCCCCCCCGCCCCCCGCCCGGGCCGGTGCCGCTGTCCGTGCGCGGATGGCTCGGTAGCCAGGGCGCCGCGCAGCCAAACAGCCAGATGTGGCACGGTATCGATGTGGCACGGTATCGATGCGGCGGGGCTCGTTTACATTAGATACGCGCCTGATCCGGCCGCTGATAGCGCCGGTGTGCGGGAGATCCGAGCCGCGCTGCCGCCTCCGGCCGCTGCCCCCTCCTCTGTCCCCCTTTCTGGGGTCCTTTTTGGGTTTTAACATCATTTTTAAAATTATTATTATTCGGAAAGAAGGCGGTGGAGTTGGCGACCGAGGGTGATGCTGCCCGACTTCCCTGAAGGGTGAGGAGCGGTTGCGGAATGCTGGAAATATCCTGAGTCGAGGTGGACGGAGCCCAGCTCTGGGACAACCCCAAAAAACACCCCACGTGCCCCAGAGCGTTTTCCAAACATCCCGAGCCCGGTGCCGCGGCCGCTCCCCAGCCGTCCCTGGTTGCAGGAGGCTCCTGCCAAAGGTACGGTCCCATCGGGATTCCAGAGGGGATGGAGAGCTCCCAGCTGGCCACGAGGGCTTCCTGGGCATCCCGTGTCCCGTCCAAAGGCTTCGTGGGTGACACGCAAACGCCGCTGGCTGCTGGGGGCAGAGGGAAGGCGACAGAGCCCCTTCCCCATCCCACCTGCCCCGGATCCTCCCCAGCACCTGCCCCGCTCCTGGAAAGACCTTGGAGTCCTGTGTGAAAGTCCCGGGTCAGATAGGGCTCAGTGAAATCCCAGGCAGCTCCAGCAGAGCTGCCCGCAGATAAAGTGATTGATCCCCACAGCGATCAATAGCGATCCCATTCCAGGCAATTAATAACTTTGCCAAGCTTGTTTTGTTTGGATAAAAGTTTGGATTGCTGAGTGAGAGAGTGAAACTGGGGGAGAAAATAATTCTGTAATTTTATGTCACCCTCATAAAAATACCAATCAAACGACGGTGATTTGCAGACATATCCATTTGCATAAAGAATCTTCATTTGCATAAATCTGCAGGGTCTCCTCTTTCACAGCAGGAAATTCAGGCTGGATGTCCAGGCCATGTTTCACTCACTTCCTAGGGAATGCTGCCCAGAGGGACTGGAACTCTGTAAGTTTGGTTATAAACCAGCTCCAGCTCCTGTGTCTCCTCATCCAGGAAGGAGGAAAGTGCAGGAAAAGGCAAGGGAGCAGGAGCTGCATTTGGGCCCTCACAGGCAGTCCTTGGGTCAGCTGGGCTGTGCTGCAAATCCTGGGCTGTGCTGTAAAACCCAGGCTGTGCTGAAAAACAGTTCCTATTTTATGAATAAGAACTCCCTATTTAATTGATAAACCCATTTTTATTCATTATTTTTATACTTTGAGGGTGTTTTGGCACCTGGTGTGTGGATCTCACCATGCCCCAGAGCTGCTGGAACCAAACCAGCAGGCCCAGGAGAGTGATGCAGGCTTCACTCAGCCTTGGGAATTTAGTCCTTTCTGCTCCTCAAACATCCCGTGTGGAATCTCCTGGAGGGCTCGGTGTGAAGGTGGGAGGTCTGGACTCCAGTCTGGGGAGGTTGGGATGGGCTCCACCTCATGACAGGGTGCTTATTCCCAAGTATTTGCAGTCACTCAACTCCTCTGGAGCACAGTCCGCTGGTGCCTCTTTGTGTCCCAGGATTGGGAGCAGCCTGGGAGCTCTGGGCTTGGAATGCCCAGGTGGGGTGAAACACCCCCAAAAAAATTCCCTGGCTGAAAGGATGTATTTCCACTTGTCATCCACAGCCCTTTCCCAAAAGTGAAGGAATCCAGAGTGCCCCAAGCAGGGAGCTGGGACATGGCAGGGAAGAGCAAGACCTGGCAAGTCTGGGCTGAGTTCCTTATTCCAGCCTGGTTTGCACAAGGAATTAGGAAGATGCCCAGTCCAGCAGAGCAGGGAGCGTGAGGGAGGAGACAGGAGCAGGTGGAGGGGCTGGGGCAGCACCCCCACAGCCCCACACCCCTCTTTACAACCCTGGTGTGTTTGAGGAGCCCGAGCCCTGTCCCTGTGCCGGGCTGGGCACACACCTGGGGGTGACAGATGGCCACGGGCTGTCCCCGGGCTGAGCACACAGCACAATCTGCTGCAGCTCGCTCCAGCTCCTGCTCCTGGCACCTGGAACAGGGCAGGGAAGGAGGAAACCTGTGCAGAGGGAGATGGGGATTGCCCCATCCAGCCAGGCCTTGGTTGGAAGCGAGCACCCACTCTGCACTTAGTAAAACATAGAATTGAATTTAATTTCATGTTATTCTGCTTTGCCCTGGGATGTCCTGGGGTGGAGCAGGAGCAGGTGCTGGTCAGAGCTGGTGGGGACACAGCAGCCCCAGGTGAGGACACCAGCTTGGACATGGGAGGATGTGTGGGCTGTGTGGGTCCTGTGACAACAGCAATTTTGGGGACACCATGGGGACACTGTGGCCTTGGCCTCATCTCACCTGCCTGGCAGAGCAGGGGAGGTTCCCCAGCATTTCCAGGTGTAAGCCCATGTTCCTGGGGAAGCAGAGGGAGCGGGAGGATGCCTCGGTGACACCAGTGACATTCCCACTCTGACTGGTTTTCTCCTCACCTCTTCCCCTCTCTCCACAGCCAACCTTGCTCCTGCCATGCGCACCCAACTTTTTGGACGGAATTCTCCCCAGCAGCGTTGGGCTTGGAATCCCTCAGGAAGTTGCTCTGGATGGATTTAGCTCCCA
The DNA here is from genome assembly GCF_901933205.1 of Camarhynchus parvulus. Lineage (NCBI taxonomy): Eukaryota > Metazoa > Chordata > Aves > Passeriformes > Thraupidae > Camarhynchus > Camarhynchus parvulus. The sequence continues at coordinate 4,964,572 of NC_044573.1, read as the reverse complement.
GCACCCTGCCATGGAAAGCACCTGCTCCAACTCCCCTGCGCCCACCCGCGCTTACGGACAACGACTTTTACCCGGGATGCTTCGCCCAACCCCACAAACCCTGCAGGTGAAACAGGCTCCCTGGTGGGAAAAACCAAGCAGGGTGGGAAAAAAAAAAAAAAAAAAGGCAAGGCGAGTGACAGTGATGCCATAAAGCCTGGGAGCGACGCGGAGCCCCCGGCGAGGCGCAGATAAGGAGCGCTCGCGCCGTATCGCGGGCGCCCCATCAATCACGCGTCCGTCTCCCACCGCCCGGACCCCAGAGCGGTGGGAATGCACGGGGGGATCGCTGTCAGCCAGGAGCAGCAGCCAGGCTGGCAGTGTTGGGCACAAGGGGACACCACGGTGGTGGCCTCAACGCTGGCTGGTGGCTTCCTGGGGAGGACCAAGCAGGATCACTGTGATATCTGGTCTCCTCAAGCCAGGTCTTGTAAGCTCTTAGAGATCTGTATCACACCCAAGCTACCTTATATCACACTCAGCTACCTTAGAAGGCATAAAACCAGCAAGATGGCTTCTGTGGTAATGTTAGAAACATAAAAGTTTTAATAAAAGGCAAAATAGCAAAGCTCTTTGCAGAGAAAAACCAAGACCAGTGCAAGAAATTCTTGCTCCTGGTAAAACACCTCACAAAAGCCATTAGTTTCTTTGTTCTCTTATTTTTCAAGTAAATTGCTTTGGCAAGGCTTTTTGGCTTTTGTCCAATTGGCTATCCTTAAGTTTGAGGTGAAGTTCCCCAAATCCTATGAGGTATCTAATTGAAGAAAGAAATTATTATGATTAAGAAAGAAATTGAAGAAAGAAATTATTAATAATTACCTAATTGAAGAAAGAAACTTCTAAGCTTTTTTCCTTTCTAAAGAGGCAAAAGATAGTTTTGCCACTCCATCAACAAGGGCCACATTCCCTATATTGTCCCCAGTGGAGACAGGGCCACAGGGAAGGTTTAGAATGGATATCAGGGAAAGGTTTTTCATCCAGAAGATGGTCAGGCACTGAAGAGATTCCCCAGGGAATGGTCGTGGCTCCAACCCAACTCAGGGATGCTCAGGGTGGGATTGTTGGGGTGTCTGTGCAGGGCCAGGAGCTGGAATGGATGATGCTGGTGGGTCCTTCCAGCTCAGGATATTCCATGATTCTCTGATACTCTGGGAGATCAGGGTGCTGCTTGGCTCGTTTTCCATCTGGACTTGCCCGTCACAAACGGCTTCCACATGGAAAACCTTGGTGGGAGCATTGGCTGCTGACCCTCCCAGGAATTCCCTGTGTGCCACAGCAGATCCCAGTGGGAGCAGGTCAGCAGCACCGTGTGCCCCAAGGACGTTCCTGGAAATCCTGTCACATCCCAAGGGACAGCACGGCAGAGCTTCAGGGGCTCTTCAAAGCTGGGCTGGGAGGGGCTCATTCCCAGGCTCTTCCACTTCTGTGGGAATGGCTGATAGGAAAAGTGGAATCCCAGTGGAACAGGGCAGCTCTTGAGGAGGGATAAAATCTGTCCCTGGGGTCTCTGTGCCTCGGAACCCAGCCCTGAGGGAAGTTCCTGCCACAGGAGGAGGAGAACGTGAGGAGGAGAAGGAGGATGAGAAGGAGGGAAACACACACAGAAAGGGAACGGGACATGGATTTGTGGGAGGCATCTGGGGAAGGCACAGGGAGCCGGGGGTGCTCTGGGCAGGACTTGGCCCACTCAGGATGGCCTGGGAGCAAAGCAGCCCAGCTTTCCCTCACCCCTGATCCCTGCCCACCCCTCCCTCACCCCCTGCTCCCTCTGGGGGGCTCCTCAGCCCTGCCTGGCTCAGGTTTGGTGCCTGCCCTGGCAGCTGCTGGTGAGCAGAGCCGCTGTTACACATTAACCGGGGCAGCAGCGGCTGCTCTCTCCTCCTGGCCGGGAACCGTGCCCGGCCCCGGGCTGCTCTGGCTAATGTGTAACCCCAGCCCTCGCTGCTGCTGCCCACCAGGATGTCCCAGTAGCTAGGCTGGCTCAGGAGCTGGGCTGTGCAGGGGACACTGTTTGATCTCCTCGGCTTTTATGGATAAATGTTTTTCCAGCACCCCTGAGTGCTTCCTTGTGGGCACAGAGCAGCCTCGGGGACAGAAGCACCAAGCCCAGCTTGCACAGAGGCTGTTTTCCTGTTAAACCCTGCTCGTTTTCCTGGGAATGGCGGGAACTGGGCTGCTGGAGTCTGTGCTGCTCGGCTCAAGGTGTTGGGTGGCTGCTGCTCATCCCCACACAGCCACCGCCACAGGAATAACTAAAAAATACCTGGGCTGGCTCCTCTCCCTAGTGGGACTCGGGATTTTGGGGCTGTGGAGGCACCTTTAGGGATGTTCCCCTTTTTTTTTACCCATTCAGACTTGAATTTCTGGGGCTCAAGCCCTGGGAGAAGCAGGAGAAGCCATTGGGGCGAGGGGATGAGTGGGGATGGGATCCTGCAGTTCCAGCAAGAAAAATGTGCCCATTTTGGCTGTTTTTCTCTCCCCCTCTTTTTTTTCCTTTAATAAATTCAGTATTTATGTTGGATAATGCCCGTTGAGGGTTTGTTTCCTCCTCTTGGCTCCTCTGAGCAAACTCCTGCAGTAGTAGGTCGCATTCGTACTAATCAGGATGCCGAATGCTGCCTCTAATCCAAAGTTTTCCATCAAAGGGAAGGTTCTGAGTCATGTAATGAATATCAGGAGGGTTCTGCTCTTCAAAGGTGGAGAAAAGTTGATTCTTTTTGAGATAAAACTCGCTGTTTGAAAAAAAAAAAGATAATTGGAAGTAAAGCTAAAAGATTTCCTTATCACCAAATATTATTCACAGCAATAGCAAGGTCTGGTTTCCTTCCCCCTGGCAGGCTGGGGGGTCACAAAACCCCAATTTGAGCGAGAGACAGAGGAGAAATTGGCTGGATTTTGGATTTTCTAGGAATTTGGGGGCCTTGGAAATACTCCTGGCTGGGAATGTGGAGGGGGTGATTCTTGGTTTTGCTGAGAGGGGAGAGACGTTGGCAAACCTGGCTCCATCCCCAGGGATTTGCTGTAAATTTGGGGGAAAATTGGGAATTACATCAGCCTTCAATCGCTGTGCAGGCAGAGCAAAGCAGCAGGGAGGCCTGAAAAAGGAGGAAAATACATGGAAAAGAGGGGAAAATGGGACCAGCAGCACTGTGAGCTGTACAAGGGGTGCCCCATGCCTGGGAGTGTCCCAGGCCAGGTCGCACGGGGTTTGGAGGAACCTGGGACAGTGGAAGGTGCCCATGGCAGGGGGTGGCACTGGATGAGATTTAAGGGCCTCTCCAAGCCAAACCACTCTGGGATGGCTCCATGAATCCCTCCCCAGTCCCAGCTTTTCCAGGGAGCAGGGATGCAGGTGGGCTGGTGCAGCTCCTGGCTGGGGATTAGCCGGGTGCTGAATGCCTGACCCGCGCTGCTCCCAGGGTAATTACTGGGCTGCGCGGGAGGCAGGAGATTCCTGGGCTTTTCCTCACCGTTTGGGATTTTTTCCCTTTCTCAGGTAACACTCAAAGGCGGTGGAAGGAAACCGAAGGAGCTTGGAGTCCCTTTTGTGCTCTGCGCCTCTGTAATCTCAGGGGTGGATTTAAATGTTCTCCTCGCGGTCATTTCCCGAGCCCCTCTCCCTTTTCATGTCCAACATCTCGTGTTGAATAACTCCTCGGGCTCTGTAATTTCGGGATCAACAACGACGCTGACAATGGAGAACAAATTACACAGGGAGAGGAGCCCGCAGCCCCAGCTTTATTCTGCTGCGTGTGTGCATCCCTAATCCAAATTAACACCGAGATCAACTTTCTCCCGGGCTGCTCGGGCTCGGGCTTGCACAAAAGGCAGAGCTTCGGCCACCTTCAATAACTGAGAGCACCCCGGGGCTCAGGAGCTGTGGAAAACACGTGGCTGCAGCGGCTCTCTGGGAAAAGGGGAGTTTGGGGAAGCAGGAAAAGGGGTTGGAATTTCTGAAGTCAGGTTCTCTTTGGTTCCCGTTTCTCCAGCTCCCAGCAGGATGGAGCTGGTGGAGTGGAAGGGGAAGACTGTGGATGTGGAATCTCGGTTTTCCTTGGGTTTGGAGCTGATCCGAGATCGGGGATGCTCAGGCGGCGTTTCCTTGGCTTTGGAGCTGATTGGAGATCAGGGATGCTCAGCGGGGTATCCTGTGGGGTGCAGTGCTCGTCCTCTGCCCTCCTGCCTCTCCCTGAACCGGCAAACAGGAGGAGGATCATTATTGGTAAAAAATAACCCCAAAAAACACCAAAAAACTCCAGCAGAGGCGTCACCTCCCTCTCCCTCAGTGGCCACAGCCCAGGCTCACCTCGGCTCCCCGTGTCTGTGATTCCAGGGCTCGGAGCCGCTCCTGAGGGGCGGCCACCCCAATTTGGCCTGGAGACACCCAAAATTTGGGGGCTGCAGCCCTCGCCACCCCCTGCCCGCCCCAGGGAGGTGTCGCTCAGGTGGGCAGCAGGGACGGGAGCAGCATCCCGGGGGCTGCGGGGCTGCTCATGGCTCACCGAGGCGGGAGCCTGTCTGCAGCCAGGCGAGCCCGGGGAGGAGATGACAGCTCCGTGAGGGAGGTTCGGTGGCTTGTTCTTCACGTGCCGGCCACCTGGCTTATTCGCCTTGAACTTCCCGCACTCGCTGCAAAAGCCCTGCATTATTTTCCTGAAGGACACCCGGGATAATTTAATTCAGCGCGGGGCTGTCTGTAAGGGAATAAATGAAAAGACTTAACACGGCAGAGGACGTGAGACGTGTCAGCGCTGGCGGCGGCTCGCTGAATATGCAGCGAGTCCTCCTCAACTTCAGGCAATTGAAGAGCTTGAAATAAATTCACCAACTCTCGTAAGGGAAAAAAAAAAAAAAAAAAAAAAAAAAAAAAAAAAGTGAAGCAAGTGCATTACCGGGGTGGCAGGTGTCAAGTGACTCGGCGTTTTAACATTTTCATTATGCTCGACGAGTGTAAACAGCGGAGCCAGCCAAGGTTTTTCCTCCCTACAAATTGCGTTTGGGTTCCTGAACGCCCCGTGATGAGCGCGGAGCCAGCGCGAAACTCCCGGGAGCGGGTGTGGGAAGCTGGGCTCGTTCCCAGGGTGACACGTGTGGAGATGGATTTGTCGCAGCTCAGTTTCCCCGTCCCTGCCAAAGGAAGGGCTGATCCCAGCACCCAAAGCTTTGGGAAGTGCCTGGGGAGGCTTCCCAGCTTTTGGGGCCTCTGTAGGGGCAGGAGACTGCGGTCCTGATGGATTTGGCCCCAGTGGCACAGAGAGGGAGGTTCCAGCGGGATTAGGGAGCTGCTGGGAGCTGGGGCTCCCACTGGGGACCAGTCCAAGGTGTCCCTTGGATTCCTCGGGAGTTCTGGGTGCTTGGAGAGCCTTGGGGAAAGGAGTTTTGTTCTGGAGGCTGATGCACAGCGACGATGCTCCCAAAGAATCCATCGGGAAACGTTTTCCCTGGCGCTGGGGATGGAATGGTGACGGGAAGAGCTGCCCGCGGGTGGGTGCTGGCACTCCACGGCCAGGAGCTGCCGTGGGTCACTCACTGGCGGCACCGGAGCCTTCACCAGTGAGGGACGGCTGGAGAACTCGGGATGAGCTCCGGCTGGAAAACTCGGGATGAGCTCCAGCTCGGGCGGGATGAATGGAGCGGGGCTGGCGGCGCCCGCGGCACAAAGCGGCGGCTGCTTTGTGCCTGCCCGGCTCGGGAGCTCTCGGCATCCGCCGCGGGCTGAAGTGGCTCTTGGGCTGTTTAAAGGTTGAGTGCTGCTGCTCCGAGTGACGGGAGGCAGATTCGGTTAAATAAACACGGCGGCTTAGAGAGAAATTGAAGGTGACGCGGAGAGCTGGAGCAGAATTTAATGTTGGCAGCCGCGTTCCAGCGCGGCTCTCCTGCCGCATCCCTCTGGAGCCGGCCGGGACACATTCCCTGGAATGCTGGGCAGGGGGAATGGAGGGTTCGGAAGGGTGCCACAAAGCGGGAACCCTCTGCAGGGAACCTGCGGTGGTGCTGCTGGTAATTCCTGAGAGTTCCACGCCGCCCCTGAGCTCTAGGAGAGCCTGGGTTTGTTCCCAGGGATTCACCGAGCTGTCCCCGTGCCTTGTCACACCGCAGAACCCTTCAAAATGTCCCTTAATCACTTCTGTCTCCGGTTTAGTGCCCAGCAGATTGTCCGGGTGTCGTTCCAGCGAGTTTCACCCTCGCCCCCCAAAACCAGGGGTTCGTCCTGGGGCTGTGTCCATGGGGCCGTGAGGGTTTGGGTTCAGAGAAGGCTTTTTTGGGGGGGGCCTGGGCTGCGGTTTGCTCGGGATCTGGAGCAGATCTCCCCGTCAGCGCATGGAAAATCCCCTGGAGGCAGAGAGAGGAGAATCCCAAAGGTTGGAGCAGAGGTTTCCCCTCCCTCTGCGGCGTTTCACCGCCTCTGCCCCAGGGGGAAAATCCCACTGGATTTTCCTGCGGGGAGAACTTTCCAACCCCGATACCTGATGGTGTCGAAGCAGAATTGTTTCTCTGCTCCGAGGACTCCCCTGTACAGACCTCTCCGTGCCGGTGGAATTCCATCCTGGAATTCTCCAGAGCAGGGACAGGGCGAATGATGGGAGGGAGCCTGGTCTTGTTCTTTAAGTGCCATTAATTCCCAGGCTGAGGAAGTGAGGGCAGGAAAACCAGAGTTCTGGTCAATACCAGATTCCCAAAACAGCTGCGGTGCAGAGCAGAGGAATTTCGGTGGGATTTTTTTCCATCCCAAAGCTCTTGGAACACTCCTACCTGGCGTGTGCTGCTCCTCAGAGCAAAGCCCGGGGCTCTGCTGCCCCTTGCCTTGTGCCCGTGTCTGCACCGATGGATTTTCGGGAATTCTGGTGCGCAGGGAACGAGGGACCTGCAGGACTCCCTGTTTCGAGAGGGGTGGAGCTGGGGAATTTCTCAGCGCCACTAAAAATCCCATTGAAGGAAAAGCTTGGATGGGGCTTGGAGCATCCCGGGGTGGTGGCATTGTCCCTGTCCATAGCCGGGGGCTGGACTGAGGTGAGCTTTAAGCTCCTTTCCAGCCCAAACCCTTCTGGCATTCCGTGACAAAGAGAGGTTTTGGCGCATGGGGAGGAGGCCGGGGCTGGAAATGCTCCGGGAATGTGGTAGCAGAGGGTGAGTGGGACAAGGAGCGCCAAGGAGAGGAATGAACGGAAGGAAACGCGCAGGAAAAGGGACGGGGGGGGGGCTCTGGGATCACCACAGCACAGCGGGGATGCTGCCACAGCTCATCTGTCACTGGCTTGGCACCCATCCGCTGTGACACAGAGGGGACAGCGTGGCTCAGCGCCGCTGCCACCCCACCCGGGTGACCGCGGTGTCCCCCCGGGGTCCCCAGCGCAGGGTGGAGCGGGGAGCAGAGGGAAGGGACCCCCGTGTCCCCCTCGGCGTGTCCGGGGGGCTCCGGATGAGGGCTGGGCTGGGGACGGGGCCGCGATGTCGCGATCTGCGCTGACACCGTGTGGCCGCTGCCCGCATCTCGCCCCGGCGCCCGGCAAAAGGGCCATTTCAGCCCAAACAGCCCCGAAATGTCCCCAAAGGCACCTCCCAGCCCAGGGAAGTGTCAGCCGGTGGAGGCAGGGGATGGCCGTTGCCCCGCTCCCCTGCCAGCCTCGTGCCTGGATCCCTGCATCCCTAAAAATGGACTGGATTGGGGCACTTTTCGTGCTTCCAAATGGACTGGATTTGGGCACTTTTCGTGCTTCCAAATGGGCTGGATTTGGACAATTTTAGTGCTTCCAAGGGAGTTGGATTTGGGCACTTTTTGTGCTTCCAAATGGGCTGGATTTGGGCAGTTTTTGTGCTTCCAAATGGGCTGGATTTGGACACTTTTGGTGCTTCAAAATCAGCTGGATTTGGGCACTTTAGTGCTTCCAAGTGACCTGGCTTCGGGTTTTTTGTACAGTATAAAACTCAACTTGGTTTAAAATGAAATGTGGCCAATTTAGATAAGATATCAGAAGGGATTTTTACTGTGGGGCTAGTGAGGCCCTGGCACAGGTGCCCAGAGCAGCTGTGGCTGCCCCTGCATCCCTGGCAGTGCCCAAGGCCAGGCTGGAGCCACCTGGGACAGTGGAAGTTGTCCCTGCCCATGGCAAGGGGGTGGAACCAGATGAGATTTAAGGTCCCCTCCATCCCAAACCATGCAGTGATTTCCCAGAAAAGCCTGCCCGGCCCGTGTCTCGCTGCTCCAGGATATTTTTAGATATTTTTCATCCCCCTGTTCCCGCCAGGCAGCTGATTTGGGGAGGACAAGGACCTTTTATGTCCCCTCTGGGCAGGCACGAGGCCCTGGAGAGGAACCATGCCCGATGCATTCAGCCACTCTCGGAAAAAGCCCTTTCTCCTCGGCCTTTTCCAGCCACAGGGATTTGGCAGGGAATAGCCCAGCTCTGCCCATCTGGGGGGCAAAGCTGCACATTTGGGATGCAGCTGGATGGGGCTGGATGCTGCAGACGGGCAGGGGGGGTCTGGCTGGGTGCAAAATGAGTTTATTCCTCATTTCTGCAGCACGGCCCCACGGATAAAGGCAGGGAGATTCTTACCCAGCGCTCCCAAGCGCGGGGCGGAATTTTAGGATGGATATGTCCCCTCAGCACGCCGGGAGCCCCGAGGGCGCTGGCCGTGCCCTGTGGCTCAGGAAAGAGCCCCAACAATGGACAATGGAGGCGTTTGAGGGACAACAAACAACTTTCTGCTGCCCTGTGAGTTTGTGCCGCCGCCGCAGTCACGGGGTGAGCGCGGGGCATGAATGGGGGCTGTGCTCCAGGGAGCAGGGCTCGGCCCCGCCGCCGCTTGGGATGCTCGGGTGTCAATGTTTTGTCACAGGATCAGGGCCAGAGAAAGAGCGGGGACAAAAGGAGAACATTCGCTGTCCAGAAAAAAGAGAGAGAAAAAAAAAAAAACCAAAAAAAACCCCAACAACAACAACAAAAAACCCAAACAAAACAAACCCCCCAAAATCCCACAAACCAACCCAAAACAACCCCCACCCCAAAAAAAAACCCCACAAAACAAAACAAAAAAACCCTACCAAAAAACAAAACCAGGAAGGGAGAGAGGGCTTAAAAATAAGGCATGGATGGGGGAAAATGAATATTCTGGTGGGAAAAGGGACTGAACCTCTCCCAGGGAGGCAGGTTTGGAGGTGGAGAACTCGGGAAGCTCCTTTTGCAGGGAATTCAGGGCTCCCAGGGGTTGGGAAGCTGAAATCTGTGCCCAGTGCTGGGGATTGGAGGTGTCCATATCCAGGGCGCCTCTGGATCAGGAGCCTTTGACTGGAGCAAGGGCTGTGGAGAAAGGATGAAAGGGCAGAAAGTTTGGAATGAAAAGGCAGAAAGTTTGGGATGAAAGAGTTGTGGGATCTCCTGTTCTCTCTCTGTGCTCTGCCTCCAGCCCAGCTGGGATTCGGTAGCAGGAGCTGTAACGAGGTGACAGAAAGACAGATCCTGCTGGAAACAAGGGGAAACGAGGCAAAGATTCCTTCCTCCCCAAATTCCAGGCCTGGCTGCCAGATGGAGCAGGGCCGTGTTCCCCCCTGGAAGCCCAGCGGGGCGCTCGGGTGAGAGGTGCTGGGGCTCCCGGGCTCTGCCCTGCGGCATTCCCTGGGAATGAGCTGCGAGAATTGGAGAGCCCACAGGAAAGTTAAAGGGTTTTTTGGGTTTTTGTTTTTCTTTTTTTCCCTGCAGTCTGGGAAGCTAAAAATAGTAATAATGCCAGAGGAATAAATATAAACACCCAATCAGCCAAACCAAAATTGAGCAAGGGCAGCACTGGGAAGGGAAAATGTGCTGGGTTGGGATGTGCTGCTGGCTCTGCTTCCTGTGGGATTTGGCTTTTTTGGGATTCCAGCCCAGTTTTGGGTGTTGCAGGCCTGGGTTTGATCCCACAAACAACTGCTTTTATCCAAGGGAATCAACAATGGGAAAACCTTTGATGTTCATGAGCTGCAACATCCACTTCCTGCCTTTTCCCGCCTTTTGGGATCTGGGGTCATTCTGGGATGATGACACTGCCATGGGATTGTCCCCAAAATCCACTTCCTGTCTTTTCCTGCCTTTTGGGATCTGGGATCATCCTGGCATTGTGACACTGCCGCAAGATTGTCCCCAACATCCACTTCCTGCCTTTTCCCACCTTTTGGGATCTGGGGTCATGACACTGCCATGGGATTGTCCTGGATGCCAGTGGGATAATCCAGGGATGCTCCCGCACGCTGCCACCCCTGGAGCCGCTTCTCCCGCAGCTGCTGGGGTGAGGTTACTGGCGCTAATTATATCATGACACTGTCATGATTCCCCAAAACCACTTCCCCTTTTCTCACTTTTGGGGATTCAACATAACAGCGAAGCAGCGCGCTAATTGCAGCCGTTCAGGGGGGACATCGCCATCAGCTCGGGTGTCCCTTCATCAGCGGGAATCAGCTGTAATTAGGCAGCGCCTGCTCTGCCAGGACACCTCAGGGATGCAGCGCTCCAGATTCCTGGCAGATCCTGCCATTCCCTCTCCGCCTGAGCAAGGCGGAGTTTGGGGTCACTGGTGGAATTTTGAGCTAAAAATCGGCGGATTTTGGAGGGAAATGTGCTCTGAGGAAGGTTTGTGGGTGCCCACAGCAAACAGAGCCTTGGTGTCAATCTGGAGCAGCGATTCCCGCTGGGATTTTGGGATGGAGCTGTGGAATTAGTGCCCACCTTGTCCTGGCAGTGCAGCTGTCCTGGGTGACACCGAGATGTTCCCCAGAGCTCCACCCCCGCTCCGGGTGACACCATCCATTCAAGTTTATCTCCCCCATGGATTTGAAGCTTTTCCCGATCCCTATCAAAGCCCTTCCCTTGCTTTCCACATGAATAATGAATGCTGGTGCAGCTTCCCATAAATCATCGCCGTTCCCGGTGCCACGGCTGCTTTGAGTGCAGACATCTGCATTTCAGACCACGGAGAGCATGCAAAATCCATCTTTTCCCTTCTTCCTGGTGGGATCACGGCTTGCTGCTCCCCAGGGAAGGGTGACTCCAATCCCATCCTTTGGCTTCCTCTGGTTTTGGGGCTGGAGAATGTGAGCTCCTGGCTTCTCCACATTGCTGGGACACATCCTGGTGCTGCTTTGGGAGCGTTTTCATGCCCAGGGTGCTCCTGGAAAGGCCTTGGGAGCTGGAGAGCTCTTTAATCCCTAATGGCATTCAGGGATTTGGGGCAGGTTGAAGCTGGGTGGTCCCTGGGCTGGGATGGAGCTGGTAGATGTCCAAGCCACACTTCCCTCCTTCCTTGTGGATCCATCCTTCGCCCTTGGGAGCAGCCGATCCCTCCCTCCAGCCAGGGCACACCCACCCACACCCGATTTGCCTTGCAGGAGAGATTTTCCAAGGAGAAGCCCCAACATTCCCTTTCCAACCCATCCTCTGAGGCCTACAGTGTGCGTTTTCCTTTCCCCACCAGGCTTTGAGGGATTCTCCCTCTTTCCCCCCTTCACCTTGGCTCGTCTTTTATCACAAACCGTTCGGAAACTTTTTTTTTTTTTTAAATTCACGGGTTTTTTATTGCGGCTCCGGCTCCGTGCTGAGGAGCCCGTTCTGAAGTGTTCTCGAGGCTCTCATTGTCCCTTATCTCGGGATTGTATCTGGCTGCAATTCATCCGCAGTCATGCTTCAGAGGCGAGCATCTCTCATATGAGGCCCCTTTCATCACGCGGTGACAACTCTTGAATACATCATTATTCAGCGGCGGGGCTGGGAATTATAATCATTAGGCAATTTTTCCACCCCTAATCTGATTTTATAAACTGTTTCTTTTCATTATCTTCGGGCGGCAAACAGTACACGCATCTGTCTGCCGAGATCCTCCTGATAGCAGTAATAGAAAAACCCAGCCAGGACATCTCGGTGGTGGCGAGGAGGGAGCAGCCCGCCTGCTCGCCCTGTATTCTCTCACATTCGAGGGTTATTTAGGCTGGAATTCGCCCGGCTCAAATTCCCAGAGTGAAAATTCCCTCGGGTGAATTTTTTTTTGGGAATGAGTGTCCCCTTTCACGTCGCAGCCAGCTAAGGGAGACGCCACCTGTATAATGTGGGATCCCCCACAGAGATGATGTTTCCTATTTAAAAACTTGGGGGTTTTTTCCCCTTTATAATGATGGAAAATCAAATCTCCACGGTTCTTTTCCCTTCAGAAACTTGGGAGAGGCAGCCAAGCTGCTGGGATGGAGCTGGATAAAGCCAATGGGCTGCTTCATTAATTCCCTGCTCCTGGAATGCGTGGGACCACGATGCTCAAGATCCACCAGGATTTCAGCCCTCAGTGCCCATTTTTGGGTTGGAACAGGTCATTAAACCCAGCCGTGGCTGTCACCTGCTGGGTTTGTGGCAGGGACATCGGGATGAGGCCTCCCAGGGGTGACCCTCTCACCATTTTTTTTAAAACCATCCCAAATTTGCTCAGAATTGGGCAGGGCAGGGAGGCTCCCTCATTGCCTATCGCTGGGATTTGGCAGAGCCTTTCCTGCCCAAGGATGGGGATGAGGATGAATTCCGGGGACGAGGAGAACTCCAGAGGTCCCAACCCCATCCCTGTGCCCTCCTGCTCTGCTGTGGTTGTGTCTGCACGTATCCCACCCCACCTTCCAGAGGTGACAGGAGCAACGGGAATCTCGGAAAGCAAGATTTGGATTCCCAGGCTGCTTTTTAATCCCATAGTTATTCCTAGGAATAGGATTAAACAAGGAGCTACGTCCACCCCCTCCTCCTTTAGCAGGTGGGGAAGCACCCCCTGCTCTTCCCTTCATGGAAGGAAGGGAATGCTGGAAATTTGACTGAAATCCCCATTTTCTTCTCCCTTTCCCCCAAAAAGCCGAGCCGTGGCTGCCTGGATGGCACAGCCCGGCAGAGGGAGGAGGGAAGGAGGGAGGTTTGACGTCTCATTTAGCTCGGCCCGCAGTGACAGGAACCAATAAAACCGTGTTGATCCAAAGCTTGCTCCGTGCAGCCGCTAAACCCGGGGCAGATGGCAAACAGATAACGGGGGCGCTCCAATTTTCCCCCGTTTATCCGGGAAGATGGAGGCGGATAAAGCAGCGCGGGGTAAATACCCGATGTTGATTCGAGCGCAGGGAATAAATGCCGCTCCTCTGGAAGGGCTGGAGCGGGATTTCCCTGCGCAGGGCCGAGCTGGGAGCTCGGGGGTGTCACGGCCCCATCAGGGCTCCTTCCCGGCGCCGGGAATGCCATCGGAAGATGGAGATTGCCATCTCCCGGCGCCTGGAGATGCTGCAGCGCTGCTGGGAGCGGCCTGGCCGGGCTCCAATCCCATGGGAGCAGCCACATCCCACCCTCCGTGCTCCGGGAAGCCCCAGACCCCTCTCCCGTTTTGCTTTCCCCTCCACCATGCGCGGTCCTGGAGGGAGAGGGAGGAGATGGTGCCGGGTGGGGACACGGATCCCATGGGATGGAGCTCTGGGAAAGCCTTGGAGTGGGAGCATCCCCCAGGGCACAGCGGGATGGGGCTGCTCCTCATGGGATGGGGATTTAGGAATTTGGGAACTTGGGAATTTGGGAATTTGGGACCTGGGAGAGTCAGATCCCCCAGGGCACAGAGGGATGGGGCTGCTCCTCATGGGATGGGGATTTGGGAATTTGGGAATTTGGGGATTTGGGGATTTGGGAATTTGGGAATTTGGGACCCGGGAGAGCCACATCCCCCAGGGTACAATGGGATGGGGCTGCTCCTTACGGGATGGGGGTTTGGGATCTGGGACCTGGGAGAGTCACATCTCCCAGGGCATAGAGGGATGATGCTGCTTCTCATGGGATGGGGATTTGGGATCTGGGGCAGTCCCTGAGCTGCTGGAAAATGCTCTGGCTGTCCCTTGCTCCACAATGACCGTCCCCATGGCTGTCCCTGTGCCTCTCCCTCCTCGGGGACATGGATAGGACAGAAGGGGACGTGTGTGGGGCAGAGCTGAGCTTCCAGGTGGATCCAGGGACACCAAACTCTGGCTTTGGACACTGCCCCATGGATCTATCTCAGCTCAGCCAGGGCAAATATTGACGGGTGCCCTTGTGCGTGTGTTGGCAGGGACAGGGGACGCAGACGGGGATGTCCCCAGGGCTGGGAGCTGTCACTTCCCGCTGCTGCCAGCGCTTCCTGGGATTTGCCACGCCGGGATCCGGGACTGTTCAGGGTCCCTGGGGTCCCTGCTCCGGGGTTTTGGTGGCACCAGCTGGAAAAGGGCACCCAAAAGTGTCCTGAGGGTGGGAGCAGGGAATGGCTGGAGCAGGGAATGGCTGGGGAGGGCGGCTCTGCTGGCTGTCCCCTCCACAGCTTTTCCTGCTGGGATGAGAGGATCCCTGGCCCCTGGCAGCACTGGGAAGCGGCGCTAGAGGGAGCCTCCAGGCTGGCAGCACATTCCTGTCTCTTTTCTCTGTTTTTTCCTCTCTTTTCCCTCCTGCAGGAGTTTTCCCAGTCAAGGATTCTGACACCTGACCTGTTCCGGAGCTCTGCATGGAGGCACATGATGCCAACTATTGGAGCCATCCCAAAAACCTGCCCAGCCCTGAGCTTCTTTTCCTCTTCAAAACTATTTTTAAAGGAAAATTTACTTTCCCCTCTTGTTTAAAAAATGTAAATCTTTGCTGAAAATGCACAGCTGGGCAGGTAGTGCCGACAACCCATAAATATTTCAAAAATTTCCAGAGAAACCCTGGTGAACTTTATCTCCATTCCCAAATTTCAGATCATCACCATTCCAGAAATGATGGCTGATAGGATAAAGGCGCCTCCTTCACCTCTGCTGCTCTGTTTCTTCCTTAAATACAGTAACAGTTAAAAAAAACCCTTTTAAGGTAAAATCTGCATATTGATATTTAATTATTTTTGTTGTTGTTGTTGTTTTCCAGAGACTTTTTCAGGGATGCTTTTAAAGTAATAAACAACTTTCCCAGTTCATGCTCGAGGCCAGGTTGGACAGGGTTTGGAGCAGCCTGGGATTGTGGAAGGTGTGGAACGGGAATGGTGTGGAATCCATGGAACGGGATGAGCTTTAAAATCCCTTCCCACCCAAACAGTTCTGGGGGTCTTTGTGGATTATTCTCCACGTGCTGCCGAATCCAAGAAGCATTTTGGGAATTTAAACCATTATTTTATGCCAGCAACACCTTTGTGGAGCAGCCACACCTCTCCTGTCCCTTCTGAGCACCTTGAGTGTCCCATAGCCGGGGATTTGCACAGCGAGATTCCCTTCCACACAAGGAATTGAGAGGAATTTTTCCATGGGAAGGGCCGGGTTCCCCCCCCCGCCAGACACCTCTGGCTGCCACTTCTGGCACAACCGGTTCCCCCCCCGCCCGGTGCGGAGATTGGGATCGAGCTTGAAGTTCAGGCGCTATTGACAAAGATTCTGTCAACACAAAGGTGTTGAAGGACGGGATATTTGCGGAAGAAGTCACCAAGAGGTGAAAGATATCCCCTTCAGGGGGCCTTTTCCTGCTCGGCAGGCCCCTGCTCGCCGGGGTTTTCCAGGAGCAGCCAGAGGCAGGGATGTGGTGGCTCCATCTCCTGGGCCAGCGCGGCTTTGCCGCCCTCCACCCGGGACGGAGCAGAAGCAGAGCCCTCAGGGAGCAGATCCAAGCTGGAAAACAGCCCTGGAGGCTCTGCCTGATGGTGTTTGGGATTCAAATACCCTAAATTAGGGATAGGGAATTGCAGCTCAGCGTGGAGATATAACGGGCTGGTGGAAAGGGAGGTTCCTTGTGTTCTCTCCAGCTCCTTTTCCTTCCCCCCATTCCAAATTATCCTGGGATATTTGCTCACCCTTCTTGGGTTCATCATCCCTCTTTTGCTGCCTCTGGAAGGGCTGTGGGGAGCACCCACAGGCAGGATCCTGCCTGAACCCTCTCCAGAGAAATTCCCTCTGCATGGAGGAATAAGCAGCTCTGGAGCCTTTTTCCATGTGCCAGTGGTTCTCTAAGGGAGCCCCCTCCCTGGGACAGGGACACAGCTTGGGGTCACCCCCAGTTCTGTGTCCCACTGGGAAGAAATGAAGATTTTGGGGGTTGAGATTGGCCAGTGAATGGTGAACAGGGTGTGCGTGGAGCAATGGAGTCTGAAGGATGGATGGACGGACGGACGGACGGACGGATGGATGGATGGATGGATGGATGGATGGATGGATGGATGGATGGATGGATGGATGGATGGATGGATGGATGGATGGATGGATGGGTGTCCCCTGTCACTCTCACTCCCTTGGAAAACTGCAGGAGCCACTCCAGCTCCTAAGGGAGATGTGAAGGAATCCCAGAGGATTTGAACCGCTGGGCTTTTTGAGGAAAATCAATCCTGCTCAGGTTTATTGGCGGCTTTGTTAATCCCAGGGCAAGGAATTTTGTGCAGGAGAGCGGATCCCGTGCGGGTCACTGGCTCTGGGCTTCCTCTCCTCGCCGCTGGCCAGGGGCTGTGCAGAAGGAAGCGCACTGGGGGTGTTTTCTCTCCGGTCTCTGGCACACCGTGTCTCCTGCCGAGATAAGGATCAGGCAGCGCTGTTCTCACCTCAGCCCGCACCGGGATCGGGTAACCTGGCACAAACGCGGCTTTCAGGCTTTTCCCGGGCTCCTCCTTCCTCCAGGTGTCCATGCGAGGCCTCCTTTAACTTCTTTTTTATCCTGTTTTCCTCCAGTTTTCTGCAAAGACTTTTTTTTGAGGTGGGGAGGATGGGCACGGCCCCATGGAGCAGCATCCCCTCATCCCACAGATCCTTCCTGGGCAGGCTGGGCCAACACCACTCCCACTTCTCAATCCATCCTATCACTTATCCCAGCATCCTGCTTGGTCCCTGCAGCAGCCAGGCCTGGTCCTTGTCCCCTTGTCCTGTCCAAAGAGGGCAAAAACCTGTCGGGACCCAGGACATTCCTCTGGGTGATTTGGGACCCTGGCAGGGGGCTCAGAGACCTTGGCATGGAGTCAAAGACACCTGTGCCTTCCATTTTAGCCCATAGAAACAATTACCAACTTTGTGTGAAGATTTACAAGCCACAAGAGTTTGAGTAGAATGATAGTTAATTCATCACAGCGTGAAAAAGTAGAATTTTGGGGGTTTTAGAATGGGGGTTCAAGAGGCAAGATGGAGGAATCTGGGTGTGTCCTGTCCTTCTCCTTCTTCTTCTTGTCCTCCATCTTCTGCTGTGATAGTGACGCTTCTGGATTGGTTTAGAGTAGAGACAGAATGCCTAACATAGGTGATAGGTATTGGTAAATTATTGCAAATAAAATACAGGTAGTTCTTAGTACAAAAAAATAACACCACCTCAAGGGTGGTCAGTGTGCCATGAGCCGACCTGCTGGACAGATCTCAGCAGGTCAGAGAAAGAATAGATAGGAATAGATAAGGAATAGATAGTTATAGATAAGGAAATAGATAGTTACAGATAAGGAAAAATAAACAACCCTGAAAAGCAGAACCGACAAATCTCGACTTCTTCTTCGGTCGCGGGGCTGGGGAAAAAGAGACTTTCTAATGACCCGGGGGTCATTTCAAGCACAGAAAATTGAGAAAAACCCTGTGAAAGCCCTAAAACCTCCAGGCAGCTGGGAGGAGTTCTGCACGATGTCTGAGCCTTCCCAGGGACTGCCTGGCTGCAGTCCCACCGTGCTGCAGCAGCCGGCCCCTAATTGCATTGTTTCCGCTGATCCACGAGGAAATTATTTATGGGCACGAGGAGCCTGCCCGGCTTCCAGGGCCTTTCAACTTTATAGGAGTTTTCCATGGGCTGCTCTTGCAGGTTTGGGTTATTTTTACCCCTCAATTAAAGGGGGTTGCTCTCCCTCCCTCTCTTGGGGGTTGGGTTTTTCCCTCTCTCCTGGCAGGATGGGATGGGATGGGATGGGATGGGATGGGATGGGATGGGATGGGCTCCCCCTGGAAGGATCTGGAGCCATGAGGCTCCTGTGGCTGGAGAGGGGCCAGCTTTGCCCTCAGCTCGTTTCTCCCTGCTCTCTGCAGATCCTGTTTTTCCTTTGCTCTCCCAGCTCCGTGTCCCAGCCCTGGCACTGCTGATGCATTCCCAGCCCCCCACAAGCACATCCATCCCCAAAGCAAACAATCGCCCCTGAACGGTGCTGGAAAAGGCACATCCCAGCCCTAAACATCCATTATTACCCTGGCATATGAACTGCTGGAGGAGCTCCATTTCCTCTGGCTCCTTTTTCATGGGTACCTGATACCCACAGTGCTTCCACACCGGGAAATTTGCTCCAGGACGCAGAATTGCCTGGCAAAAACCCCACCAACAGCAGCTTCTCCATCAGGGCAGCATCTCCAGGCTGGGCTCTGCTCCCCTGTAGGATGCTCCTGGCCCCAAAACCCTTTTCCAAGCCACGGGAATGGCTGGGTACCCTTGTGGGGAGGGAACACGGCCTCATCCCAGTCGTGTCCCGCCTGGAAGTTGTTTTCCATGCTCCCACTTCGGTGGGTTTAGGCACACAGAGGCTTTTTTTGGGAAGGGAGCAGCCTGTGTGGCAGGAATAAACCATCTGAGGCTGCTTTAAGCGCCCCTTGGAGCGGGGCCAGGAGCCCAGGCAAGGAAACGCTGGGAGCTTGTTTTAATTTAGTGGTGTTGAAGTGTTCGGCTGCAATTAAGCAGCTGAAAATTAAACAGAACCAGTCATTAGGGCTGGTGGGACAAGCCCAGCAGACCAGAGGATATAAATTATTTCCAATGGGGGATGCCAGAGCCGGGCTCGGGATGGATGGGGATGGTTCCCCTCCAGTGGCTGTTATCTCTTGGTTTCAGTCAGAGGAATTTCATCCCGAGGAAGTGAATCTCTGCAGCTGCTGGATCTTGGAGCAGGTAAGGAGAGGGAAAAGAAGCTCATGGCAGAGGGTTCCCTGTGCTCTCCCGCTCCCTCCATCCCAGGGAGTTCCTTTGTCCCTGCCTGAGCTGGGTTTTGAGCTCCCAGCATTATTCCCTGGTGTTGATGCTCCCCTTCCCCGGATCCTGCTCCCCATGGAAGGATCTGGAGCCATCAGGCTCCTGTGGCCCCAGCGCTGGGCCACTCCCAAGCGTGTTTTGGGGGACAATGGCCTGATCCAGGCCGTGTCCTGGGGGAATTTCTTCACCATCTGGGCTGCTTTGGAGGAAGGATTTGGAGCAGGAATTGATCCTGGGTGGAGTGAAGGTGGAGAGGGGCACGAGCGGGAATTTGGGCTGGAAATCCCTCACCTCCTGTGGGGAAAGAACAGCTGAGAGGGGAGGGATGGGGCAGGCTCTCCAAAAACTGCTGGCTGGGAACATCCATGGTGTTTATCCAGATAATTCTGGGATATCAGATCTCCCAGGCAATGCAGAGGGACAACCTGGATCCATAAAACTCCCAGCATCCCGCAGGATTCTTTTACAAACCCAGAGCCAGGTAAACACAGAAATGCTCTTTTAAATCCCTCACCTTTCAGCAGAAAAAATACTTAAGCCTGGCTTTAAAGTCAAGCCCTGGTTTTAAGTGCATTCCTGGGACATGCTGACGGGAATGGGAAGCTCTCCCTTGGCTTCAGCAGGATTTTCCCGGCCTGAAATGGAGTCCAGATCTCCCAAAATAAATCCCCCCAGCTCTGGAGCTGCAGAACCACACAGAGCCCCAGGAATTCTCATTCCCAGAAAAGGATCCAGCTCATTCATCTGCCCACATCATGTGTGTTAAATTCTGCTGACATCTCCCAGAATTCCGGGGAATAAATGGAAACCAGTGCCCGGAGAGCGCTGGGCTGGCGATGCCACGGGATGAGTGGCAGGAGCATTGTTTGCATGCAGGCTTTCCAAAGGGAGCTCCCATTTCCCTCTTGCCAGGACAAGATGTGAAATTTCATTCCCATTTTATCCCAATTACTGGCTTGGAATTCTGGCACGGAGCATTTCCGGTAATGCACAATAACTCCAATATCCCGGGTGCTTTCCCAGTGTTGGATTTAGGGGGGGAATTCCACTGAATTCCCAGTCCATGCTCCCCATCCCAGATATTCCCATTCCAAGGCTCCATCCCACCACTCCTCCTCCAAGGAGAGCAGCACAATTCACCTTACCAAAAAACCTCATTTGAACCAAAAAGCTCATTTGGGCTTTTCTCAAATGAAATGGAACTTTCCCAGCCACTTTCTCTCACCTGTTTATGTTACCAAAAAAGTCTGAAACCTCAAAATCTTTCCCAGCTCAAAATATATCTACTCAACCCCACACACCTAAAAAAAAAAAAAAAAAAAAAAAAAAAAAAAAAAACAAAAAAAAAAAACCCAAAAACAAAAAAAAAACCCCCAAAAAACCAAAAAAACAAAAAAAAAACCCAAAAAAAACCCCACAAAAAAAAACCCTGAAAAATCCCATTTTGCTCCAAAAAGATGGTTTTGCTCCTGGAGAAATCAGTGACAAAAATTTATAAGGCCGTAAATAATTATTTTCTGGTTTATTTGGATGGTCTCCTGCAGAATCAGGGAGGCAGAGCAGTGAGGAAAAGTTCTTTTTTATCCCCCCTCCCATATTTAATTTTAAAGGCCATGTGCAAGGAGGAGCTGTCAGGCAGGAATGGGAAGCAGAGGGAGAGGGATTTTGGGATGCAGGAATTGGCTGGAGCGGACAAGGCAGCTCTTCACAGCTTTAAATCCCATTTTATATCCCCCCATTCCCACACAGGGAGAAATAAACAGAGTTTTGCTGTGATTATTCAGGGCCTTTATGGTGGTTGTAATGTTCTGTGCTGCTCACCTCGCTCTGGCCCTGCATTTTCACACTGAGACGAGTTTCTGCTGGGAAATGAGCCCTGAAAGGAGTTTACCTGCCTCCAAATGGCTCCAGACCCTCGGGAAATCCTCTGGAGCTGCACCAGGGAGCTCTGGATGGGCGGAATGGCACAGCCCTGGCTTGGTGCCCTTGCCAGGGGCTCTGGAGTGTGGCACCAGCGGGGAGAGCTGCAGATTGGAAAATCCAGGACTATTGAATTCAGTGTTTATATTTTCAATACGATCACATTCAGCACTTATAAATTAATATCCAGCCCTATAAAACGTTGTTTAAAATCCGCCTCCACCATCAAAGCCAAAGGACCTTGAGGAAAACCAATTTTCAGGGAATTCAGGTTTTTTCTTCCCCCTTTTCTGGCTGAGCAGCCTGGCAGGTTCAGAGCCATCCCTCGGGAAATCCAAGGATCATTTATCCCACTTTTCAGGCCACCCTCATGTGCACCCCACCCTCTTTCCTACAAGACCCTCTCAGGACAAGAAGATCCTGCATTAAACAGTTCTGGATCCATCCATGCCCTAAAACCTGACTTAAGCATGATCAAACCCTATCGGATCTGCTCCCAACTCTTTCCAAGGAGGAGCAGATCCCCTGCTCTCCCCATGCCAATCCCAGCGAGCCCCCGGTGCTATTCCAGCCTGCCCGAGGTGTTCTTTCAGCAGCACAACTCAACATCCCTCTCCTTGCCAAGCCCGGGAGGGGGGAATCCATCCCGCTAGGAAAACAACGGGAATGGCTTTAGCAGCCCCCCGGCCCCAGCACGTGTGGGGTTTGTTTGCAGAGCCGGGAGCTGATCCCGCCTGGATTTACACCCGGCCAAGGCTTGCTCAGCCTTAAGCGGGAGCTCAACCTGAAGGAAAATATCGGGAGGGAGGTTTGTTTCTCTTTCAGAGCGCTGGAGGAGCCAGGGAATATTCATTCCCCAGAGAGAGAGAGACACCTGGGCTCCATGGCCTTGGGGGGCTCCTCCAGCCTCAAGGATTTCACAATTCCGGGGGCTCCCGGTGGGAAGGAGCTGTTCGTGCTTCCCGCTCCCACCAGAGGCCCCGCGGGTTCTCAGCACCCCTGGAGGAATTCCCAGCAGAGGGATGCCGGTTTTCCCGGGAATGGCGGCAGGGAGAGGAAGGAGCCCGGCTCTGTCCTTTGCCGCATTCCGTGCGGGATCCCGGCTCTCCCAGTCCTTTCCAGAGGCTGCTCCTGCCGGCCCCTCCTCGCACGCGGCTCCCAGATGTGGCGAGCGGGATTTGCAGGGACAGACCTTCAATCCCCCCCTCTCCTTCCAGCCCCAGACCCCGCCGTTAACCGGGATTCTTCCCAAAATACTCGGTGTTTTGAAAAATCAAGCCCTGGGAAGGAAAAGGGATCCCTGGCACCGGGCACATCCAGAGCTGTGGGATGCGGCTGGAGCTGCCCGTCCCCACGCCGCGCTCAGGCCATGAAATGAGATTCCACAAAAAAAGCCACTGAAACGGTTCCCGGGCAGAAAAGGAGGAGAAAATCCAGATAAAGAGAAAAGCAGGATGGACCCGTGCGATTTATTGAGGATTTTCAACGCTCCGTGCTGCCCTCGGATCAGCAAACCTTTCCCATCAGGAATTTTTTATTTCAAGGCTCCGGGATCCCGCTCTGGTTTTCACTTTGAGAATCTCTCGTCACAGAACGCAGAGGGATTTTTTAGAGAGAAAAAAAAAAATTCAAATGGAAAAACTCCCGGGGGGTTTGGTGTGGTTTTAATCCGGGTGGGTTTGAGGAGCCTCTGGCAGGGAGGGATTTTACGGAAAAAAATCGCTTTTGACAAATATTATTGTTAATTATCGAAGCTGTGGCCTTGACAGACCTGGCAGAGATGCTCAGAGGCGAGCTCTGGAGAAGGATTTTATTTTGCTGAGCTCTCAAACGTTCTTCTTCAGAGACCGGGAAGACTTTTTGGGATCCTCCAACTCCCTGCATTTGGGCAAAAGACTGGAGAGAAAAAAATCCTGTTGGAATTCTGTGATGTCTCTGACACACAAAGCGCAGGCTGAGGCACCCAGCACTTACTGGGGGTTTTCAGAGCGTCCGATCCCACAGGATTTTCCAGTTTGGTTTGATCCCGATGGAAAAGGAGCTCCATAAATTCCTGCAAGAGCCCCACCGTTCCTGAGACAGCAATGAATTAATAACAATAAAATAATGTAGCATAGGATGGCAGTATTAGATAACGACACAACAATAGAATATATCATTGTATAATAATTTAACAGCATTATTCTATTACAGTACAATATTAATTATATTATTTTGTAATAAATAGTCGGGAATAAATACTGGTGAAACACCCAGGACCCCCTACCTTTAACTATTCAATCTCCAGCTGCTGCAGCAGAAGAACATCCTGGACATTCCTATCCAACATCCTTGATATTTCCATTCAGTATTCCTGATAAATCTATTAAAAAATAATAAAAAAAAAAAAAAAAAAAAGAAAAAAAAGAAAAAAGGGAAAAGCTTCCAGAGCTCCCTGATCCTCTGGATTTTTATTCAGCGAAATTAATGACGTAAAATCGCGCCTGTCACCCGAGGCTCAGCCCGGCTTAAAAATGCCCACAAAATTCCAGCAGCTTTGGCAAAAGCGGGGAAAATTAGGGCTTTAAAAATAGTTTTTTTCACGACGGATCGTGTTCAAGAGGGGAAAGAGGGGTTGGAGAAGGGAAAGAGGAGTCGGAGCAGATGGAAACCATCGCGACCAGGGCAGGGCAGGGACTGGCCATGGGGGAGCAGATTTGGGGGTCCGGTGCTGCTCCTGCAGCTCCGCAGGGAGCTGGACAGGGAGCAAATTAATTGGGATTTTCCTGCCACATCTCACCTGAGCAGCCACCCCTTTCCTTTCCCTTCTTTTCCTCTCTTTCTTTCCCCATTCCTTTTAATAATTTTCTGTTTTCCCGTATTTTTCCTTAGTTATTCTTTATCCTATTTTAAAAAACTGTTTTCTTCTTGCTTTTATTTTCCCTTCCTTTTTTTCATTTCCCCCTCTTAACTTCTCTTCATCATTTATCTCTCTTCCCTTCTTATTTTTTTTCCTCCTTCGTTTTCTTTTCAGGTTGATTTCCCTCCATCTTCTACTTCTTTTCCTTCGTTTCTTTTCTATTATCCCTTTCCCCGTTTGCCTCAGCTCCCTTTCCACCCCCGTTACATCCAGGCGCGCATTCCTGAGGGGACTGGATCCCGGTGATGTTCCCGGGAACCCGGCGGGGATCGGGGAACGCGGGTGGCTTACGGGGGGCAGGTGGGGGAATCTTTTCCTGCCGGGATCTTTTCCTTGGAAAAGCCTCATCCCCAGGGAGCGAGGGATGCTCCAGGGTGGTGGTGGGAAAAGGCTCCTCCGCCGGCAGCAGGGGACCCCCAGACCTCCCAAAAAACCCCTCCCCAGGGATCCTCAGGGCCGTCAGAGCCGCACCTGCCCTGCCCGGCCGCTTTTCGATCGCCGCCTCCCCGCTTTACACCCCCCAAGGGGACACTTTTACCCCCCCGAGCCCCCCAACTTTCCAGTCTCTTGCGGGAAACACTCACGGTCTTCCCACCGAGCTCTCCGTGAGGGGGGATAAAAATCCCCGGGGATCCCGCGGCCGCTCCCCCGAGCCGAGCTGGACGGATTCACCCCCGGGCGGGATTTTTTGGGGTCGGAACGGGCGGATTTCGCCGCCAGCCGCTGGGCAGCAGCGCTTCCTCGGGGGAGCCCCGCCGGGCAGGGCTCCGTGTGCCCCGAAAGCGCTCCCGTCCCGTCCTGTCCCGCGGCCCCGGCGATGCCCCCACCCACGGCTGCCGTCGGGGTTGGAGGCGGGGCAGGTGCGTGTCCCTGTCCGTGTCCCTGTCCCTGTCCGTGTCCCTGTCCGTGTCCCTGTCCCTGTCCGTGTCCCTGTCCCGCGTTGGAACCGCTCGGGGAGGGAAGGGGGCACCCTCAGCTCGGGGGCCGTGCGATCCCCGCCGTGTCCCCGCCGTGCCCTCCCGCAGCTCGGGGGCGCTCGGGGGGGGTCCCCGGCGGCGGCGCGGCCCCGAGGGGGCGGGCGGAGGGGGCGGCTCCCCCCGGCCCCGCCGGCCGCGGCCATTTAGGAGCGGGCGGGAGCCAATGGGCGGCGGCGCCGCCGCCGTGACGGCCGCGATTGACGCGATTCCCACGTCAAATTGATCCCGAGGAGCGGCGGGGGCTCCCCGCGAGCGGGGCTCGCTCCCGGCGCCGCCAGGACCCCCCGGCCCGGCCCGGCCGCCCCCCGGGCTCTCTATGCCGGCGCTGCCCCCTCCCCGCGCCGGGCCATGGGTGAGTGCGGCCCCGGACGGGCTCCGGGACGGGCTCCCGGCGGAGCAGGGCACCGGGAAGGGGCAGGAGGCGGCTGGGGATGCCGGGGTGCCGGGAGGGCTCCGGGCTGCTCCGTCCTCCCCGCGCCTCCCTTCGCTTTCGCTCCGCTCCCTCCTTGCGATTCCTTCTCCCGTTCTCGTTCTTTTGCCTTCTCTCCTTTTGTCCCGCTCTCCTTTTTTCTTGGTGTCCTTTTTTCCCCACTTCGTCGTTTCTGACTTTTTTTTTTCTCGCATTCTTTCCCTATCTTTCCTCCCCCCCTTTTTTTTAGTGTCACTTTTATCTCACTTTTTTTTCTGTCTGTATTTCTCCTTTCTCTCTTTCCCCTTACCTTGGGCTCTTTTCGCTCTCTTTCCCTCTTCCCCTCTCATTCTCGTTTTGCTTTACCTTTTTCCTTTTTTTCCTCCCGTTCCTTTCTTCTCGCTCCTTTCTTCTCGCTCCTTTCTTCCCGTTCCTTTCTTCCCGTTCCTTTCTTCCCGTTCCTTTCTTCTTTTTCCTTTTTTCCTTTTTCCTTTTTTCCTTTTTCCTTTTTCCTTTTTCCTTTTTCCTTTTTCCTTTCCCCCTTCTTTTTTCCTTCCATTTTTTCTTCCTTTCCCTCCCTTTCCTTTTCTTCCCTTCCTTTTCCTTTCTCCCCTTTTCTACTCCTTTCCCCCCTCCCTTTCTCGCTTCCCCTTTCTCCTCTCTTTTCCCTCTCCCCTTCCCGCTGCAGCGCCATCCCCACCCCGCGGGCACCACCGCCGCTCCCACCCGCGCCGTGCCCATCCGTGCCATGCCGATCCGTGCCACGCCGTGCCATCCCGCCCCGCAGAGCACACCTACGGCGAGGTGAACCAGCTGGGCGGCGTCTTCGTGAACGGGCGCCCGCTGCCCAACGCCATCCGCCTGCGGATCGTGGAGCTGGCGCAGCTCGGCATCCGGCCCTGCGACATCAGCCGCCAGCTCCGCGTGTCGCACGGCTGCGTCAGCAAGATCCTGGCCCGCTACCACGAGACGGGCTCCATCCTGCCCGGGGCCATCGGCGGCAGCAAGCCGCGGGTCACCACGCCGGCCGTGGTCAAGCACATCCGCGACTACAAGCAGGGCGACCCCGGCATCTTCGCCTGGGAGATCCGCGACCGCCTGCTGGCCGACGGCGTGTGCGACAAGTACAACGTGCCCTCGGTCAGCTCCATCAGCCGCATCCTGCGCAACAAGATCGGCCCGCTGGCCCCCGCCGGGCCGCCGCCGGCCCCGCTGCCCTGCGCGCACATTTACCAGTACCCGTACCCGGGCCCCGCCGCGCCGCCGCCCGCCAAGGCCGCGCCGCACCCCGGGCCGCACCTCGGGGCGCCCCCGGTGCCGCTGCCCCGCTCCTGGCCCTCGGCGCACTCGGTCACCAACATCCTGGGCATCCGCACCTTCGTGGAGCAGGCGGGTGGGTACCGGCCGTTCCGCTCCCCTCCGCCCCTCTCGTCCTTTTTTTTAGCTCGTTTTTTTTTGGTTTTTGTCCCTTTGTTTTGTCTCTTTGGTTTTTTGTTCGGTTGGGGTTTTTTTTGTTGTTGTTTGTTTGTTTGTTTGTTTCGGGGGTTGATTATTTGTTTCGGGGGTTTTTGTTTGTTTCGTGCCTTTTGGCTCGTTCGGGGATTTTTTTTTTTTGCTTGTTTTCGGCTTTTTATTTGGTTCGTGCCTCTTTGCTCATTTCGTGCCTTTTTGCGTCTTTCCTTCTTTTTTATTAGTTTCAGCTTCTTAGTTTATTTCGAGTTTTTGTTGTTGTTTTTTGCTGTTTGTTCCGATTTTTTTTTTGTTGTTTGCTTCGTATATTTTCCTCCACCCCCCCCAATTCCAATTTTCCCCCCTTTTTTTCTCCCAAGGGCCTCCCCCCGCTCCACCAGCCCGTCGGGGCGGCGGGGCCAGATGCGGCCTCGGCTCAGCCACATCTTGAACTTTTTATGAAAAATGTGGAAAATATTTTCCTAGGGATGATAGATTGCCGACCGCAAATTCGGAGCCCTGAATTTCTCTCTGCAAAGGGGGATTAAAAAAATTATATATATATATATATATATATATATATATATATATATATATATATATATGTGTGAAAAGGAGGGGAAAAAAGGGGAAAATAAGAGGAGAGGAAAAATCGGGGAGGAAAGGGAAGAGAAGGCAACTCGGATCCGGCCTCCTGGATTCTTCCGAGGAATCTGGGAATTTTGGGGCTCCGGGAGCACCGGCAGCGCCAAGGCCGAGCCCCGCCGGCTCCAAGGGGGGACAAGCGGGCCGTGGCAGGGGGTTGCGGGTCCTTTTATCCTTCCAAAAGCCCGAGTAAATCAACCGCATGCGTTTCTCCCCCGCGCAATCATTTATCCTTAAAATTCCGATGTCACTTCTCCAAATCCCCTTCGTCAGGAGAGAAATTGGAGCCCCTAAATTATCGGGGATTGGGAATTGGGAGAGGGAGGGGGGAGACGGCGAGCGGGTTTTGGGGGTGACACCCCAGCCTCTCCCCGCGCTGTGATCCCAAATTTCGGGATGCCGGAGGCAACGCGGATTCTTGTGCCCCCAGCCCCTGGGTTTACACAAGCAGGCGTTTGGAAAAGCGGGAATTCCCCGTTTCACCCCAAAAGCTGCTCGTGGGGCTCGGGGCTGACGTTTTGTTCCCCAGGGGCTCTGGCTGGCGCCGAGGGGGCCGCGTACCCCCCAAAAATGGAGGAGTGGCCCAGCGTGAACAGGAGCGGCTTTCCCGGGCCGGGCCAGGCGGTCAACGGGCTGGACAAGGCTGCCATGGAGGGCGACATCAAATACCCGCAGGTGAGGGCTGGGGGACACGGGGGACAGGAGGGGACAGGGCACATCAAATACCCGCAGGTGAGGGCTGGGGGACACGGGGGACAGGGAATCGTGTCACGAGTGGGATTGGAATGGGGCAGGGAAGGGAGAGCAGGGAGGGGCCAGGGAGGTGGGAAGAGAGGACAGGGAGCCCCGTCCGCCCCCCGGGCGGGCTGTTCTGAGCCCCCTGTCCCCTTTGTGTCCCCGTGCCTGTCCCCAGCCCGGCGCGGGGCTCTCCTCCATGGGCACCTTCCTGCCGGCCTGCGCGTACCCCCCCTCCAGCCAGCCCGGTGTCTACGGCGGCTCCCCCGGCGCCTACATCGCCCCCGGTCCCCCCTGGCAGCCGCAGGGGACCCCCCTGGGCCACCACGGCCACGGCGAGCTGGCCATGGCCTTCAAGCAGCCCGGCGGCGAAGGTGAGCGGGGACAGCGCGGGGACAGCGAGGGGACAGGGCCGGGAGGGACCCCCGACCTCGGGAGGCGCCGCCCCGCCGGCGATGGGAGCGATCCATCCCGTTCCCCAGCCCGGCGTTCCGTGGCTCCCCGCCTCGTACCGGGTCTGCATTGGGGTTTCCCCGCTCGCCCGCTGGGAAGCGCCAGGGAATGGGGAGGATTCCCGGGCTGCTCATCCCCCCGGGAATGTGGGAATGTGGGGGACAGGGCAGGAGCCTTTCCCCGTGTTCGCCCGTTCCACCGATTCCAAAAAGCGGGAGCCTTTCTGCAAAAGCAGAAGCCTTGACAGGGAATCATTCATTCCTAGTAATTACCTGTTAATTATTAACTGACAGCAATGATTTAACTGTTTGTTTATAGTTATTTGTTATCATAATTAACTGTTATTTTATTTAATTGGTTCCCGGGGTTATTAATGAATTATTTCCCTCCGAAATCTCCGCCGGGAATCCCACGGGAGCAATTTGAGGTTGTCCGGGGGGGCGTTGCTTTTATCTCCCGTTAATTATGTCGCCTCATTAATAGAGCTCGATTCCCTCGTTTTAAAAATCCCGATTTTTCCGCCCTGGCTACAAAATCCCCTTCGACATTTTTGTCATTTTCCCCGCATTTTTTGACTTTCTATTATTTTAATTAATCCTTGTTTATTCGGCCTTTTTTATGTTGTTTTCTCTGGGATTTAAATTTTTTTGGTTGTTTTCTGTTTGGGGTTTTTTTGTTTGGGTTTTTTTTTTGTTTGAGTTTTTTATTTGTTTGGTTTTTAATCATTTTACCGTTTCTAACCTGCTGCGAGTTGCAACCTCAGCTGCGCCGGGGAGGAGCGATTGCGGGAGAAAATAAATAATTCAAACCGATTATTTAAAGATTAAAAAAAAAAAAAAAAAAAAAAAAAAAAAAAGAGGGAGAGAAGGAAGGAAAATTATTAGGGAAAAAAAAAAAAAAAAGAAAGAAGGAAAAGAAAAAAAGGTTATAAAACGACCACAGCCACCTTTGCATATTTAACATATTTTCGAGGTATTTAAAATTATTTGGAGCCTGAATTTTCTGATTTCCCAATTTTTGAGCTGTTTTGTCCCCAGACTTTCTCTAAACCTTTGTAGGTTTTTGATTTATTGGTGAGCTTTCTTTGCGTGTGGTTTTAAAAATTATTTTTATTTTTGTCTTTAATTTTTACTTTAAAAATTTCCCATTTTTTCTTTTGGATCGGTTTTCTTGTTCTGCCACTTGTCTGGGACGAGGAGAATTGAATTAAAATTGGATCGTTGGATTATCTGACAAACGAGCTGGAGGAGGAAGGGTATGGTGGGCTGGGGGTACCTGTAGCGAGTGGGAAAGATGGGAAAAGGCAGGAAAGAAGGAAGGACAACCCAGCCAGGCAATTTCAGCCCTTCCCCAGTTTCCTGGATTTCCCCCGAATCCCCTCCTTGCTTATCCCCGTGCCTCCAGCTGCCCCGCGATAAATATCCCGATCCCTGAAGGCAGAATTCCCGAGGGCTGAGCTGGGGTGGGACGGAGCTCAGCAGGAATTCCATCACCTCAGGAATGGTGGCACGGTCCTGTCCCCTTCCCCTCCCCGGCACAGTGTCCTCCCAGGACACCCCAAATTTTAGGAGTTTTTAGGGATGTGCTCTGCGCGTGGCTGGCACTGGTCGGGGCCACCTCGCCAGGTCCCCCCGTGTCCCTGGCGGTGCCACCAGCGCTGTCCCTGTCCCCGGCGGGTCACAGTCGCTGTTGGAGGCTCTGGAGGCGGTTTTTGGGGTGTCCCCCCGCGCTCGGAGTCCCTCCATCCCCTGCCTCGCCTGTCCTTCTTCCCTCTCCCCCTTCCTGCAGGGGTGGACAGAAAACCCGCCAGCCCCGTGCGGAAAGCTCCGGAGCCCCTGAGCGCCATCCACGGAATCTCCATCCCGACCTCCTCGTCCTAGAGCCTCCGAGCAGCTGCCCAGGGACTCTTGGGATCTCGGGATGAGCTCCTGCAGCCCGCAGTGGGGACGAGGGGACAGCCCGGGCGGTGACAGGTGACTTTCTGCCTCGGCAAACCCCCGGCAGGACATTCCCGGAGGGACACTTAGCCTCCACTGGATCGGAAAGGGATGACGGAAGAGACTCGATCTTCCTTCTTTATTTTATTTTATTGTATTTTCTCCCCCTTGCTTTCAGTTTTTCCTTCTCCTCCCCCATCCTCCCGAGGACTGTCGGATGCCGTGATTCCCTCGGTCCCCAGGCACTGCCGGGAGCATTCCCGGCTCTGTCCCAGCCCGGGGAAAGCAATTCCCGGCTTCCCCAAGGAGCATCCTCCGTGCTGGAGCCCTTTCTCCAGCCCCTTCCCAGTGCCTCTGCCCCGGGATGGAAACGGACCAAAAGTGCCAGGACTTTTTATGGGATATTTCTATAATAAGGAACCTTAATAAAAAGTGACAGCCGTGGGCACACTGCAGTGACCTCCCTCCCTCCCTCAGGGTGAGCACCGTCCCTTCTCCAGAGCTCTCCGGGAGCCGGAGGACCCGGTGGGATCCTTTGGAATCGCTCCCTGAGCTTCCCCCCGGGATTCTCCCGCATCCCGGCGCTCCGTGGCCGCCTCCCCGCGGCATCACCTGGCCCCGGGGGGCTGCCCACGGCCAGGGGACTGTCCCCGTGTCCCCGCCCTGCCGGGCAGCCGGCTGGGATGCGCTCGGGATGGGGTTTCGCATTCCCTGGCTCCTCCAGCCGCTGCCGCTGGCGTGGATCCCTTCATTGTGTGGGAAGGGGCAGGTCCTGCAGCGGAGCAGGGAGGGAAGGTCCTGGCAGGAGAAAACACGCCGGGATTGCTGCGGAGAGGGCGTCTCGGGGGGAGGGAGCCGGGAGATGCCAAACGCAGCCCAGCCCGGGACACGATCCTGCCTCCAACCTCGGCGTGGCAAAATTCGGTTCTGGCTCTGCTAAAGCCAGGCTTAGATTCCCACTGCAGAGCTCGGCAGGGAGGGAAGCTGGGAAATCCAAGGAGGTGAGAGCACAGTCCCAGGGCAGGGTCTGCAGCCCGACTGCGGCTGAGTGGATTTTAGGGATGTGAGCGTGGAGGAGCCACCTGAACCAGAGTGGCAGCCCTGGTCCGTCCCCTGACAGGTTTATCCATTAAAAGCCACATTCCAGCACGTGGAAGAGCAGGTTTGGGAATGATGTGGGACAGCAAAACCCTTAAAGTGTGGTGTTTGCCGCGTGCCAGTTCTCAGCATCCGCTGGGGCTCCTCATCTCTGCTTTCCAGGCAGGGATATCCCTCTGGATACGGGGCTGCGGCTCTGGGATGAGCAAGGCTGGAGTCAGATCCTTTCCATTCTGGCCCTGCTGGGATGTGACTCCTCATTCCCCTATCCCAGGCAGGGATATGGAATTGGGGATATGGAATTGGGGGCTCTGGGATGAGCAAGGCTGCAGTCAGATCCTTTCCATTCTTGTCCTGCTGGGATAGTGCAGGAGCACCTGAGTTATTCCCTTCCAAGACTGCCAAGGACCTGCCAAAACCCTGGAAAAACATCTGGATGCTGAGCACAGCCACAGGGCAAAGGTGGCCATGCCTGGGCACTCCCTGGCTGAGATTAAAAATGTCATTTTCATTATTTCCTGTGCAGAAGGGATTTTCTCCTTAAACATCCCCAGAATATTTCCCTGTGCCCAGCGGAATTCCTGGGGCAGGTGGAGCCACCAAAACTCCCAATCCAGAGGCCCTAAACCAGCTGGCACCTGTCAGGAGGGTCCAGGACATCGTGGCTTGGGGTGCCCAGGGAGGAGGGATAAAGGAGGAGATTTGCTGGGTGGGAGAACACCCTCAGGGCTTGTATTCCCATGGGAGCACGGGGAAAATCCCTGAGGAAATTCAATGCCTGCACCGTGCACCTCAGCTCATGGAAAATCCTGGGAGCAGAGACCTCCCCCCCCCACCACAAAAAAATCCCCCAAATAAATAAAATAAAATGGGGTTTTTAGGCAGGGTGAGGTGAGGTGCTGCTCTGCCTGGCCACAGAGCAGGCAGCCTGACAGGATCTAGGGAAAATTGGACTTGATGGGAGCAGAACTTTCGGGATGGATGGGAACAAAGCGAGGGGGTGGAAACAATCAGCTCTGACACTTCTGCAGCCGTGGTCCTGTCAGAATCGATCCCATCCCTCAGAACACGGCAATTCCAATGGAATGGGCTTTGCAGTCTGGAAAAAAAATGAGGCTGGAACCATTTCCATCAGCTCTACCTGCTCCATATATCTTTAGCACCCATTGGAGAGCACAGAGCAGGATGGGGAATGTTACTGGAGACTTGCTGGTGGAGCCCAGATTGATTTCTTTCCTGGCGTGTTTGGAATCCCAAGGATTTAAACCCATCCCTCTGCTGTAGGAAGGGGCTGGGGGACTGGGGTTTGCAGATGTTTGGCACCAAAACAGGATCTGCTTTTCCAGGATTCCGGCGCTCCTCACTCTGTGTTGTGGCTTGAGAAGCTGGAAGGGGCTGGAGGGGATCCCTTCGGAGATCAGGGATGGCCCAGGGAAGATCCAAGCTCATCACCTTGTGGGTGATCCCAAGGTACCAAAGACTGGGCCCAGGCTGGAAAAGAGCTGATCTAAAATTCCAAAACTCAGATTCGTGCAAATCCTTTGGGTTCTTTGGAGCTAAATCCTCCTCCTTGTGCAGAACTTGGAAAAACCCGTGCCCAGCTCTCCGGAGAAGCTGCAAATCCCCCCCTCATTTGCAGGGTTATAAACCTGCCCGCAACTCCTTAAGTTGCACTTGGAAACGGGAATTTGATTCCCAGCTCCCTCAGGCACTTCATAACATTCCCTCTTAATAGGGAGTTTTTCATTTTCAGGGAATCCAGCAGATTTTTACCTCTGGAAACCTTCCCCGAAAGTTTTCTGCTGCTCCCAGCCCATGGCCCAGGAAAATCCCACCTCATTTCCCAGTGAGAGGCTGGAGAAGGGGCTTTTATTCCCTGGAGCTGCTGGGAGAGGTTTGGAATGGGAAGGTTTTGAGGGGAGACATCAAGGATCGGTCTGGGATGTGTGGGATCAGCCATTCCCTGGGATTGGACGGCTGCAGGAGTGCGGCCCTGGTGGAGTTTTGACAGAACTCTCCATAATTTGTAGAAAACTGGGGATGATGAATGGCAGGAAAAAATTTCCCTGAACCCTAATAATAGTTTCACTCCAGCACCAAGCAGCTCTGTGGGTTCAGGGCTCCTTGCAGAAGCTTCCAATGGATTTTGAAGGAATTGCGAAGGGAGATCAATGACACGGCTGACAAACCTTTTCTTCCTTGTTATTACTGATAGGAATTTAATCATTCCCATGGGGAAAACCTCCCTCCTCCTTGCCATCCCATCTCCTGCAGCAGAAATATGAAAGTCCTTTTAATCCCAAAGTTATATGGACCTGGCAAGGAGCAGCGAAGCTTTCACTCCTGGAGATATCCCCGTTTTGGCACCGTGATCCCAGAAAATGATGTCATGTGGGATTTCTGTGCCAGAGTTTTCCCTTTCTTCTTCAGATTTGTGGCGATGTCAAAGTTCCTCTCTGGAGCAGGTCTGGTTTTAATATTCCATATTTACGTTTTTCATTTCGGGGCTGGCTGGAGCCTCCGTTGGTCCCAACCTCGCGGATGCCGCTGGAAGGAGTGAGGAAGAGGAGCTGGGATGGATTGATGGGCACTGTTGGATTCCTAAACCTTGGGAAGCGGCCCTAAAATAGTCCCTGCTCATTTCTTAGGAGCTGTAATTCCCTCTGCTCCACTCCACTGCTGTTCCTGTGCCTCTTCCCACAGGGAACACCTCTCTTTGCCAGGAAGGATCTTGGAGTTGATCCTGGAGCTGCCAAGCCTCATGATTCCATGAAAAATCCCTGGGAAGACCCAAGGTCCCAAAGTATCCATGCCCTGTGGGATAGTGAGGGACAGTTTGCCAAAGATTTTCCTGATCCTAGGAGGAGATAGGAGGCTGGATCTACATTCCTTGGGCTTGGTGCTCCCACGGGATAAAGTGGGAATAAACCAGGCAGCTTTGGAGAATCGCGGCTGTCCAAGGCTTTTCCTGCAGGAACACTCTGGAGCCAGCAGGGAATTTGTCTTTTGGCTCCCTTGGATTGCCAGAGCCATATTTTAAGGCTGGGAATGGTTGTCAGCATCCAGGCACTGCCCCTGGAGCCGGTGACGCAAATGTGACAGGAGGCAGGGTCAGGTTACGGATGAGGCCGCTCCAAAGCCTCTCCTGGAGAACCAGAGGTTTAGGGAAAGGGATGAAATGTGCTGGGAGAAAGAAAAAAAATATCCCAGTAAAGTGTTGGAAATCTGCTGGAAAGGGAGAATAAAATTCCCTCTGGCAGGAACTTGGTTGCTCTTGGAGGCAGCCGGTGAATTCCAAAGCCGCGTCCCTCAAAGCCAATGCCCCACCTGGAATTGGCAGCAGAGGGTCCTGTGTCCGTGAGGTTTGGAAGTACATCCATAATGGATTCCCAGCTTGGATCTTGGGTGAATTCTATCCATCCAGAAGGGTCTGGAGCCCTCAAGCAAGGCTGAAGGCGGAGGTGAGAAACCATTGAGGGAGTCCATGGAAGGATGATCGAATTCCCTGCATTTCACCTGCTGGGTTCATCCCAAGACCCTTCCAAGGAGTTTTGCACCTCCAGGAACTTCCCTACCTCGTGAAAATTCCCATTCCTTCATTCCACCTTGGATGAGGCGGGGCCACCTGGCTCTACCCACTCTGGGAATCACCTCCAGGAAAAATTCCATGCCAGAAAGAGCTTCCAGAGCCAGAGCTGTCAAACTCCATCTTGCTCCAGGATTAAATTCCCTCCTGTTTCCCGAGCAATAAAAAAACCACCAACATTATGGAAAAGCTGTCAGGAATCCGATTGTTTTCCAAACACCACGGATCCCTCTCCATTTCAAGGAACGAGTGAGGTTGCTTTTTGGGCTTGGAAGGATTGACTAAGCACAAAGATTCCTAAAAAAACCTCCGTTGTTGCAGGGGAACAGGGAAGCAGCTGTGGGATAGGAGCACACTGAATGTGGAATTCTAACTTCAAAAAAACCCCAACCCTAAAAAGAGTTAAAGGAGCAGCAAACATTTCATCGTGAGTAGCGCGGGGTTGGAAAGGGATCGGCTTTTAAGGGAATTGCCCATAACCACAACAATATTTGGGGGCTGAGCAGAGCCTAGATTGGGTGCAGATGTTCCGCTGGCATTCGCATGCATCCCGAAGGAGAAAATTCCCTTTTTTCCTGGAGTGCCCGGCACTCTGGAGTCGCCTGAGCTTTACAAACTGATTATGAACACTAATTACCTGCTCTGCCGTGAGGCCGGGCTGAGCGCTTGGGCCAAGATTTGCAAAACCCAGGGCTGGGCCTGCCCCGGCTCCCGTTCCACATCCAGGCGTTTTTAGGAGCAGAATGTGCTGATTTATCCAAAATGCCAATTCCTCTGTTAACCCTCCCACTCCCGTTCCAAGCATCCCAGGGCAGCTGAGGCTGGAATATTTTGGGGGTTCCCTGTGCTTTTTCCCACTTCCATTCCAGAATTTTGTGGGATTCCCTGAGCTTTCATTGCTGTGGAGAAGGGAGATGCTTTAACTCTTCCCTTCGCCCTCTCCCATTGATTTTTCCATGGAATTCCCAGGGGTTCAGGCTCTGGATGAGGCAAAGAAGGTTGGGATCACCTTGACAGCGCCAATGGGTTGTTTCAAATATTCCTATTCCAAGTCTTTTTCCTGTTATTCCTGAAGGGAATAGTGCCAGAGTAATGTGATCCAGAGGAAATATTCCCATTAAAACAGAGCCCGGGTTTTGGGAGTGAAGGACCCAGGCAAGGACTGGGAAAATCCAGCTCAAGGGCAGCTCAGGGAACTCTTTTATGGGAGACATTCTGCAGGGAATGGCTCTGGAGCAGGAGAGGGATTTTTCACTCTATCCACGGTATTAATTCCAAGGGCTGGGAGCGGATTGGAGCCTGGAATGTGCTTCCCAGGTTAATAAATCTCCACAGGTTTATTGTCCAGGATAAAACCCATTTTCCTCAGCAAATAACCAGGATCATTCGGGGTTAGAGCCATTCCTCAGGAAATGCTTCATAACCAAGGTTTTTATTGGTATCCAAGGAAATTCCTGTTCCAAGGAACACGGGCCCGTAACTTTTATCTGCCTTTAAAACAAAATCTGTTATCTTTTATGACCACTTCCAGAGAGTCCCACTATCACTTTCCATAAAATTCAACAACATTCCTCCTCCAGCCTGGAAAATCAAGACCAGAGCTGGGGGAAAAGCGAAAATGTCTCTTTTTTGGGGAATATTTTAGGAATTTCTGAGTTGTTTCCATTTCAAAACCTCTGCACCCAGCTGGGGCCTGGCAGAGCCCCCTCGGATGCTGCCGCTGATTCCTCTGGAATTGCTTTAAAATTATTTTGGAGGATGAGGTTTCCACAATATCCCCAGCCTGAACTGTGGTCCTGCTTTTCTTGCCATGTGCAAACCTCCCCATAAAAGCATTTTCACACCGGATTGTGTTCCAGCTTAATCCATGGATCCCTCCCTTAATCATGCCATTGGCTCTTTGCATGGTCCCCGTGGATCCCTCAGGTTTGTGGTGGGATTCAGCATTGGATCATTCCCATCACGGGCGTCCTGCTTTTTGAGGAATTTTTTCTAAGAAATCATTCCCTTTCCTGATGCCACAGGAGTGACACCACAAACCAGCAACTTTCTCCCTATTTTTTCCCTCACCCCCTGTTTTTTTGGGATGGAAAGAGCCCGACATCCCATTCCCACACAGCTCCAAGCACTGCAGGGATCCCGCTCTCCTCCAGAGCCATTTCCCCATATCCATTAGCCAATGCTTCATGGAACCACCCCATAAATAACCAGCCATGGGGAGAGCCTGGGAGCTCATTAAGTCCATGGAAGTTTCCTTCAGGAAGCCAGGATTTTTTCCCTGTGCCTTTGAAAGTCTTTGAGAATGGCTCAGGATGGGACACAATTAACAACAAACCTCCCAAAATATTCATTTTCCCTGTTGGAATTCTCCCACCCAGGCTGAGCCTGGGCCAGCACCTGCTGGAGAGAATGGGTTGGATCCCTTGGGAATGGGAAGAGGGTTTGGAGCCTCGTGTTTGTTTTTTCAGGCAGCGCTTCCCAAAACCAGGCTCAGACTCCCACAGACCTCCCCTCCTGCATGGAAAATGCTGGAAGGGAAGGGCTGCTCCCTTTCCATGCAATGCTTGCTTCCCTAAAAAATACAGAATACTGAGCAAGGATAAAAAAAATTCCAGGCAGTTATTGATGGAATGAGGATTATTTCTAGGAAGATTAATGCCCCAAAGGTCGCCAAAACCTCTGGAACATCCCACAAATCCTCAGACTCATCGCTATTGGAAGTGATGGTTCAATACTCCACAGAAAATATGGAGCCTCCGAGAAAGAGATGAGGGTTCTTTTTTAAATGGAATCATAAAAAAACACGGCGTTTCTCCAGGCAGGAATGTGATTTACGGAGTGAAAGCTGGGATAGATGGGAAATAGGTCATCGATACATCAGAAACCAGCTTGGGCAGGACATGGAAAAATGCTTAAGTGGGATGAATTTTCCCAAATTAAGCCAGGCTCCTAAATTTCCTTGGATCCTGGTTAATAAAACTGATACGCTGGATATTCCAGGGGGGATGGATTCCCGAGCAGAACGTGCTCCATCCACTGGAAAATCTAATGGAAGTCAGCTCCAAGGTCCCCAGCCTTCCATAGGGATAGGTCCTGAGTCCTGGAATTCTCTGCCCGCTGGGAAATGAGGGATCCAAAGCACCAGAATGTGCCCATAAATCCCAGATATGTCCTGGATTTTCTTCCCTCCAGAGCAGGGAAATCAGAGAATACTGAAGATGAGCAGGGATGGATGGGATGGTGATGATCCATGCTAGGATCCTGAAGGAATTCCTGCTAATTATGCAGGAAATTTGCAGTAACATGCCCGGGTGCTTGTGGAAGGCACTCATTCATGAATCCTGGAAAAACAGCAATGGAATTCCAGTTGTTTTAACTGGTAACATCCCAGTTTATATTTTAACTGGTGTAATCCCAGAATTTATTTAAATAGGGATCTATATTAAACTGGAATAAAATCAGACTATATTTAAATACTAATTAATTAATAAATAAATCTGATATAATTTAATATTTTCCATCATTTTTGGTATAAATGAATTTAAGCATTATCGTCATTGACTCACCTGGCCCAACTTTTCCCTACAAACTTCCCAATTTGGAGGGAAAACCAAGAAATGCTTCCTAAAGCTACCTGGGAGGAAAATTGGGATGGGTGGTGCATTCCCGGATTCCAAGGTGTCCGAGGAGCACTGGAGTAAATTAAAGCACCTGGAAGGAGCCAGATCCCCAGATAATTCCTTGAAATCCCCTGAAGCCCTGAGAAATGCCAACAACAAATGCTGGGAGGAGCCAGGATTCGTTATCTCCGGGGATTAAATTCCCTCATTGATCCATGTGGGAGCAGGGCCAGGATAATTCCTGAATCCTGGAGCAGGATAATCCCTGAATCCCAGAGTGGTGACACGGGGGCAGAAAATGCACTTTTAGGGAAGGATTATTTTCCACAGGAAGCTTTCCCAGCAAAGAGAGCTTGGGAATTGCACTTTGGCCAGAGTGCATCACTTCCTGCCTGGAATGATGTGGATTCCTGGGAATGGCAGCACCTCCAATCACCACAATGGTTTGCAGGGAATCTCCAGCTCAGGGAATGGGAAGGATCATAAAGCTCATCCCATTCCATCCTGCCATGGACACCTCCCACTATCCCAGGGTGTTCCATGCCCCATCCAAGCTGGCCTCAGACACTTCCAGGGATGGGTCAGCCACAGATGGTCTGGGAATTCCATCCCAGTCCCTCCCCACCTTCCCAGGGAAGGATTTTCCCTTAATATCCCACCAAACCTAAAATCTCCTTCCTCTCCACTTCCCACCATCCAAGAGGGCTCTTCTTCCCCCTCCCATTCCCATCCCAAAGAAGGAACACCGGGATCTCCCCCCACCACAAAAGCTTTGGAAAAGCTGAGCCCACAGTGGATTTTTTTGGCCAAAAAAAAAATCCCAACACATTTTGAATCCCAGCTTTTTTGGGGGAAAATCTCCAATCCCAACTGTGTCACGCTGGGTCAGCCTGAACCATCCCGAGGGCTTCGTTTGGTTTTCCCGAATTATTGAACTCTTTTGTTCTTTAATTTGGGTCAAATCGGGAATAAACAAACGCTTTTGGGAACAAAAGGTTTTGCTTGGGAAATGTCAAATGTTTTACCAAATCTGCAGTGAAATGTTTTGACATTCCCTCAAAAAAGAAAGGGAAAATCCGTGCTTTCCCTGAGCTGGAATCAATAGCTGAGCTTGACCCTGAAGTGTGAAGAGTTTCTCTTTTCTTCTGCAATTCTACTTTTTTTTAATGGATTTGCTTTCATTGGCAAATGAAAAAATATCCTAAGCCCAAATGTAATTCTGCTCCAGAATCCTTGCAGGATTCCAGGTGGGATCTCACCAGAATTCCCACTCCCCTGCTGCAGGATTGGCCTGGGATTGGGCAGATTCCCAGAAAAAAAAGGGGAAAAAAGCCTCATTGGGGACATACTTCAATCTTTATTTCTGTCTCCCTGATTTTCCCCTGTGCTTGACAAATGGACAGAAATTCTGGGATGAAAGGGAAGGACAGAGGGAGAGAAGGGAAAACAAGGAGAGGGCTAAGGATAACAAATTGAATAAATCTCATCAGGAAATAATCAAAGGGAATGTCCCTTGCTCCAGATGCCGGAATGTTTGGCAAATCCCATGGGAAGAGAAAGGTATCCTGGACTGAGTTGCTTTTTCTGGGATGCTGGGCCTTCCCAAGCTACAGAGATGGATTTGGGGCTGGAAAACCCTGCATGCACAGAAAGCTGGGATGCAATTCCTGGTGATTTGGGATATAATCCTGTATCCCGCTGTTT
The DNA here is from genome assembly GCF_901933205.1 of Camarhynchus parvulus. Lineage (NCBI taxonomy): Eukaryota > Metazoa > Chordata > Aves > Passeriformes > Thraupidae > Camarhynchus > Camarhynchus parvulus. The sequence goes on along the minus strand of NC_044573.1, from coordinate 4,924,172 downwards.
CACCAGCTATGGCACAGCAAATGGGATTGAGGATGATGATGGGTGTTTTTCCCCCCAAAAATCCCAGATTTAGTGATATTCCCTGGAAAATCCTGCTATGGAGTAGCTGCCCCCATTCCCAGCCATCCCAATTTCCCCAGCAAAGCCAGGTGTGTTAACTGGATTTTTCCAAAACTTCATTTTTCCCAACCATGACATCATTTCCTCGCTGCTTTCAGCAGATGGATCCAACAAATGTTTCCTATTTTTCCTCGGGATTCAATCCCGAGATGGGCTCCAGCCCTGGCAGGAATTGAAATTTATGGCATTTAGGGACATTTATTTTCATTTCCAAGGAAAGGCCGAGCTGCACAAACATTTTTCATCCAGTTTTTTTTTCACTCCATGTGCCGCTTTTCCTTACTGTAGGAATTATGAGATGTCTGCTTCCAGAGCCAAGGGAAAAAGGGAAAAAAATCCCTGTTTTTTCAGGGGGAAATGTGTACAGTTAATATCAGTTTACATATCTGGAATAACATCAAACATCTGCATCCCGGGGATTCCTCAGGACATAAATCCTGGAAGGGCCATAAAGAGTTGCTTAAGGACCTTGTAACAGCTTTTATTAAGGAATATTATCCAATATTAAGGATTTGTGGGAATAAGAGCTGTGGAAACACTGCTGGTGTTTCCTTCACCCAGGAAACAAATTTTCCTGATAAAAACCAAAAAGCTGGAGCAGATGCTTGGCCAGTTCCAATAAGGAGTGGCTGCTCCATTTTATCCGAGCTGGATAAGCCCTGGAAGAGCTGCTGGTGAAGAAATGTCTAAGCAGGGCTGAAAACTCGGGGATGAAAAACCAAGAGGTGATTTTTAATCCCAGAGAAAACACCTGGACATGCTCCAGGCCAGGCTGGATGGGGCTTGGAGCAACCTGGGATAGTGGAAGGTGGAATGGGATGGGATTTAAGGACCTTTCCAACCCCAACCTTCCTGGAACGCTGGGATTGCAACACCTCTGCATTGGGAATTCCCATCTCCAGCCAAGGAATTTCCCTTCCCAGCCCCTCCAACCCAGGGCTGACTCTCCTCTAATCCCCTCTCAGTTCCTGGGGCTCCAGGCTGTCACATCCAGGTCTTACCTTCCCAGGGAAAACGAAGTGCTCTCAGCAATCCCCCTGTTCTCCAAAGGGTTTATTTCCCTCTTTCCTCCCTTCCCTCTTTGGCTCCCTGAAAGAAAGGGGTAGGAATTTTAGTGCCAATAAAGTTTTATATCCTTCCCCTCATATTTACTTTTTTACATGGAATTTGTTTCCCAACAAATGGAGTGGAGTACCTGACCCCGCAGGGGTGTAAAGGATTTATTGGCAAATATTTGGGATGGGGGAAGAAATTCCCCCTTTTGTCTCCTTGTAAAAGTTTTAATAAAATCAAATTATGGAGCATTTAGAGGGAAATTAATCTTTAATTTTACTGGAATACCAGAATATTGCCAAGCTGGCTCAGCATCTCCAGGAATCAAGGAGCATGCAGAGGAATAAATGGGTTTAGCCAGGCAGGATTCCTGAATTTCCCACTGTCCAGGGGGGGTGGGAGTGCCAGCCCCATCCTGAGCAGGAGCCAGGAAAAGCCTGGGATGGAGATTGGGATCTGGCAGGGAAAACTCCTGCATCGCGTTCCCTTCCCATTGTCCATGTGCTGACTATCCATGGATCAGCATTCCCAGGAATTGTGCTCCAGGTATCTCTTGCTTCCTGACCCCTCTCATGGTCTTGGTGGAAGACCAGCATCTCCCAAGGGTGATCTCAGCTGCCCTATGGAATCACCTTTCTTTCCCAAATATTTCAGGCTGATCCAAAGCCAGGTGAGATCCAGATAATTGTGGGAATGAGGAGCTGGAATTTCAGCCCCAGGCAGGAAAAGGTGGATAGCAGAGGGGATGGATCATGGGGAGCAAATCCACCCAGACAGGGAGATTTTATTCCTGTTTCAGAAGATCTTCAGCAGAGGAATCAGGAATTGCAATTCAGGGTTGGGATTCAGGAATTGTGAGGAATTTCGGCCGCGCAGCCAGTGCTGAGAAGAGCTCCAAGATATCCCAGAGAAAGGATCTTCCAGCTGGGAGAGGAGATGGAATTTCTGCCAACAACCACATGGCAGGAATGGAGAAGATCCAGTGGCAGCTCCAGGCACGTAGAGACAGGATCATGGAGTCATGGAATGGGTTGGATTCAAAAGGACTTGAAGCCCATCTCACCCCAGTCCCTGCCATGCCAAGATATTCCCATCATCCCATGGTTTTGGGACAGCAGGAATTGGGAGTAACTCCTGCCAAGCACTGCCTGTGGGTGCTCCATCCTTCCAGCCCAAATTCCCTCAGCCATGAAAAAGGGAGAAGCTGGATCTGCCTCCTGTTTCCAATCAAAGCCTGTTTTGGTTTGGGAAATCCCAGCAAAAGCCATTCCTTATTTATGGACTGCAAACAACTCGCTTGTGTTATGATCCCAAAGTCATTAGGCATCACATTGGATATTCAGATGGATTAATTCCATATATTCCGCGTATTCCATAAAAACCAGGGGGGTAGCAAAGGGGCCTGACTCCAGGCTGCCTTCAGAGATATTGGCTGCAGATAATCCAAGCTTTTTTTGATTAAAACGGAGGAGAATTTGAATAGGAATGCATTGTTTGGAATCCATTTCCATCGGGCTCCGGAAGAATTCCCGCTCGGAGATAGATGTGGTTCCACTTAACAGGCGAGGGATTAAAAAAAGGCCTGGGGTTGGGGCTAATTCCCGTCATTATGTATTTTTAGGGAATATAAATGGATTCAGTGTAATGGGGTTGATTGGAAAATGACCTGGTTGGGATGAGAAGAGGAAAGGGGCTGTTGGAAAACTGTTGGGATTCCATGGGATGCTGAGGGGCTGCCTCAATCCAAACTCTGATTGGAAAATTGTGGCCTTTCGCAGGCCGGTATTTGATCCATTAAAAGTGGATTGGTTTCATTCCCGATGTTTTCCTTGCACTGGAATAGCATGAAATAAGCATGTGTCGGGCATTACTCGGAATAAACACGGGAAGAAGGGAACAGGGGAGGGAAGCAGCGGCTCTAATTGGGAAAAGAAGCCGGAATAACCCAAAGTGATTCCACGTCACTCTGGTGGCACTGGGAGGAGGATCCAGCCCCTGGAATGCGGAGATGGAAAATCTCGGCTTTATGAGCTCAGCCCATCCGAGGATTGTTCCACAGGGAGCAGGCGGGATGGCTTTGTCTGGCCCACATTTGCATTATCCCGCGGGCAGGGATCCTCCAGCTTCCCTCGGAGGACTTTTCCACATTCTAATTGTTCGGAAATTGTTCATAAAATTAAGGAGCTTGGGAGTGAGCGAGGGAAGCCAGGCGGAGGCGCTCCATGGAAAGAGCCGCGGCCATATGGAAAGAGTTAGGCCGGGAAGGCAGCGGGAAGGCAGCAAGGAGCACAAATGAGTTCAAGAGACATCCCAATTTATTTCTGGAGAAGGGAAAGGCACTGAGAGCATGGAGGGAAGCAGGAACTGGCTTTCAAAGGGATTTAAGAAAGGCAGAGGAGCTTGGAGCGAGGACGTTTACAGGGAGAGCACTTGGAGGAGGTTTTTCCAAGGATTTCCTGGTTTTATTGATTTCTGTAGTGTGGGATAATCCCCGAAGTGCAGAATTCCAGGGAAAATTGAGCTGGGAGAATGCTTTACCCACTGGGAGCATTGCTGTTATCCTGCTCCTACCCCAGCCTGATCCAGCACTGTCCCGGGCACGAGCAGAAATCCTGGGAATTCCCAGTTCACCACAAAAACCATTTCACTGAGGACTGGGAAACCTCCAGCCATTCCCAGTGTCCAGGAGACCACTTCCAACGTGGTGGGAACTTCCAAAGAAATCCCTGCCACTCTCCCTCCCTGCAGAACAGTGGCACTGGGAAAGGGTGGCAGAAAAGGAGACGTAGATTTCCCAAAATCCATGGATTGTGCCCAGCTTCCCTCAGGGACCTGAGATGGCTCTGTGGGGGCATCTGGTGGCCAAAAGATTCCCGGGGATTCACCTGGGAGCCGCTCCTCCCTTCAACAGGGTTTGGGAATCCTGAAAGATTGAGTGGGAATGTCCCCTCTTCCTTTTTCACGGAATAAGCAGAATTCCTGCACATGGAAAGAGATTTATCCCGACCTCAGGAGAAGGCACTGCTGGATAACCATGCCTGGAACCAGGAAGGGCTGGAATGATTAAAGGAGAATACAAGGGGGAGCATGGCATCTCCTGGAAATGGGGATGTGTTGGAGCTGGATTAAAGCGGGAGCCGATGCTGCTCCAGGCACTCCCCAGCTTCCAGCCTCATTCCCAAACTGGCCCATTCCCACTGAGACTCCCCACAAAGTGGAGTAACTGAGGATTTTCAGCCCTTCCAGGTGAATTTGAGTGAATTCCGCTCCCTCTGAAAGTTGCCCGCGATCTCCTTGGAAGGAATCCCAAAAAACCCGAACAATGACACCTTAAGCTTTAAAATCCCTGGAATGATTTCCTCCCAAGCCTTTCTCCAAACAGCTTAACCTCCCCTTGGAAATGGGAGCCACTGTTTACTCGGGTAAATAAAGCATTTTTCATGGATCTCCCAGCAAACAGATTAAAGGATTACGTTAAAGACCTTTCCAAATTTTCCTATCAGAGTCCTGGAATCTGTATTTGATCCCGACCTCACTTCCAGGCTGGAAGGGGATTTTTTCCCATCAAGCACATCCTATAAAAGGAGATTTTAAAAGATTTTTTTTTGGCTTATCTTCCCTGCTACCCCTTTGCACAGCATTCAGAGCACAAATGGGACCCAGCCATGAAGAATTCCTGTTAAAATTCCCAATCTGGGAAGAATTTATTGGATTTCTAATAATAAATAGAACATCAATAAAGCAAAGGAATAAATTTCCCTCCCTGTCAGGGGCGTTTTGGCACTTGGTAATTTGGGTCCATAAATGGCTTTCTAAATGATTAATGGGATGTGGACGTGGAGAAATATTCCTTGGATTTCCAGGAGCTGGGATATTGATGTTGTGGTGTTTGAAGGGCTCTATCCCAAGGCAGGATTGTCCCATTTATAACCCCTCCAGACGGCAATGAAGGGGCTTTGGTGTAAAATATTCCTTAAATGCTCTGCTGGGTGGAAAAGCAGCATTTTCCCCTCATTTCTGGCTGCAGAATTCCTCCCTGGAGCTGCTGGAATGGTGGCTTCTGGAATGGGCAGAGGAGGAGTCTGGATATCAGTGACTTGGTTTATCCCAGTATTTTAGACTTTTCACCATTCCCAATAACTTTGGCTTCATTTGGGGTAAAGGGAGATTCCAAACAGCCAGATTCAGCTCTTGGACTATGGAGCTGTGGCTGCCCCATCCCTGGAATTCTTCAAGGCCAGCTTGGATGGGGCTTGGAGAGTGAGTGAGTGAGTGGAGGGTGGATGGAATTCAAAGGTTTTCCATTAAAATTCCCTCAGTTTTCCTGGGTAAAATTATCCCAGTCCCAATCATCTCCCAAAGAAATTGTTATCCTTTAAAATGGATTTTAAAAATAATTTGAAAAAAAAAAAAAAGCTTTGGAGTGCAAAACCTGCCCTGAAAATAATCAGCTTTTAAGTGGCTTTGGAAGCAGTCCCTAAATCCATGGGAGACAGGATTTTTATTGGAATTTGGATAAAAAGATGGAATGGTTTTTAATCTACGGGAGGTTAAAGTCACCATCTGAAGTTGGTTTGGGTTTTTTTTTTTTTTCATATCCCAGGTTTTTTTTTCCCCCTTTAAACAGATCCCGCTCATTTAAAAATTCATAAATAAGGGAAGGTCATCAGAGCCCACTCCATAAAATATTTGGGTCACCTTCCAGGGAGCTGCCAGAGCCTTTTCCAGGGTTTTTTGGGCAATATTTTACAGGCCTGTCAGCCTTATTATGGAATGATGGCCACTGGAATTTCTTCATCCATAAATTCGCCTCGCCATGGACATTTCCACCTTCATTAGGAGAAGAAGAAGGAACAGCAGAGGCTTTTGATGAACTGAGGCTGAAGGGGGAAAATTCCAATGGGGCCAGGTTTGGGATGGTTTGATCCCACATATTCCACGCTGGAGAAGCTCAAAGCATGTGGAAATTTATTGGCTGGGTATTCCAGGGATTTTAGGCTGGACTTAAGGCCTGCGGCACGTCAGGGCTGGACACTGCCAGGGAAATGAGGGGAGCTACTCCAATTTACGGTCCTGGGACAATATTCCAGAAGGTCATATATCCATGATCATATATCCATATATCCATGGATTTAGGATCATATTTTGGCATCTTGGGTTACAATGTGGCCTTTAAGGCTCTGACAGTAAATATGGAAAAGGAAACTCCCAAATCCACAGAATCATCCCTAAAATCCAACACCATCAGGCAGTGAAGAGCCTGAACTATGAAGAGCTCCCAAATACATTGCAGGATATCTTGGAGAAGCTGGAATTCTATGGATTATTTTAATTTGCTGTGCCTAAAATAAAGTGACCGCCTGTGTTGCGGCTGTGCTCCCGTTTGGCCAGAATCCCACAGCCTGGAGAATCCAACCAAATGCCCTTTTAAAATTATTTTAAGTCCATCATTCCAGGTTTTTGAGATAATTTGGAGAAAGTCAGGAGGGGAAGCCTCTGGCAGCAGATGAAAAGCTGGAGGCGGGATGGAAGAGGAGCTGTTATTGCTGGAAAACCAAGGAAAGCAAACAATGAAATTTCCACAAAAATAAGTGATGACATTTGCATCCATCACTGGGAATTTGGCCATGGAACGCGTGGCTCTGGTCCAGCCTGGAGCGTGCTTGGGAAGGATGGAGTCCAGGATTGGGAAGGATGGAATCCATGGCTCAGGAAGGATGGAATCCATGGCTCAGGAAGGATGGAATCCATAGCTTGGGAAGGATGGAGACACCTTGGAGGGACCAGGAGGGAACAGGCTGAGATCCAAATCCCTATCCTGCTCCATGGAAGGAATGAACCTGGGTTAAACCTCCAGTGATGTGAGTGGTGGATGCAGAAATCCCTGGAATTGTTCCAGGATGGGCTGGATAGGGCTTGGAGCAACCTGGGATAGTGGAAGCATCCCTGCTTCCATGGACATGGAATGGGATGGTCCTGAAGGTCTCCTCCAACGCAATCCCAGTATCTCATGGATGATGGAGCAGGAATTTATCCCTAAGGAATGGGGGTTTGAGCTGGGATACATCCAGCCACTTGTTGCTAATTCCTTCCACTGGCTATGCAGGCAGGAATTCCTGGGAAGGGGCTCTGCGGTGGGGCTGGATGAGGAGACCTCTCCACACCCTTTCCAGTCCGATTTGTCAGGGATGCCTCCCGCACAGAGAGCCAACCTTCCGGAATGTTTGGATAACTCTGCAATTCCCCTCCTTGGCAGCCATTCCCGACCTAAACGCTGACAGCTGGATCCCATTTCTCTGGGCTGGGAAGAGGAGAGCGAGGTCAGAAGATGGATGGATGTGAAAGTTGGGATGAAATAAGTCGTTGGAATCGATCAGGAATCGGCCAGAGCTGAATTAAAGTCTATTAAAGCTGATTTAAGGCAACCTCAGGAATATTCCTGATTTAAGGCCCTGCCTCCAGAGCAGGCTGGATGAGGGACTGGATTCATTAAAGCCGAGCCTTCCAGTCACAAAATCTTGGATTTGCAAAGGCACAGGGAAAACTCTGCCACATTTGTAACCACCCACCCCAGTCCAGGCTGTTCCAATGATCCTGAGGGCCAGATGGGATCATTGGAGCATTCCAGCATTCTGGGAGAAAAATATCCTATTTATTGCCCAGTTTTCCCACTCTTCCCAAAGTTTTCATGCTCCTGTGGATCCTTCAACTCCTGCTTGAGCTGCAGCTCCAACTCTGCCAAATACCACTGGCTGCAGATGGACAGGGAGGATTTTCCATTCTAATTCCCTTGGAAAATCTGTCTCTTTTATTCAGGGGATCACACAACCACTGGGATTTTGCCCAGTCAGACTGGAATACTTGGGTGACATCCAGAGGAAAGGGATACCTTTGATATTTTTGCACATCCCAAGGACCTGCCATTCCAAAGGGAAAAAGATCCAGGGATGAAGTGTTGGGAGAGGAGAGGGGAGGGAATTTAACTTTCTGAGGCGTTATAATTCTTTAGGGAGTTTAATTTTTTGGGAGTTTAATTTTTTAGGGAGGTTAATTTTTTAGGAGTAACGTTTGGGTTGTGTTTTGGAACAGGTTCCCAGAGAAGTTGTGGATGACCCATCCCTGGGAGTGTCCGAGGCCAGGTTGGACAGGGCTTGGAAGAACCTGGGATAGAGGAAGGTGTCAGTGTTGGAACTGGATGAAATTTAAGGTCCCTTTCAACCCAAACCAGTCTGGAATTCCATGATTAAAATCCTCCAGTTATCCACTAAATCCCCAGATTCCTGGGGGAATTCCCCCCATCCTACACCCAGAGCCCTCCATGTGCCTCCCACTCAGGGAATCCACTTCCATGCACTGCTCATTCCCAAAAACCTTCTCCATGTTTCCAGGCACTGTCTACCTTGGGATCAGCCCTGGGACCATGTGTCTGGAATATTTCATCACTCCAGCACAGCTGAAAGCACTCGGTGTTCCCTAGGATTGTCCTTGGAATTGCAGCATGGGAGGGAATGGCTGTTTGGAGGGAAAGGGATCCCACTGCCCGGTTTTAGCTTTTGGATCCATTTTGAAAAGATAGCTCTACTGTTTTCTGGGATAACTCATCTCCACGCCTGGTTGGATGCAAGTATCCTTCTGGGGTCAGATACCTGACATTCCCAGGATGGTAATTCTTGGGAATGTTGCCCTCCCATGGCTCCAGCCCACAGGACTGTGTCCTTGGATGAATTCCTGAAATCCTGGGATGTATTTCATCTTATTTTGCTGTTTTGTTCTATTTTGGCTCCTTGTCCAGCTACCAAATAAATTGAAAAAGTATTCTCAGGTCTCATCTTAACCCACAAGGAATCCCATCCCTTATTCCCTCATCCCTGTGATGCTCAGCATCCCACAATCCACCCTCCTGGCCACTCTCCAAGGTGAGTGGCATCCCAAAGGGAATTCACCCCTTCCCGACCATGGATTTAAACTTCCAGAGCAGCAAATCCCTCTTCTTTTCCCTGTTTTCCACTGCCCCACCAGGAATGTCCCAAATCCCATCCAAAGCTGTCAGCAAAGTGAACATTCCTGGTGGGATGGAAACGCTGCCTGCCATGCCAGGCAGCTCCTGATTCCCTGGATACCTTGGGAAGGTTCATTAAGCCGTCTCTGTTTTCCCCTCATCCCTGTGTCTGTCTCCTGGAAAAGAGCAGGGAAAATCTGTTCCCTTTCCAGACCACACAAGTGCAAAAGGGGTTGGAAAACAACTCCCTCTGCCCTCTGCTTCCATTTTAACAGCTCTCCAAGGAAAAAAGGTCAGCAGTTCATGGATGGCAGGAAGGACCTACTGGGGACTCGGCTTATCCCAAACATTCACTGCCCCATTCCCGACTTATAACAACCTCCAACAGGTTGAGCTTTCCCCCCTCAGAGCTGGATGAGTTTTCCATCTGGGATGTATTTTTAGTGCCTGTAACTGTCCTCTCCTCACTCCCAACATGTGTCAGGAGCTGCTCCGCGCTCCCGGATCCCGATAATTATTTTAGCGGCTGTTTGGGAACATCGGGAAACGTTGTCAGTCCAGCCCAAATTGATCCCGGTCAATCAAACGCCTGGAATAAGCTGTGGATAAATCCATGATTTCATCACCTCCAGCCCGCCGACCCCCAGGAACGGGAGTGATCTCACTCCACGTGTTGATGTGTCCCGGGAATAAATGAGCTCCCGAGCCGTGCCTCTGGAATAAACTAAAACAATCGGAATGTGCAGGAAGGAAAACACTGCCCGTGGTGAGCTCCGCTCCCCCGAACCCACGGCTCGGCTGCTCCAGCCATAAATTATCCCTAATAAATCTCCTTGGATGTTTAATGCCATCGCTCTCCTGCCAAAAAGGGGGATTCGGGAACGGGCTGGACGAGGGGCAGAAATTCCTTGGGAATGTGGAAGCCTTTTTTTGTTTTCGTTCCAAACCTTTTAAATATCCCTGCGTTATCCTTCAAGCAGATGTCCAGGGAAAGGCTCCTGACCCATTTAAGCCTTTTTTTTTTTGTGGTGGGAATGAAGTCCAGTTTCGGGCTGGGTTGGCTGGCCAGCACCTGACAAAACTCGGGAATGGGAACGCGGAGCTTTAATGGCTCCGGGGTGTGACTTTTAACGGCAAGGCCGAGGAAACGAAGATAAATTAAAGCCTAATTGGGGCCGTTAACGGCTTTCCCAGCCCGCACATCTGGAGCCCAGGAGAATCCTTGGAAAAATGTTACAGTCGGCTCCTGTTGCACAGCCTGGCCACCTCCAGACTTGTTCCATTTTTTTTTTTTTGTTTTTTTTTTTTTAGGGATAAAAATCCATCTTTCAGTGTCCAAAGCCAACACAAGGAGGGAGATTTTTATTTTAATCCCTGGCAGATTTGCAGCTTTGTAAAAATTATCCCAAATCTACCCCATAATCCTGAATTGCCCCTTCCCAAATTTCCAAGCTGCCCCAGTAAGGAAAGGCCGCATGAAGACACTTCCCACTCCCATGAGGCTGGGAATCTATGGAAGTAAAATTCCAATAAATGCTGTGTTTTCTACAATAAAATCCCAATCCCTAGAAATTCAATGGATAAAAACTCCTGTGTTCTATCTAGGAATATAAACATCCCTCTTTTCAAGCCAGTCATGGATACAGTCTAGAATTATCCAGTGGAATTGCAGCAGAATTTTGGGATACTGCTGACCATCCATAACCTTGGATACATCCTCTCCAAGCTGGATTCTTGGCACAGGCAGATGAGAACAGCCCAAATCCTTAAGATTACAAGGAAAAAGCAGAGCCTTGGAGGACGGGAAATGGGAATAAAAATCCAGGAAAGGAATTAAAGGCAAGAAAAATCACCTTTCAAAGCTTCCCCAAATGTCTTAATTAATTAATGAATTAATCAATCAGTATTCCCTCATCCTATTTATTCTCCAGTGGTTTTGGGGAGCCATAGCAAATAAATCCAAGGAAATATCCATTCTTGGGAAGCAAAAGAGAGCAGCAAAGGATAAATGAGAGCATCTCTGACACTTTCCTAGAGTGGGAAAATTTAGAGACCTTTAGGGCAGAAAATGGAGTTTAGGATAAAGTTTAGGATAAACCCAGCAGATTTGTTCCTTGGGATTTGGTCCTTCAAAATCAATCACTGGGAAAAGGGAAGATTTTTCTCCATCCCCTCTTATCTCCTCCAGCACCAAGGACAAAAACTGGATCCTTCCACCTTCCCTAAATTTTGCTGGACTTCTAGAGCCACCAAAAATGCCGAGGATTTCCAGTTCCGTAATCCATGATTCCTAACAAAAACATTGGAGAAAAGCCATGGGTTTTCTGATTTCTCTGCCACGTTCCTGTCAGGTTTGGGAATGTTCTGGACTTTTGGGATCAGGTCCAGATTAGTTGTGCTGAAATAGGGATTCATCCCAAAATGTGGGTATGGGGAAGAGCAATCCAGGTCCCTCCTCACTAAACAAAGGATATTGGGGCATGTCCCGGGAAGACAATGGAGGTGGGAAGAGGCTGGAGCACTGGGAAGGAGCTGGGAAAGCTCAGCCTGGAGAAAAGGAGACTCCAAAGGGACATTCCCATTTCCTACAATCCCTGACTGGAGGGTGCAGCCAGGTGAGATCGGGATGTGCTCCCAGGGAGTGACAGGACAAGAGGGAATGGCCTCAAGTTGCTCCAGGGAAGCTTCAGGTTGGATATTGGGAAAATTCTTTAATCCCTGGCAGGGTTTTCCCAGACGTGGACGTGGCACTTGGGGATGTGATTCCATGGTGCTCCTGCCTCGTGCCATGGGAATCTGCCCAGCAAACCCAGGCACATCTGAGCCGCTGGATAATCTGGGAAGAGCTCCAGGCTCCATTCCCTCATCCCACAGAATTCCTGGCTGGCTCCTTTTGGGGTTAAGGATTGTTGGTTTAGCCCCGGCAGCCCCAGGAGTTCCAAAGGCATCGGCTGTATCCAAGGAAAACACAAGGCAAGCTCGGAATTCAGACAAACACAACACTAAAAATAGCAAATCCTTGACTCTTCTCACTTCTCTTCCCGTTTTTTTGCTGGAGATCTCGAAGATTTTCCCTACAGTGCTACTTCCCCAGGGTTGGATGTTGTTAAAACTGGCTGTGTGTAAAAATGTGACCCAAAATGCAGGGATTTGACCCAAAATCCAGGGATTTAAACCAAACCTCACCCAAGGTGTTTACTAAAGTGGCCAAAGCTGGGATTGTGACATTCCCAGGAGCACTCTGGCATGGGAAGGGGTTGGATTTGTAGGTTCAGTGTTTGCACTGGTCTGGGTAATCCCAATTTCCCTGGACCAGTATCCCAAGAGTCAGGGATGCTGCAGACATCCCCATGGAGCACCACAGCAATTCCCTGTGTCCCTGCTCCACAGAACCTCATGGATGGACCCAGTAAGTGGGGATCAATTCCCAGCTCCTGGATGACTCAGGAGCACCTGATCTGCCCCTGTCAACATTCCAGGTTCCTCCACCTGCAGATTCCGATGGAATGTGAGCCTTGGGACTCATCCCGTGCTTCCCGAAAAAATAGGATGGAAGGAATGTGGGAATGAGATATTCCTTGGCTCTGCACTACCACCTTCTCTCTAAACAACACCTGCTTCCCAGAAAAACACAAATCCCTTGGCGTGTGCATGTTGGGGATGGATATCCATCACGGCGCTCCCGGGAGCCAGGGAAAAGCTCCGGCATCCTTTGGCACTGGCATCGCACAGCTGTGCTTCCCTGGTTCCATCCCACACCATTGGAGCCGGCTCTGTCTTTCCAGCCACATGGAAAAGAGCCCCTGAAGAAGCAGCAAATGCCAGCCAGAGTTTGGGAACGCCAGAGGAAAACCTTGGAAAGGACCTCTCATTAAAGATCCTCTCATTCCAAGTTGTGCCATGGGCAGGGCCACATTCTACTATCCCAATTTTTTCCAAGCCCTGTCCCACCTGGCATTGGACACTTCCAGGGATGGGACATCCATAGCTTTTCCAGGGCATCCCCACCCTCACAGGGAAGAATTCCTTCCCAATATCCAATTCATTAGAACTAATTAATATTTAATTCCAGCTATGGAAAACCTCAGACCTTCCCCTCCTTCTCGATCCATCCATTGGTGCTCCCAAATTTTTATGGACAGTGGCCAGGCAAAGGGATCTGCCTGGAATCCCGGGAAACCTCTCCATCAAGGGAAGATCAAAGGCTCAATTTCCCCCCGGATATTGGGCTCCACGTGCCAGAGGTGGGAGAGGATGGATTTACAAGGAAAAGGATGAACTCCAGCCAGTGGATTAATGCAGCACTCAATTCCAATGAAATCCTGGAACAGGAGCTGACACATTTGGGATAACATTTGGGACGGGCTGGAGAAATTCCAGCTGCCAGAAGGAACAACCTGGTAAAACAACAGGAATTTTGGGAATAGATCAAAATAATTTTAGGATGAGGCATTTTTTAGCTGTTCTTGGGAATTTTTATCTGCTCCTGAAGATTTAAGGGAATTTTGGGCTCTGTTCCCCATTTTGCCTGTGTTTTAATTTAAGGAGATCCATCTGGAATGGTGTCCCTTGACCTCAGCACGGCCTGAGGCCAAGCACAGCCCATTTTCCACCAGAAATGCAATTTTCAAGGAAAAATCCAATTTATTTCCATCCAGATGTTTTATCCTCATTGTCCTTTGAGCAATTCCCTTTTTGGCCATAAAAATTCCAGGAAAATCCAATGAAACCATGCAAGATTTGTTCCCAACTCCCAAGTTTTGTAGCTGACACATCCAAAACCTTTTTTCTTTTTAAGGTATTGGAATTATTTTGTCTTTAAATTCCTTTAAAAAATCAAAAAACTTCCCAAACTCTGCATTTTAATCCAGCCTCTCCTGGGATTCAGGAATGATCAAATGATGCATGGATGGCCCATTCCTGGAATGTTCCAGGCCAGGTTGGAGAAACCTGGGATAGCAGAAGGTATCCCAGCCCATGGAATGGGATGAGCTTTAAGATTCCTTCTAATCCAAACCATTCCATGATCCCAAGATTTTCCCAACTCTGCCATCATTCCTGGGGTAAAATAACAATCTTCAGGTAGACACATCATTCCAGAGGGATTCAGCTCCACCATTCCCACCCCTGCTGTCCCTGGTGGTTCTCTCCTCCATTCCCAACAATGGCATTTCCCAGGTTTCCAGGAATCACCAGATGGGAATTATCACTGGTTATACTGGGAGAGATGATCCCAAGCAATCATCCTGAAATCCCCAAACTCTGACTACCCTCTGGCTTTTCCACAAAAATCCCCAAGCCCTGGAAAATCCATTTTCTGAGATTTGTGCAGTTTTCCAGCGGGCAGCAGGGAGATCCTGGATTCCAACTTCCATTGGAGGAAGGGTAGGGATTCAACAAGGAAAAGTTCCATTGATCTGGAAGAAGCAAGGCAGAGCTTGGATTCAAGAGTGGCTTTTAGGCAGGAATGCTCCAAAAAATCCCAAATCCCTGAATCCAGAAGGCGTCTGCCCTCTTCCCTCCCAGCTTCTCATCCCAAATCCAGATTTTCCATCCCTTATGGAGTTAGGGAGATCTTTGACCATTGGGAGCATTTCTGGAGCAGCTGAACATTTTGGCTCCCCACAGTTTTTTGTGAAAACTGGGAGAAGGAGGAAAGCCAAGGGCTCAGCAGGGACACAGCCCTGTGAATGCTGGGACTTGGGAGACTGGGATTGATTTACGCCCTGCCAGAACCCATTCCAGCTCCGGGAGATCCAGGAAGAGCCGTAAATCACGGAAAAGCCAGGCACAGCCACCCTCCGGAGTCTGGCACCTGAGAATTCCAAAGGCAGGAAAAACCTCAAGCTCCCATTCCCATGCCAGGAGCTTGGAGCTGCTCCTGGAGCCGATATAAATCAGTTTTCCCTGCCCTTCTCCAGACAAAATTCCAGCTGCTGGGTTGTTTGGATTTGGGTTCCCCCTCCTTCTCCTTATTTTTCCAGCCGAGGTGCCTGGAATGAAAAACAAAGCCCAATGTGCCATGACGGAGCTTCCAGGCATTGCCGCCCGGCAGAGGAAAAATCCTGGGAATAACCCCCCTTAGATCCCTGGCCCAGGGGGGCGGTGCAATCCCAGATTTTGCTGCATTGTGGGGAGAAGCCCTTCCCAAATAAATCTGGGATGCATGCATCCCTCATCCCATTTCCTTTAGCGTGGCTGAATCTCAAATCCCAAAAATCCCACAGAACCAAATCCACACCAAGGAAACAGGGAAATGGGATAACCTGGGTTCTCCTCTGATGATTTTAACCCTCTGGATTAAATACACCTGGATGCTAAATCTTGGGAAAAGGGAATTTAATGCTTAGTTTTCCAATGGATATTCCTGTCCCCAGCTGATGGATGCAAAACCCATTCTCTGTCCTGTACCCCTTGTCATTCCCAGTTAGGAAAAACCAAATGGCTATGAGCTCAGTTTTTTTGCGAAAAGGGAATATTTACACCTGCATAAATATGGGAATAACACGCCAAAATGGGAAAATCCAGTTTTAACATTTTTAAAAAAAGATCCAACAATTCCAGAAGGGAATCAGATTTGGAATACAGGTGGATCCCAAGGTGGAGATTTAGGGATGTGGTGGATGCCTGGAAAAGGGGGAAAATCATATCAAATCCCAGTTTGGAATTGTCATTCCAGCCCAAAATACACCCCATTCCCTCCTTTTTCCAGACTCTAGGATCCTGGAAATCTGGAGGAGCTTGGGATAAACCTGTTGTAACCAAGCAGGAAGGGAAGGAATTCCTTTTCCTCCCAAAAAAAGGGGAAACTTTGGCTCAGGGAAATGTGGAATAAAACCAGGATTTGTTTGGCATTAACTGCAGCACTCCTCCTCTTCCCACCTCATTTTCCCTCAATTCCAACAGCAGCAGTGGAATTCCCCATTGCACATCAGGGGCATCCAAACTGGAAATCATTACCCAGGATTTTGGGAACATTGGGTGAGGGGAAGAAAAAGCTGCCACAGCTTCCTGAGGTGGGGATTTTGGGATGTGCTCTGCATTTTCCTGATTTTCCACAGTTTCTTCGGGTCTCCATTTAGGAGAGGAGGGGTGGCTGGAGAGGCACAGGGAATGGCGAATCCGGAATGGCGAATCCAGAGTGGCCATGAAGGGGAGGCACTTGGGAGCTGGGGAATTTCTTTCCTTATGTACCTCAAATTCTGGGATCCTGATCCCTAAATCCTGGAACTCCAAGGGGGATGGAACGGGGATTTCTGGGACAGTCAGAATCCCAATACTGGGATTATTCTATGGCTAGGGGTGGAATTGGGACCAGCATCCTGATCCAGGATTTTGGGCCTCCTTTGGATGATCCAGCAGAGACCACTTGGTTATTCCCAGAATTTGCCCCCTAAATCCTCAGACACCTCCAGTGATGAGGACTCCAAACCCATTCCAATGTTTTTCCCTCTCCCTCAGCTCCAGGGAGGAAACAATGCCCGGGATTTTATTTCACTGTGATCCCAAAGCTTGGCTGGGCTTTTCCTTGGTTTTTTTTCCTGCTTTTTTTTTTTTTTTTTTAATTTTTAATTCAACCAGCTGAAAAACCCAGAGTGAAATAAATAACATTCCAAGGCCATCCATCAGCCGAGAACGAGCATGGGGCTGTTCCCTGGAACTCCCATTCCTGCCGGTGGCCAAGGGAAATCAGCGCTTCCCATCAATCCCAAAATCCATTTTTCAGCTTTAATGAAGACGTCGTTTTCATGGAAGTGGAGGGAACATAAACAATCCGAGCCACAGAAAATGAGGAATGAACTGCCTGGAAGACCCGGAGCTCGTTTGGACTTCAGCTTCTCAGGGCTGGAGGCTCCTGAGTTTTGTTGGCTGTGGTTGGACATTGAGAAGGTAAAAAATCAGGGAATTTTTAGAAATAGAGCTTGGAATGTGCTCCAGGAGCATTTTCCATTGGTTCCATCCTGCTGGAGTCGGGAATTAATTTGCTAAGTGGGCAGAGGGCACAGGCACACATGGAATTCCTTGGAAAGGGAGGCACAAAACTGGAATTAGGGAATTGTTTAGGTGCAAAATACCCTCTGGGATCAAAGCCCAACCTGTGCCAAATTCCCAGAGCCAGACATTGTTTGGGCATCTCCAGGGATGGGGATCCATCCCATTCCAACGCTTAGCCATCATTTCCATGAAAAAATTCCTTCGGAATCCAAGCTGACCCTCCCCTGGCACAGCCTGAGACATTTTCCTCTCAATGGCAACAGAGAAACCTTATGGATCTGCTCCTGGATTTATGGAAAACACCCCAAGGGGAGCCATTCCAAGCTGTTCCTCTCTTCCAGCTGAGGAGCTGAGAAGCAAATGGGATGCAGGCTTGGGAAACCATTCCCACTGCACTGCAGTAGCACAACCCTAAAATTCCATCATTCCCTGGAAAAAATCCCCAAAATCATATAAAACATGAAAGCAAAGTTGTCCTGAGATTTCTTGGAAAAAGGATTCACTATTCAAGAATTCCCTGTTTATTTCCTTCACCAAATCCTCAAAGGATTCACAGAAAAGTCACAAACATATCCACACCTGTTTTAAGAGGAATTTGGGGGTTTGGAATTTCAGGATTCCCACCAAATTCCTCCATGGAAAAATGGGAATCTGGTTGCCAAAATTTTATGCTATGCCATTCCCACCAGCTTGAACTGTATCTGGAAAAAAAAAAAATAAAGACAAAATATAAGTGGGATACTCAAAATTCCCTAAATTTAGATCAGGATGGGTTTGGTGCCACCCAAACTGGGAATTCCCAGGAAAATCCTGGAGATGTTGGTACAGGTGGCAGATCCAGGAGCTGAGAATTATTTGATTCCATGTGGCTCCCACACACTTCCAAGGATTCCCAAAATCCCCAAATTACTGGCAGGCATGGGAGCTTTGCCTTTGGATCCAAGGGTGGCTGGAAATAAATGGGATTGGGAGCTCCTAATCCCAGGAGCTGCAATCCAGAGAGGTCCATGGGATATGGAAGTTCTGGGGCAGGAGCTCCCAGCCAGGCAGAGCTGTGTTTTCCATCTGGATGCTGCTGATCTTTCTTTTGCTGATCAAGTTGTGGATAGAATTCCAGCAGGAGCCTGGATGTCCATCGGTGCTTCCCTCTTCCAACTCCTGCCAAGAATTCCAGCTAATTTCATTTGTCTCTCTTCCCAGTCTCATTTTTCCTTGCTCCCAGGAGCATTCCCAAGGCAAATATTCCCTCCTGGGATACCTAAACTATACAGGGATTTCACTGCTCCCGTTGGAAAGCTTCATCTCATCCCAAGGGAAAAATAATTCCACGTTTCCCTCTCCTTATGGGAGAGAAACAATGACACAAAGGCTTTTTGGGATAACTTTGCCATCCAAACCTTTTCCCATCCCTGGAATTCCCATCCCTGGATGGCGCTTGGGGCAGCCAGGGATAGTGGGAGGTGTCCCTGTCCATTCTCACAGGATGATCCTTAGGATTCCCGTGCTGGGAATCAGCTCCTGTTGGAACACCCGGCAATAATCGTGAGGGCTGGGAGGAACAACTCTCGGTGCTCCATCAGCCTCTGGAGCAGAGGGAAGGTGTGGAAAATTCAGGAGCTGCTTTATGGCTTCACACCTTGTAAACGCAGCTGCTGGGAATTTTATGGGAGCTGTGGGGGTTCTGTTCCCTGGGAAAAGGACATTCCAGACCCACAGGGCTCCAGTGCCTTCCCAACTTCTCTGGGATTATTCCAGAGAATCATTGGGATAAAGAGAAAACCCAGGATTTTAATGAATTTGGGAAAACCAGAGGGAACTTAAGGATCATGGAATTCCAAGCATTCCATTATTCTTCCACATTCCTGGCAGGCAGAGCCACGGGATAAGGAAGTCCCTAAGGATAGATCCAGGATGTTCCTGGTGCTCTTCAGCCATGTCCGGGCACTTTCCCGGGATTCCTCTCCCCATCATTCCTTCCTTCCATGCTGGGATCCATGAGAATTCTCCTTTGCAGCACTGTTCAGTTCCAGAAATCCCCTCCTGCCTGGCACAGCCGTGCTCCCACCACGCTGGAATGTCCCTTCCCTGCCCATCCCACAGGAAAGTCGGATCCCACCTGGATCCATCCAAAAGGATTTACCCACCACACCCTCCCTTCTCTTCCTTTGCTTTTCCATCTCCAACAGGATTTTTGGGAAGAACTGGGATGCTGGTGAGTGGAATGGATTCATTAAGTCAGGAAAAAATAGAATTGAGCCCAAAAATTCCCAAACATCCAATTTTATTCCCTGTAAATGAAACACCAGCACCTTCTTCTCCCTTCCCATCTCCCGGTTTTTTTTGGTTGTTTTTTTTTTTTGTCAGCCACTTCCAACATATTTTATCCTACTTTTTACCCTTTCTGTATTTTTCCAGCACTTTTTCCCCTTGGCTTTTTTAATCCCAGCCTAGAAAATTTGGGATGACCTCACTCTCCCAGGAATGTTGTTGTTACCCTTGGAAAAGCTCCTTGCCTGGAGTTGTATATTTGCCTTGGCTACATCCAGCTCAGGTCCGACTCGGAATTCCAACCCTCCCAAACGTTCCCAAGCCGGATCCATCTCCCAAACATACCATATATCTCCCGCTCTTCCAAACAGAGATGGATTTCTCCCAGATTTGTTTGATAAATCCCGGCCCACATTCCCAGTTGGAGCTGTCGGAGTTCCTACTGTTTGCTCCGTGTTGGTGGCCAAGCCTTAATCACCCAACGCTTCCCGGGAGGCCATAAATCCAGGGAATGAGCCGGGCCTTTGTGCGGGATTTGGACAGGGCTGAATTTCAGCGAAAAGCGGAGCCGGGATTTACGACCCTCTGGGGTTGGAGGCTTCCAGCATTCCCGGCCGTGTGAAAACAGATGGATGCACGGACACTCCAGCACATCCCGCCTGACCTGAGATTCCCAGAGCTGCTTCCAAATGGGAGCCAGATGCCTGGAGAGGTCTTCATTATCCTGCCTTCCCGTTTTTCCTTCAGCATTCATCCAGAAGGATTTCCCTAGGAAGGGATCATCCCATTCCAACCCCCCTGGGACACCTGGGAATGAGCTTGGAAAAGCCCCAGTCCTGCCAATCCCACCCTGATCCCTCCTTTATCCAAAGGGAATTTTCCAGATGCATACCCGGGATATCTAAAGGGATGCAGCCGGATGTTTTCCGATGTCAGCAGCAAATTTTCCCTGAGGAAAACCCTGCTCCCACTTTTCCCTGACAAACAGGATCAAGATGCCTGGAACAGGTGCTTGGAGCCTTCCAGATTTCCTTGTGCCAGTGGAAAACTGGAAATATTTTGGGTTGTTATTCCCACCAATAAAATCTGGAGGATTTGAACCAATGAATCCCAAGTTTCAGCCCAGCCCTTGGAGCAAAGCTCAGCTTCCCAAGGGTGGGAATTCTGCATCAGGAATTGTTTTAGAGAATAACAGGTGCCAGAGGCTGTGGCACCCTGTGGAACGTAGCTTTGCTCCGTTGGGAGCAGCATCCATCCAACCCATCCAGATTTCCTCAATACCCAGAGCTAATGGAATTAAAATATAAAATCCAAGTGTTCCAGCCAGCATAGGACAGCCCCATCCTGGGAAAAACAGGATTCCCCTCCAAAAGTGGGAATTCCCTGGGAATGTTTTCCTGCCTAGGAGGAGCATTTGGCATCTCCAGAGCTGGGGCTTGCTCATCCACAAGGATGGATGGATGGAATTTCCTGGAAGCTGAGGTGGCAGTGGGAAGCGGGAGCACAGCTCCTCCAGTCGGACACCGGAATGTCCCCACCAATGGCCAGCAGAGAAAAGCTGGGCTGGAGCAATGGCGGCCCTTGGGAGGAGCCGGAGGGCAGGAAAAGGAGCCACGGCACAGGATGGGTGGCGCCTTTTGGCTCTGGGGGCTCTGCCCTTTGCTTTTTGGGGGGATTTTTGGCATGAGGCTTTTGGGAGAGTCGTCTTGGGTCTTGCGCTTTTTGGAGACTTTGAGCTTTTCCTGGGTGTTTTCCGAGACAGAGATTCCTTTTTGGGGACTTTTGCTTACGCTGCCACCAATTTAAAATTTAAAAGATGTCATCAGCCCAGTGCTGTGCTGAGGCCATTGACAAAAACTGAACCCAGATTTGGAAAACGATCAGGATCGACCCCCGATGATGACTTTTTCTTCCTCTTTTTCTGTGTTTTCCAGACCTCTTTCTTCTGGGAAACTCCTTTTTCTTTTCCTTTCCATTACCAATAAACGGCTTTCGGAACGTTTGCCTCATTTGGCTCAATTTCGCTCCCGACCATCCTTTCTGCAAGGTCCTCGCTGTTTCCTGCAGTGGAATGTGACAGCTGGGTATGGGAATTCTCTTGGAAATTCTCCCGGAATTCTCCTGGGAAAACGGCTTTGGAGTGACTTCTGCCTCTTCCCAATCTCCCCCCTGCCCATTCCCGGGGATTTGAAGCTGGATGTGAGGCTGTCATAGGGAAAATCCCACTCCAGAAGGATTTTCTGGCCCTCTGCTTCCTCAGCATGGAACACACACGGGAATATGGGAAAACAGATGGGGGAAAAGGTGAAAATATCTTCTGGATTAAGAATTCCTGGAAAGACTGAGTTTTAGCTGGGAATAACCTGGAAGCACCAGGTGACATTGGAATTGTGGGGTCGTCCTGAGGGATAACAGAAATGCCAAAGGATTCCCAGCTGGTGGGTGGGGAATTACAGGAATGGGAAACTCTGGAAGTTCTTAACTTGGATTTTCCAGCTATTATTTCATATAAACCCCACAAAAAAACCTTATCTCCATTTCTTTTCCCATCAGATTTCCCTTTTCTGCAAGGCTAGGAGAAAATCAATCCAAATTTCCCCAAATCCAGGAGATTTATAAGTGGTTTAAACTGTTGCCAGGAAATTCCCAGTTTTGGAGGAAATTCCAACTTTCCTCATTCCTTAGGGATAAGAAGATTCCATGGAAATGAAAGGAGCAATTCTCAGATCCAAAAATTATTAAAAACAAAGGTTTAAAATATAAAAGTTTAAAAAAATCAATAAATTAATAAAATATTAAAAATTAATAGATTCTTATTAACAATGAAGAGCTCTGCAATTCCCACTGGGATTGGTCCCAACAGTCCAAGCAAGGGAATTTTAGCTCCTACCTGGATGCAAATTTTAATAATGTGGGGAAAATAGGAACTAATTTAAGAATTAGGAATATATTATTAATATGGCTTTGATCTAAATTAAACTGGGGCTTATTCCTCTGACTAGTTGAAATAAATAATTTAATCAATTTAATCAACTTAATTAATTACCTTAAATTAATTAAATAAATTAGCCATGATAGAATTTATCCATTATTTTATCTATATTATAAAATAATAAATATCCAATATTCTAATAAAATATGCCTAATTAATAATCAAATACAATAAAATGGGATTAAATTTTAAAAAATACTTAAATGTTTATTTTTTATTTTAATCTAGATTTAATAGAATTTCTTGAAAATTATGTTCAAATTCAATTTCAATTTAATGTCAATTCAATTTAAAATTATTTCCTTTGAATTTATATTTAATTTAAATTTAATTTTAAATTATTTCAAATTGAATTCAAAGTTAATTTAATTTTAATTTATTCCAGTGTAAAATCATCAATATCCTTCAAAATCAAATTCCTTATTAATTATTTATTTTTAATTAATATTTCCTCATTTTATTCCGTTTCCCTGTTTTTAAAGGAATTTAAATATTAAATCCCTAAATAATTATTTTAAATTAATTTTCCTTTTCTTCCGTTTTTCCATGTTTTAAAGCAATTATAAATCAAACCCCATAGAAATTATTTTGTCAACTAAATGTTTTCTTCTCCTGATTTTTTAAGGGCTTTTGAGGGAAAATCCTTAAAATTCCAACTATTTCCTGATTTTCCTTATTTTTTTCCTTTTCCCTGCCCATCTTCCCAGTGATTCCAAACCTTAGGATTCCTCTCCCTCAGTGATTCCAAGCTCAGGGATCCTTCTCTCTTTCCCCTTCTCCTAAAGAAATCTTTTCTCTGGACCTGCTGCATCCTAAGGAAAAAAAATAGAAAAATAGAAATAAAATCCTCTGCACATTCCCCTTTTCCTGTCAAATAAAGGCAAAGATGAGCTTGGAATTGTGCACCGGAATTATTGGAATATTCCTCCTTTTACAAGAGCCTTTAAAATCCATCTTGAGGGTCCGGAGATTGGAACCAGTGCTCGGGAATTGTTTTGGGGGGAATTATTGGAATTTTTATTACAAGAAATCAAATCCAGGTGGGTCCCTCGTCAGCCACGCTCTGGATTTTAATAAAAAGGAAAAGTTCTGGCACATCCTGGACTTTTTTTGGGGATATTTTTTTTCATTGCTAACCTCTCTTTGGTCAAGGATAGGACACAACTTTATGGGGTTGTGCCAGGAATAGGATTGGGAGCGCACTTCCCTATGGATTTGGGAGTGTGGAGTTCATCATCCTGGGATTTGTGAGCTGGGTGTCCAAAGGTAGTTTTGGAATCACCTGAAATTCCACAGGAAAAGGCTATTCCAGGTTGGGAAAGAATATTCTCCCCAGGGATAGGATATTCCAGGCCTAGAGGGAATATTCTCTCCTCAGGGAAAGGATATTCCAGTCCTACAAGGAATATTTTCCTCAGGGAATGGATTTTCCAGGCCTAGAAGGAGCTGCTCTTCCCAAATCCCCTTCCAAGGAGTGGGAAGATCCCGCCTGACATCCACAAAGACACTTGGAGCATCTGGAGGGAATCAAACCTCCACAAAATCCCTGCAAACAATGGGAAAATTTGGGAGAAAAATCTCTTCCCTTCCAATCCTGGCTGTTTTATAAGATTCAAAGCTGTAAGGAATTCTGTGCTCCTGGGAAACACCCTTCCCTCTGGAAAGAAATTCCTCTTAAGAAAAAAAGCCCAACTAAAATAAAAATTTATATTTTCAGAGAATTCCACGAAAAAGCCCAGGGAAAGAACCCACAAAAATGGGCAAAGAATAAAAGCAAAACCATGAATTCCCAATAAAGTGGCCACAGAATTCCACAGCCTGGCCCAAATCCAGGAATTCCAGCTTTTTTTGTACCTCACCAACAGGACCAGTTCATTTTCCACACTCAGCCACCGTTTTCCTCTTGGAAAACTCATCATTCCTGGGATTTGTGGTCACTGTCCACCTTTATTCCCGGGCACAAATCCTGGGATGAAGCAGCTCCAGAGGCGCCCTGCTCTCTGAGCCGTCGGTCTGTCAGAAATTCGGGATTTCAAGAAACCGGGAAAGGCTGGGGAGGGAGGAGGCAGCTGCGGCATTCCCAACTTCCACCGCTTTTCCAAAGGCAAAGGATGCCTTAGGCCGCCATCTAGTGACTTTTAGGCAGAGAGCACTTCCAGAGGGAATTATGGATGAGTTTGCTCATCCCAGAGTTTGGAATTCCCGAAAACCACATCACCCCAACCCGCCGATGGAGAAGATCCCGATCCATGGCCTCCCTCTATCCCGTTTTCTCCTCCTAAATCCCAGTTTCCCACTGAGTCTGGGCTCGGGATGAGCTCGGGAAGCCGAGGATCTCCCGGCTTTCCAGAGACCTTGGAATGCCCCTTGTGCCACCCATCCCTGTCCCCTCCCTGGATTTCCTGAACTCCCGGGATGTGGGAGAAAACAGCTGGAAGAAAAACCCCAAAATTAGAATAAATATTTGGGGAAGAGCTTTCCTTTGGGAATCTCTTCCCTTTGTTTTTTTAGGAGCCTGGAATTCCGTGTCTCTGAGCACGACAGACACCGTTTCGATGATTTTTTGGATGGGAATATCATGGAAAGGAGCAGAGCGGCGAACGCTGGGGTTTTTTTCGGGAGACTCCTCCCGATCCCAAGGCAGCGGCACTCGGTTACTCCAAGGCGCCGCTGGATTCTGCCGCTCCATAAAGCAGCCTTTATTAAAATCCCGGGATTTTCCTGGATTTATTGGGGACAGGGACGCGTGTCCCCAGCACCCCATAACTCCCGGCACCCTGCGCTCCCGGTGACAGCGCTGAGGGAAAGCGAATTCCTGAGTGGAATTCGCCTCATTCCAATGCTTTATGGGGCGCGGGTGACACGAGGGGTGACGCGGCGGTGGCTGCGGCCGCGGGAATTTCCCTTCCCGGGATAATTAAATCCCGGGATCTGCTGTAATGAGGCTCATTAGGACGCTCCATTTAAAGCCCCATTTAAGCCAGGCTTTAAAAAAAAAACTCCTTAAAAAAAGCAGGAGCGGCTCAGGAGCCCCAATTAGAGGTGGCTGCTGATGGCTCTTCCCAAAAAGTGCAGGAATGCGTCTCCAAAGGCATCGGGAAATGCGGTGCCAGGGAAAACAGCGGGAATGGGGAAAAAAGAGGCAAAGCTCCCAAATGCGGGAATGAGGAGCGGTGGGAATACAGGGAAGGGGCTGGAAGTTGGTCAGAGACATTCCAGAGGGGGTTCAATTCCAATTTGTCCCCAAAACACCGGGAATGGGCTTTGCTTCCCGGCAGGATCAGGAGGAGCGGTGGGGATGCAGGGAAGGAGAGTAGGGAGGGTGTTCATTCCCTGGATTCTGCTTGGAAACTGGGTGGATCCAGACAGGATCCATCACTCCAGAAATATCCCATCCATCACGCACCTCTCCCCGCAAAAATGCTGGGAAAAAAAGGAGCCAAAATAATATTCCACGGCAAATAAAGCCGTGGATTATTCCCACCTCGTCCCTGGCGTGATTAAATCCAAACCCCTGGAATTTCCCTCCACTCCTGTTGCCGGCACAAGGATGCAGCAGGAGAATGATCCAAGTTTTTGCCAGGATATCAAGGCGGGATTGAGGAACACCTGCTTTCCACTGGTTAATAATTCCAAGCTCCCTCTCCTCCGTTTGCTCTCCCGCAAATGATTCCTTGTTCTCCGTTGACAAAGATAAATGGTGGGATTAAAATATATTGGAGAAGTCCAGGCAAACAAGCGGGAAAAGGGGATGGAAGGATGGATATTATTTCCCTCAGGTAGCGCAGCCCAGACAAACCGGATTAGCGGGAATTTGCTGTGGGAATTAGACGCGATCAGGAGCCATTAGCGGCGACGGCGTTTATGGAAATTGCTCTTTCCAAAGGAAAATTCCCTCGGCTTTGGATACCTGGCCAAGGAAGGGTTGGTGCTTTGGATACCTGGTCAAGGAAGGGTTGGTTTGGGGGAAGAACAGGAAAATTAGGGATCGTCAGTTGTGGTGGAATAGGGAATGAGGTAGGGAGAAATATTAGGGGGGACAAGGGAAGGAAATCACAGAATTATTTAGGAGAAGATTCCAGGATCCCCACCAGAGCTCTGAGTGCCACATCCACTTGTTCCCTGGACACCTCCAGGGACAGGGATCCATCCCATTCCAATGCTGGGTCTCCCTTTCCATAAGGGAATTCCTCCTGATGTCCAATCCTGGCCCAGTTTGAGGCCGTTCCCTCTCATCCCATCCCTTATTCCTTGGGAGCAGATCCCGATCCCACCTGGCTGCTCCCTCCTGGCAGGCAGTTGTGGGAAGTGCGGATGTCCCTCTGGAGTCTCCTTTTCTCCAGTCTGAGCCCCTTTCCCAGCTCCCTCTTGGTATTCCAGCCCCTTCCCAGCTCCATTCCCTTGCATGCCCGAATAATCGGAGTGGACCTGCCTCCTTATCCCGCTGCATCCAGATTATTCCCACCCTTCACGGAGCCTTTGGAGCTCAAATCCATGGAATTCCGCAGGCACCGGGATGCTCCTGCTTTAACGACAATCCCTATCCCACTAAATCCTGCCGGAGAAGGGAGTGGGATCAGTGCGGAGCTGGGTATGGGATCATCGGGAATCACTCTCGAGATCTCCTCACATCCAGGTTTTTTTTGACAATTTCCCGGGTTGTTGTTTCAGGAATTGTTTTGGGACAGCGGGATGGAGAGATGAGAATGTTGGGAGCACCTCTGGCTGCTTCCCTCTCCAAAGATTCTCTCTTTTCCTGCTCCTTAAGGAAACTCCCGAGGTGCAACACTCGTTTTTTAAGGAATCGGTGGTGGATGTTCCCTAAGGGTTTTCCCAGGGAATTCCATCCCCTCATAAAATGGGGAAACTGAGGCAGTCAGGGCAGTGTTTTCCCACTGGAATGCTTGGAGCAGGAGCGATGCCCCTTCCCAGAAGGAAGAAAATTGTTGACCTGCCCCAAAATTACCGTGGAAGCCGACAAAAATCGGGACAGAGCCTGTTGGAAATCCTTGGATCCAGCGGGATCGATCCCAGGGCTCGACCACCTCCACCCCCCCCCATATCCCCACCCCCTCATCCCGGCACGCTCGGTATCAGCATCCCGCCTTCCCTGAGGGCTTGGAAAACAATCCTGGAAGTAATCCCTTTTGATCGGCTGCTAATCCCAGATAATTGCTTGCAGACTTAATGGGAAAACGGCGTTTTCTCGGGAAGGGGCGGGGGGGTGGATCGGGAAAGAGCTTGGATTGCGCTCCTGCTGGAGGTGCTTGTTGGAGCAGAGGGAGCTCCATTGTTCCCGGGAAGGCGATGCCAGCAGGAATGACAGAGGCCGTGATCCCAAATTAAACCCGTCTGGCGCAGCCATCCCGCACATGGACACGGCATTCCCGGGAAAAGAGCCTTCCTGAGGCGCTCCAAGCTGGGGAAAATTGGCTTTTTTTTAGGGGAAACGGGCCGCGCGGAATGCTGAGGGTTAGAGGGAGATGGGATAAATTCCTGGAGATAAAAACACATGGATGACATTCCTCAGGCGCACCTCGAACTCGGCGTGTCCAAGAAATGCCCCCCATTTCCAGCATTCACAGGTTTGGGATAGATCCAACCTCCTCAGGCACCGTGACCCTCCTGCACGGCCAATTCCAAGCCCGGAGTGCTCCATAAATCCCAAATCCGGAGAGCATTCCAAGCACATTTCGCACTTTAATGGGAAAGCTGCCTTTGGATGGGTCACGGTGCTCTCCCGGTGTTCCTCCGGAACCCTGGAATGCTGCTGACCGTGGCCATTCTTCCCGCTCCGCTTCCCAAATCCCAAACAATGCCTTTCCCATTGTTCATTAACCAAACATTCCCACTTGGCAGCCGCCGGTGTTGGAATTGATGGGGAACAACGGGAGTTGTGGCCATTCCAAGGTGGCAAATCCATGATTTTTAGGGGATTATCGGTTCTGCAAAGAATTGGTTTGGGGTGGATTCTTTAGGAAATGAAATTCCCAGATGGAGGGAATCACAGAATTCCAAGACAGATTGGGTTGGAAAGGATCTTAAAGGGAATCTTATTCCAATACCAACACCTTCCCCTATCCCAAATTGCTCCAAAACCATTCAATTTGGCCTTGGACATTCCAGGGATGGGTCAGCCACACTTCCATAGGAATGGATGGATGAGAGATCCTAAAAAAGTGGATTTTTCACATGGAAAAGCGCCTTTGGATGTCAATCCCAAAATGCTCCCAGCTCTTGTGGAAAATCGGAGCATTCCTGCTCTGCGATCTTTTGCCCACTGGAGGGAGCATCCGGCAAACCTTTGGATACTCGGGACATGGGCTGGAAAAGGGTTGGAATTTAAGGAAGGCTGAGGAAAACACGTCGCTGGATCAAAGGAACATTAAATCAATTTAAAGCGGGAGACAAACGCGATTTGTTTAACGCCGGGCTGGGATTTCTTCCCTTTCCAAGAGTTTTCCAACCGAGAAAATATTCAGTGGGGAAAATCCATGGAGTTTTCCCTTTATTTATAACTCGGTCATTAAGAGTTAATTTAATGGAAAGCTCATCACTCTCAACGAATAAAAACCATGGAGAGAAAGGGAAATCCACTGAAATCCTGGAAGTCGCTGAGTGGGAATGGGAAAGATTCCAATATTTTGCTGAACCACACCTTAAAATCTGCTCCAGTTTTCCCCATTGGGAAGGGAAAAGAGGGACAAGAGGAGCAGCAATCCCTAATTCCCACCCTGTCACTCTCCAGGAATTCCTCTGCTGCTCCAGCGGTTCCCAAATTTATGGATCATCCCTA
The DNA here is from genome assembly GCF_901933205.1 of Camarhynchus parvulus. Lineage (NCBI taxonomy): Eukaryota > Metazoa > Chordata > Aves > Passeriformes > Thraupidae > Camarhynchus > Camarhynchus parvulus. The sequence continues at coordinate 4,894,949 of NC_044573.1, read as the reverse complement.
AATGTCAATCCTTGGGCACAGGGAAGGGGGAGCAAAGGGAAAAGTTCGGGAATAGTGACCAGGACCTTCCATAAAGAAAGACCCTCAAATCCTCTTTTTATCACTTCTGTTGAGAGAGGAATATGGAATATTGAATTCTAAGGAATTCCATTATTCTAGAGATGGAATTCTAGCTACGTCTGTCCATCCCTTCCTTTGGAAGTTCATTCTTGTCTGTGGCCAAGCCAAGGGAAAAAAATTCCCTCTCACCTGCTGCCGCAATTATTAGAATTCCAAGGATTTGCTTCTTTTCCTGAATAGTTGGGTTGCACCTCCCGTCATTCCCTGACTCAGGAAAAAGTTCCCAATCCCAAAGAGGTTTTTTGTAGTTGAAATAGCCAAGTTTGGGTGTGGCATTTATTTCTTTGGATTATTCCAAGCCACTTTTCCCTGGAGACAGTGCTGCCACTGGATCCAAATCCACCGACACTATTCCAGGCAATTCATGGCACTGGGATCATGATCCCCAGGGCCATAACTCCCTTTGGAAAGCAGGGCTGATGCCCTCTCCTCAATCCATGGATTTGGTGGGAATGTGCAGCCTGGTTTCTGACAGGTTGTCTCCAGAATCCAGCCAGATCCTCTGGAATTGTCTGCAGGAACAAAAGGCTCCCATTCCCAAACTCTGGAATTAAAGGAGGGAATGATTACAAAGGTTCAGGTTTCCAATTTCAGGATGGAATAGCCCTGATTCAAATTTATCTGGGAATAAGGCAGGAATTCTAACACAGCCTGGTTTTATTTGGGATGGGGGATGTTGCCGTGATATCCCTCAGTCTCCACAGGTGCCTCTTCTCTGGGATTCACTGGGTGTGGAGCCAAGAGGGAATGTGCTGGTGGATAATGTGCACTCCATGAAATCTGTCTGGAATTCCAGGATTCCCTTCCAAACCTCCTCCCACTCCAACCCCTTGCTGGGCTCAGAGTTTTGGAGGTGTCCAAGGGATTTCCAAGGGGATCCTTCAGCACCTGGTTATTCCTTGATGAAATCTCCTAGGAAATTTGAGTGGTTTGGAGCCAGCCAGGTCTGACCATGGAGAAGGTTCCATTTTCCAAAGATGTGCCAGGAATTATAGAACCATTGGATATTCGTTGGGTGGGGCTTGGAGCAACCTGGATTAATGGATGTGTCCCTGTCTGTGGAAGAGAATTGGAATGAGAGGGGATTTAGGGTCCTTCCAACCCAAACCATTCCAGGATTTCATAGGATATTTCAGACTGGAAGGGATCCATAAGGATCACCGAATCAGCTCCCAGGAGAATGGTTTCCATTGGATTTGCCTTTTCCATGACCAATCCCACTGGGTGGTATGAGGGAATCCCTTCCCTACCACCCACCCTTTTCCAAGGCTTTTCCCTGCTCAAGCCTAGACGTGCCCGGTGTTCCCAATGTTTTTCCAAGCAGTTCCACAAATATTGAACTCCAGCAAAAAAGAGAAATCCTGGAGTGGGCTGGGATGGCTGTGTTTGCCCAAAGGAGAGGCTGAAAGCCTCTGGAATGCTGTGATTGGATTCCCTGGAAACTCCTCGGGAGCCGGGCGGGGATAATGGCTCAGCAAACATGGACAGCACTTGGCCGGAGAGATTCCTGGCTTGTCCCGGGAAACTGAAAGGACAGGGAAAGGTGAGGACCCTGCTCCACTCTCGTCTGGAGGGGGTGGGAGCATTCCTGGTGGAATGAGCCGCTCCTGGTGGGATCTCTGCGGTGAATCCTGCCTGTGTCCGGGGAATTTTGGAGCTCCCATCCCACCTGTGCCGAGGTTTTACTGGGATGCTCTCCCATGGTTCTCCTGGTTGGAGACTGGGAAAGGAACATCCGGGCCCAGCACTGCCACGCTCCCTGCCCACAGCCCAGGGTGACAATTCCAATTCCCGGAATATGGAAGTGCACCCTGGCCCAGGGGATTCCCAGGCACACCAAGCTTTGCCTAAGGCAAAATTCCAAAGGGCATTCCACCTTTCCCTTTCCCTTTCCCTTCCCCTTCCCCTTCCCCTTTCCCTTCATAATAGTAATAATAACAATAAAAACAGTAACAGTAATAGTAATAATAATACAACCAACAAATTATTATCATAGTTATTATTATTATTATTATTATTATTATTATTATTATTATTATTATTATTATTATTATTATTATCATTATTATTATTATTATTATTATTATACCAAACGTTTTCCTGCAATGTTTCAGCTCAGGTTGCAAGCAGAAAAAAAGATACCGTAATAGTAATAATAAGTAACAGAATGATAATTATTATTACTGATAAGAATGATTATTAATAACAAAAATATTATTATACGAAGAACAGTTATGATAGTAACAATGAGGTTTCAGGTTGCAGGTGGAGAGATAAAGAAATAAAATTAATTAATTAATTAATTAATAAGTTTCCCTGTGACTTTTCAGCCCAGGTTGCATGCAGAAAAAATTGATTTAATAATGTTGATAATACAAATATCCTTAATAATATGAGTATCAATAAAATAGCAGTATAATTTAAATATTAATAGCATTCAAACAATAATAATAATTATTATAATAATGATGGTGATTATTAACAGAGTAATTGTAATAGCAATAGTAACAGTAACAGTAATAGCAATAAATAAACAAACAAATACATAAATAAAATTAGTTAATTTGTTAATGTTTCCCTGTTACTTTTCAGCCCAGGTTGCAGGCAAGAAAAACAATTGAATGAAAAATGTCGATATTATGAATATCATTAAAATAGGAATATCAATAAAATATTAATACCATTAAAGCAATAATAATAATGATAATGAGATGATGATAATAATAGTTTTTATAAACAATATTAACATTATAATTATTAAATGTTATTAGTGATATTTTCTGTCTGTAACAACAACAACGATAATAATAATAACAATAACAATAACAATAACAATAACAATAACAATAATAATAATAATAATAATAATAACAACAACAACAACAACAACAATAATAATTTCCCTGCAGTTTTCCCACTCTGCTTCTCAGTCCCTGGGCAAGGTTTCCACCCTGGGACCGGGATTCTGGTGGTGACTTATGGGGAATGTGGTGGCATCCATCGGATTCCACTGAGTTCCTCTGGTTTTGGACTTGGCTTGGGGAGCTGGTGGAGGAATGGAATAAGGCTGGAGTTCCCTTTGGAATGTTCAGCCTGCTGGGAGACGCTGCTCTCCTCTTGGGTCACTGAGCGCTGGAGGGGCCTTCAAAGAGCTGCAGGATGAGGTTTGATGGGATTATCCCTAAGAACCTGCGGACCTTTGCGCTCCTGGCCCGCAGCTCCTGAGGATGGGATTCATCTGTAACTTACACCCCAATTAGTTCCAAGTGCCCCTGGCTTTTAGCGCTGGGATCTGCGGCACACGACCAGCTCTCCTTGGCTTTGTCCCGCTTCCAGGGGATCCTGGCTCCATGTCCTGCTTCCCAAAATCCCAATCTTCCCACCAGCCTTTTCCAAGATGGGCATTATTAGTTATCATTTTTCCATGATCCTCTTTTCCTGTTTCTCCGTGAAATTAACTGGCATCATCATCATCATCATCAACGTACAATTAATTTTCCCTGTTCTTCCTTCAGGATAGGCCCTGGATGTTCCCAAATTCACTCTTCCCTCTGGTACCACTTGACAACATAACCCTGCTGTTATTCCCTCTTTTTAAAATCCTAACAGGATTATCCCAAAGCCAATTTTTATAATCGCATCCCAGAGAATGAGCACGTTCCCTGGAGGGATGTTTGGTGATGGGAAGCATGGCATGGATTGTGTCCTTTTCCAATCAAATTCCAACTCTTGGAATTCCAGCAGGAAGGTGTCCCTCAAAAAACTGAGCTGCTTACACAAGAAGGGAAAATCAAGATATTTTTTGGGGTGAAAATCAGGATTTTATGAGAGAAAATCAGGAGTTTTTGGCTAAAATCCCATTTTATCCATTGGAAATACATCGGCCAATTCCACAGCACTTCATTTCAGGATCATGGAGTAAGGAGAGCCGTGTGTTTGCATTTTGGAAAATGAACCTGGATGCAGTTATTTATCTTCTCCCTTTAATTGTTTGAGCTGTTCCTAATGTCAACTCCAGTAATTTTAAATCAATAGAGGAGGAAAAACTTTCCAAGGGATCGGAAATCCCGAGTAAATTTACTTTGCAAATAGGCTCGGGTAGGTGGGACTACGCCGAGGATCCCCAAATGACACTTCCAGGCAAAAATGCTGGGAATGCTGCGGTGGAGGCTCCGGCATTCAGGAGAACAGAGCACCTGGCTGGCTGGAGGATTGGATTGGAGCTAGAGGCTTCAGGATTGGAATTACGGAAGGAATTCTTCACTGCAAGGATAGAGATCTCTTGGAATGGAATTCCCAGAGAAGTGTGGCTGGGTCCATCCCTGGAAGTGTCCAAGGGCAGGTTAGATGGGATTTGGAGCAACCTGGGATAGTGGAAGGCGTCCACAGCAAGGGGGTTTGGAATGGGATGAGCTTTAAGCTTCCTTCCAATCCAAACCATTCCAGGATTTCATGGAGGATCCAGTGGAACCTAAGAAGTACCAGATCCTGCAAACAGTGAATCCCATTCCCAAGGAGACTGGCGCAAGTTCTTCGGATGGATGGATGCATCCCTGATGATCCCAGACCCTTTGGCTCTTGATTCCACATCGCTCTCCTCCAGGAACCGCCTAAAAATAGGATTATCCTGTCGGGACCTGTTCTCCTGATCCGTATCCTGTGTGCTTTGGATGGTTGACAACATCGGATTCCAGGTCTTTCATCTCCTCTTGCTCCACAGCCAAACTTTAATGGGACAACGTGTCCCGGCTCGTCTTCCCGCTGCCGCCGGGGATCGGAATGCGCGGCCGTGGTTTTGGGACTCCCAGGAAAACCTCCATGGGACAGCATGTCCCAGCGTGTCTTCCCAATGCCACCAGAGATGGGAATGCAGAGCTGTGGCTTTGGGACTCCCAGGAAAACTTTTTCAATGGATTCTGTCATCATCCCATTTATCTGGAGCAGGAAAGGCTGGCTCCCGCTTTGGAGTTTTCTGTGGAGGTTTAGAGCTGGGCTTAGCTAAGCCTGGGCTGTGGATTAAGGAGGTGAATGCAGTGTTGACTCAGCCCTGCGGGGTGGTGTCCCTTTGTTTTTCCAGGATTTCCAGGCAAGGCTCCGACAAAGGGAACGCTCCGGGTGGAAAGGTAACTGCGGTGATTAATGACACGGACGTGATGTCCTCATCCCAGGTGGTCTGATCCCTTTGGAGTTCAGCAGCCTGGGAAGAGAGGGTGGAAAAGGGAAAAGCTGGGGAAAACTCATTCATTGCCCAAAGGAATTCCTGCTCCTGGAATTTGGTGGGAAGTCGCCCCTTGCCAGAATTTTGTGACAACTCCATAAATCCTGGCTGTTCCTTTCATAGCATGCAGCCAGTCTGAAAAAAAGGTGGAATCAGAATGCTGGGATTTGCTTGGGTTTGTTGGCTGCATATGCCGAGAGGATTTTTTGGAATTCAGTGCCGGAATTCATGATTCTTGTTCCCAGTGATTATTCCAAATGCTCCAGTGCAGCTCCTGGGGCAGGATGGAGCTTGTCTACTTTGGATATGGCATTTCCAAACCTGATCCTAAATCCTGTGGGATCACACAGTTTGTCTTTGGGTGACGGCCCTGTTTTCCTTGGATTGGGGATCCCAGACATCCAACATTCCTTTGGATTTCCCAGAATGGAAAAAAGGAGCCAGGTGGGAAATATCTCTGGATGCCAGCTTTGTCAGGAATAAGCAAATTCCATGCAAATGAGGGCCCTCATTATCCCTAAGTGTGAGATGGTCCCATACCCATCTGAAATTCCCTTGGGAAGCAGAGGGAATGAATCCATGGATGCTGCTCTCCATGTGCTCTGGTTCCTTTAGATGGCACCATCCTCCTGCGCTGGATTCTGGCTTGATCAGGATTCCCTGAAAAAGAGGAAAATTCCTTCATTATGGAGCAGGAATTGAGGTGGTGCCAGCAACTCCGCAGATTCCATGAGGGAAAAGGTCGGCACTTCCAATGCTGCCAGCCCAGAGTGGCCACATTCCTCCTTTCTCCAGGTATGGGATGGTGGGATGGGACATTCCCGCACGGCATTCCAGAACCAGGCCTGGCTTTGGGAGACTGGCAGGATTGGTTGAATTCTGCTGGCTCCAGAGCCAAGGGAAGCACTGGGAATTTGGTTCCCAGGTGGAATGACATGGAGGTTGCTCCAGGGTGGCCTCCACAGAGCCAAGATTTTCCTCAAACTTTGCGAAAAACACTTGGGAACAAGAAGATTAAAGAAGGTTTGGACCATCGTGGATGTTGTTGGTCCATAGGGATCACCCCCACCCCAACTGATGGGAATTTTGCCACCTGGAGCCCCCTGCTTTCCAAAAATCCAGAGAAACCATAATGGAATTATCTCCTTTGGGATTCAAAAGCCCAGGAAAATGGGGCAGGCAGAGGAGTTGGGAATTCTTGGTGTTTCTCTCAGGAACTTTTTAAATTCCTCTCTGGAACTTCAAATATAAATACTGCATCCCAATGGATAAGATGGGAATTTTTCCATCCAGCAGAATGATTCCCTCAGTGAGGGAGCATCCATCCCTCCCTTCCCACCAGGAAAAGTTCCCCTTTTCCTTGGCCCTGAGGCAAAGCAGCAGAAGGGAATTCCCAGGATCAGCCCAAAGCCTTGTTCTGCCTTTTAGAAGTGCAAATATTCCCTGGAAAATGTGGGAACAGAACTAGGATGGAGCAGGAGCCTTTTTTCATTCACTTTGGTTTCTTTTTCCTGGATTTTTTTTTTTTTTGGAACAGGCTATTCTTGGTCTCTCTTCCCAAACTCGTCCCTACTCAGGTACCCTGCTTCTGGATTGGAACCATCCCCACCAGGATTTTGGGCTATGCAGCATTACCTCAATAATCAATGCTTATGAATTAATGAAGGATCCTAAATCCTGGGAAATTGTGATGGCAAAATATTTCCTGACAGGTTTGGGATGTGGATAAGGCAGGAATTGATCCCAAATAGGTGCTGTGAATTCCTTTCTTTCCCTCCACCTTTGGTTCCCTTTCCAGCCCTTGTCTGTGCTGAACCCATGGGATCAGCGCTGGGAATTGGGATTCCCCTCCTGGGGTCCTTCCAGCTTTTCCCATATTCAGGGTGGGCACCCACCCTGAATCCCCCTGTTCACGTCCTGTCGATCTCGTGCCATGAAGGAAACTCAGATTTTCAGGGACCATTGTGATTTCCCATGGATTTAGTTACCTGGGAAAATAGGTTTGGCTTCCTTGTGATTTGGGACGTCAGATCCCATCATTCCTGATTTTTTTGGGAAATCGTGGCTCCTTTCCTTGTTAAATACCCAAAATGATTCCTTAGAGCAGCATCAGGGAAAAATCTTCCTTCTTTTCCACACTTCCTTTCCCTTAGGATGGAGCAGGGAATAAAAATACTCAGTCTAGTTGAAAGAGCCTGGAAAGATTTGTAGGCAGGGGAAGAATTCCCATTATCCATTCCATTTTCCCTCAGTAACCAAATTTTCCCCATTATCCATTCCATTTTCCCTTGTTTACCCCCATTAAGTTGTCCCCATTATCCATTGAATTTTCCTTCATTATCTATTGACTTTTCCCCATTAATCACTGAATTTTCCCCCATTATCCACTGGAGTTTCCTCATTAAACACTGAATTTTCCCTCCATTATATTAAATTTGCCCCATTATCCATTGAAGTTTCCCCCTTTAACAACTGAATTTCCCCTCAATATTCATTGACTTTCCCCCCATTATCCATTGAATTTCTCCCATTATCCATTGAATTTCTCCCATTAACCACTGAATTTCCCTCCAATATCCATTGAATTTTCACCCAATATCCACCGACCTTTCCCCCCATTATTTATCCATTGAATTTTCCCCCATTATCCACTGAATTTCCCCCCATTAATCACTGACTTCCCCCATTAACCACGACATTTTTCCCTACTAAAGCTCCATATTCCTTCCCCAAAATCCCAAGCCCCATGGAAGCAGAAATGTAGAAATTCCCTGTACAACCCCCAATTCCATTATTTCCAGGTGCCAGCCTGGAAAGAGCAGGAATAAACTTCAGGAAAGGGAAAAAACTCCATCCAGCGGTTTAAAAAATTCCCCCAAAACCCAAGTGTTGTGTTGCGTTCGAACGTCATTTTCCCACTTAAATTTGCCCTTCCCACCTGGAGTTCGGCATCTCCCTGCAATCCAGAGCTGTGATTTAGGGAGAAGACTCCAAAGGGTGGAGCCATTCCTCGGGGCCAATTTTATCCCAATTTTCCCGCGGCGACCCCGCTGTCTCACCCCTCTCCCTGAATTACGCCGGCTTTTCCGACGCCTCCTGCCGGAGTCAATTGTATGTGGCCACCTCCATATTTCATTCCCGCTTTTCCAATGTCTGCACAAGGTCAGGTTGATATTCTCCGGGAATCATCAAGTGACACTCGAGATAAACAGAATGTTTACTCTCTCCATGTGAGCTGGAGCTGATATGGAAATTTATCCGGCGGCGGGAATCGCATTTGCATTCCCGCTCTTGGGCAAACATTCCCGACTCCAAATCAAACAGCTTTGGGGGCTCGGCCCCCTCTTCCCACTGCCAGGCCAGGGAGCAGGGAGCGGTGATTTGGATTCAAATGGGAAGAGGGACACGATGGAGCGAGCCTCAGCCGTAATTGGATCAACTTTGCATCCCAACGCCCCGGCCTTGGATGCTCGGCTGCCCGGAACGGCGGCTCCGGGTGCTCCCGGTGTTTTTCCAGCTCCTTTATCTGCTCCGAGCAGGCCGTGCTCACCTCTCAGTCATTTTCCCTGCTGAGCAAATAAATCCCACTTTTTCCCATTTTTTCCCTTTGTATTTGCATGAAAGAAGGGGAACTGATTGATGGCCTCTTCCAGCTGGAAAGTTTGGGATGGGATGGGGTGGCATGGGATAAAAGCACCAGGGCAAGGTGGATTCCCAGATTTGGGATGGAATAAAACAGGCAGGACCAGGTGGATTCCCAGATTTGGGATGGAAAGGTCAGGATGGAATGGGATAAATCCAGCTGGACAAAGCAGATTCCCCGGTTTGGGATGAATGTTGGGCTGTAGGGACGCTCATTCCCAGGAATCTCCCAGGAATAAATGACCTTGTGGGCAACAATTTCTGTCAGGGTCCACAGATGCAGGGAATAATGGGAATCTTCCTAAAAATCCCCAAAAAAGGGAAGGTACACAGCACCTGAGGCAGAGGGAACATAAATTATGGTAGGATTTATGGATCAAAGAAGGAACACAAATATTCGTGGGATTTATGGATCAAGGTGGGCTGAGATCCCACAACTTGTTGCACTTGTGCCTTTGTCTCACAATTCCAGATGGGGGGAAGGACACTGCTTTTCCAGCCTGTATCCAAAGAAAACCAGGAATTTTTTCTGGGTCTCTTAGACTCACACACACAAAGGGAAAGGGATACTGCTTTTCCAGCTTTTATCCAAGGAAAAACAGGGTTTATTTGGTCCCTTAACGTCACACATCCAGAGGAGGAAGGACACTGCTTTTCCAGCCTGATCCTAAAGAAAAATTGCTTTTTGTTTGTTTGTTTGTTTGTTTTAAAATTCACGAATCCAGAGAGGAAGGGACACCACTTTTCCGGCCTGATTCCAAAGGAAAACCGGGATTTTTGGGGTGCTTTCTCACAGACATTTGGGGCACAGCAGAGCCAAGGGGTGAAGCCAAGGCCCAGAAGATGCCGGGCTGAGATTCCTGGGAGCAGGGGCCGAATTTCCCGGGAGCAGGACTGAGATTCCCTGGAGCAGAGCTCAGATTCTCGGGAGCATCGGGCTTCCCGGGAGCAAAACTGAGATTCCCGGGAGCAGGGCTGAGCTTCCTGGGGATCAAGGCCGGGATCTGCCGAGCAAAGAAAGGAAGGGGGAAAAGAACCGCAGGGATGTTGGGACGCAGCTTTCCTGGGAAACGAGAGGTTTGGAGCCGGGAATGGCGGAGCCAGGAATGCTCCAAAAAACCAGAGCAAAAAAGGAGAGGGAAAAAAACCCGAAAATGAATTATTTTAAAGGCAAAAAAAAAGACGGAGAAAAGAAGGGGGGAAAAGCCAATTTTCCTTTTGCAGCGGCTCCCTTGGAGCCCCAGCTCCGGCGGCGCGGAGGCGGGAAGTATTCCTGCCATTCCTTGGAGCGCCGGGATGCCACACACATGGTGTTTGTTCACGGCGAGCAAACAGATTGTAAACTGGCTGATAATTTCGGTGCTGACAATGTCATTTACAGCTGTCAGCCCTTTGTGCGCCGTGTTTGCTTTATTCAAATATGAACCCGCCGCCCCTCCCTCCCCGCGCTTCCTTCTGCATTAAAATCCCATCAATTCCCTGCCAGCCCGCCTTATCTAAAATTCATTGGAGGCCAATCACTTGCATGAATGCTTTGGGGTTGCCATGGAGGCAAGAAGTCTAGTGGCGACTTCGGGGGATTAGGAAGTTTCGCTTGGAAAAGCCTTGGAGTGCTGGAGAGGGGAAAAATTTTAAAAAACAAAACCAAAAAAACCAACCAAAACCGCCGAAAAAATCAGTGATTTCCGAGCTGATTTCAAGCCTCGCTTAGCCACGAATTCCCGGGAAAATCCCGGCGTCTCTATCTGCTTCCCAGCCCTCTTCCAATAATAAATTCAAGGCCGGCTCCCGGTAGATTGATTTGGATCCAGCTGCTTCCCAGGGCGCTTCCCGCAGGTCGGGAAGCATCTCCCATTGTTAATGGAGGTCATGGCACCGCTGTTAAATAATTCACAGCGGCCTCTCCCCGCCTGCCCGGGGCAGCTGCAGATGTTGCCACCTGTATCCCAAACCTTTGGACATTCTGGGAATATCCCAATGATTTGTTGCTCCAGCCAGGGTGAAGCAGGAAGGATCCAGCGGGATGAATTTGGGGGGGGATTTGGGTTTAGCGTGGAGCTTCCTGGTGTTGTTGCAGTTGGATTTTTGGGGCTGCTTTTCCGGGATAATTTGGGACCCAGAGCCCCAAATCCCAAATTGCAGCTAAATCTTGGATTTATGGATTGGACCAGAGAGAGAAAGGAGGTGTTTATCCAGGGAAAAGTGGGGATAAGACCCCTCCAGAGTGACCCACAGGTGACAATTAAAGTCACCTTTTCCCATCCTGCATCATCCCCCTTTTCTCTCCTGCCTCATCCTCTTTTTTTTTCCCCCATGCAAGGATTAAATCCCTGGAGTCAAACCTCAAAGGGAAAAAAACCCAGACAGGTTTGGTGACTCTGGATTCTTCCCCCCACCACCCCACCCCCCACCACCCCAAAAAAAAAAAAAAAAAAAAGGAAAAAAAAGGGGAAAAAAAAGGGGAAAAAAAAGAGAAAAAAGGGGCCTTTATTTACCTTGGGGGTCCTGAAATTCCCGAATTGCTCTTGGAGCACTTGGAGCTCCACTGCCTGGAGCTTCCAGTGCCACAGGAGGGGCTGCAGCAGGGATGAGATTCCCAGGAGAAGGGCTGAACTTCCCAGGAGGAGGGCTGAGATTCCTGGGAGCAGAGGTGACACAATCCCAGAGCCATCCCAGCCATCCTGGCATTCCCATAGTGAATGGATTCCTGGCACCAGGGACTACGATGGAGGTGGGAATGACAAGGATTGTCCTGGGCATTCCCTATGATCCCATCCCCGTCTCCCATGGGATGACATTCCTCCTCTCAACCCGGTGGCGGGTCCAGCCAGATTTTTGGGAAGGGATTCCCTTTTTCTGTGGCTTCCTCCACAAAGTACATCCCAGTCTGGACTAATATTGAAGGGAGAATGGAAATGCCACATCCATGAATCCCGGAGCTCCATCTCCTCCTGGAAACCTCCCCATTATCCCGCTTGTTTACAAGTACAAACACCCAACACACACCAACCAAAACTGGTCCAGACATTCCTCCCGGATCCGGGAAGGGATGGAAGGACCGGGGGTGCATTTATGATTCCTGATCCCACTCCAGGCCATGGATGTGCCCCGGATAATGCCAAAGGTCCTGAATTGGATTTTTCGTGGATCCAGCACCCAGCCCAGTGCTTACGTGACCCCAAAGCTCATCCAGGTTTTCCCCACCACATCCTGGGGCAGTTCCTGCCATCCCAGGTTGCTCCAAGCCCTACCCAAGCTCTTCCTTGGGATGAGAAATCCACTCCCGTCCCGGGATCAAGGCAGTCCAGCCTTCCTGGGAATGACCCTGAAGCTCCTTTTTCCCTTTAATATTCCATATCTAACTGCCATCATTCCCCATTTTTGCCCCTTTTCCTCAGCTCCTCCACCTCGGGAAGCTTTGGGAATGACAGAGGTTGTTCCTTCGCAACCCTGGCGCATTCCAGGATTTGGAAATCCCCGGCCACGGAGCCGCTGACGGGTTTTGTTCCCTTGCTGCTCGGGCTCATCTTCCTTTCAAGTCGGGCTCTTTTTTTCCAAATTACAAAAGGGAAAAAGAAAAAAAAAAAGAAAAGGAAAAAAGTGGGAAGGAGCTTTTCCCTGTCATTTGTCTTGCTGAGTATAAAAGCAGGAATAAAAGAGGGAGAGGAGAGGAAAGTTTTCCTTTGTTTCAGGAATGTCTCATTTCAATTTGAAACCAAAATCAACCTGTGTGTGCTGCTTTATAAATTCCAGCTGGGAAAAGGCCTTGGAATTGTGTCAGGGCTGAGGTGTTTTTCAAGCATGGGTTGCTGTGTTTTGCCCCAGAATGGTGAAGTCCAGGGAATCCTGGAATTCTGCCGTTCCAGTAAAATTTAATGCTCAAACACCATCTCTTTGGAAAACTGGGTATTAAAAAATTCTGGAATGTTTTGGGTTGGAATTGAACTTGTGTAAGTTTCATTCCAAGGGACACCTCCCACTATCCCAGGTTGCTCCAGCCTGGATTTAAAACTTCCAGGGATGCGGCAGGCACAGCTTTTCTGGGAAAACTCAGTGCCTGCCCGGCCTGCCAGGGAAGGATCCCTCCCCACCATCCCTGTGGCAGTGGGAAGCCAGTCCCGCTTATCCCATCACTCCCTGCCCTTGTCAAAAGTCCCTCTCCAGCCTAATTGCTATCAATGGGATTCAGGATCACTGGGAGATGCCGTGTGGTCCAACAAGCCCCACAACCAAAGCCCAAATCGACTCCCAATGGAGCTCCCTCTTTTTTTTCCCATTATTATTCCCCTTCCCTTTCACCCTTCCCGCTTTCTTTCCCAAACAAAACCGCCGCCGCCGGCTCAACCGCATGCCGGACAATGCCCCCCGCACAATCCCACCCCACAACTCCAGGCCTCTCCTGGGATATTTACGACACATCCCACAGTTGTCATGTCAACCCCCCAGGCGAGGGCGGCCCTAAATCAAGCTGTCAAGGGGCCGGGAGAATCCCACTATGGAAAAGGACATCTCTGAGTGACACCCGGGGAGCATCTGGCATTTCGGGATCGCTGCCACTGCTCCCTCTTTTTGGGTTTGGAAGAGGAGCAGGGCAAGGCAGGAATATCAATGGGATGGTGGGGATGGCTCCCATTTTTCCTTTTGTTGTAGTGTCCGGTGGTGATTTTCCTTCAGGAATTCTGGGGTTGGCAGGGCTGGATCCAACTGTCTTGGAGGTTTTTTTTCCAGCTTATAAAATCCTGGGATTCCGAGTGCATCACAACCTTTTCCCTCTCTCTACATAGGAGGCAGCTCCTCTCCATCCTCATCCTGCCCTAAGGAATTTTCCTCCCTTACACCACAATTTCCAGGATCTCCAGGACTAGGGAGGGATCCTTCATCAGGAATTGGAATGATAGGATAAGGAGCAATGGTTCAAGCAGAAAAAAAAAAAAAAAAGGAAAATTAGATGGGATATTGGGAAGAAATCCTTCCTTGAGTGGGTGGCACAGTTTTCCCAGAGAAGCTGTGGCTGTCCCATCCCTGGAATTGTCCAGGATGGACAGGGCTTGGAGCAACCTGGATTTATGGAAGGTGGGGGGGGAAAGATAGTTGATCTCCCAAGTCAAACCATTCCATGATTAAGGAAGAGCATGGAATTCGATTAAACACCTCAGGCCAACCAAAACCTCCTGCATTCCTCTTGTGTGGGAAGGGCTGTGTTTTCCAAGCCTGGACATCCATTCATCCTCCCAGCAAGCCAAGCCTCAAGGTCGGAAAACCAGGCTAAAAAGATTCCCGAGAGTTTACAGCCCCAACCCTTAGGACAGACTTTAGTCCTGACCACTTTGGGCCAGGGTTTAGCTCTTACTCAGACCCAGCCTTTGCACCCCAGCTGGTGCATTAATCCCGCGTTTCGAGCCCCGCGGGATGGCTGGGAATGGCGAGTTGTTGCTCCGCCGGGGTTACAGCCCCTCGGGAGCCGCTCCCGGGCGGAGCAGCCTGGGTGGCGCTGCCGCCACCAGCGAGGTGACAGCGGCGCGGGGGGCACACACGGGGACGTGCCAGGCCATTAGCGAGCCCAGCAGCATTCCCGGGAAAGCTCCCCGGCAGGAAATCGCTCCCCGGCCCTCGGAGGCGCGGCTTGCCCGGTGGCCAGATGGCTCCCGAGGCTATTCCAGCCGGGAGTGACAATTTTCCAGGGGTGTAAATGACACCGCGGCGGTGGCAGCGCGGTTGTTCCCGGCTAATTGCCGGGCTGTCCATCATTATTATATTCCAAGCGGACGTGGATTTGCGGCATTCCAGGGATCGATGATTAGGTTTGAAATAAAAAAAAATTACGGGCGCTGCGCGGGGGTGAAAAATCCCGGGATTTTTGCATCCCAGCGCGGAGTTGGCAAACAAGCTCCAAAGGGCGGGCGGGGAGCGCTTCCCTTTGTGTCCCGGCCGAGGGCACGGCAGGATCACAGAGCCCATCCCGGCGCTGTTTGCTTTGGGAACAATCGGGAATGGCGGGACAAGAATGGCACCCCCTGACCATGACTAATTGAATCCCGGCGGGAGAGGGGCCCGGACAAAGCGCCGCTCCCGCCGCTCCAGCCGGGAGCAGCCGACAGTGATTGATGCCGCGGTGATCCCGAACAAGGCTCCTGAAAGCCCCGACCCGCTGGATTTATCCAGAGGCTGCTTTTCCCCTTGGACAAGGTGCCCTTGGCTGCAGCCTCCAGCTCTGCCTGGGATCTCTGTCGCCGCTTCTGGGATCCCAGTTTCTCTGCCAGGATCCCTTTATTCCCACTGGAACATTCCCATCCCTGCTGAGACCTCATTGTCCCTGCCAGAACCCCACCATCCCTTCCAGGACCTCACCATTCCCACCAGGACCCCTCTATCCTTTCCAGGACCCCACCATTTCCTCCAGGATCCTTCCATCCCTTCCAGAGCCCCACCATTCTCACTAGGATCACTCTATCCCTTCCAGGACTCCTCTATCCCTTCCACAACCCCACCATTCCTACCAGGATCCTTCCATAACCCCACCATTCCCACCACGATCCCTCTATCCTTTCCATATCCCCACCATTCCCATCAGGATCCCTCTATCCTTTCCAGCACCCCTCTATCCCTTCCAGAACCCCACCATTCCCACCAGGATCCCTGTATTCTTTCCAGCACCCCTCTATCCCTTCCAGGACACCACTATTACCACCAGGACCCCTCTATCCCTTCCAGGACCCCACCATTCCCTCCAGGATCCTTCCATAACCCCAGCATTCCCACCAGGATCCGTCTATCCCTTCCAGGACCCCACCATTCCCTCCAGGACCTTTCCATCCCTTCCAGGACCCCACCATTTCCACCAGGGTCCCTCTATCCTTTCCAGGACTGCCCTATTCCTGCTGGATCCCCGCCATCCCCAAAGGTGCCACCCTGATTCCCAATGCGATTCCAAATCAGTCTCCATAGCCATATGGACCAGCAGATCCTGGATTTATCCATTCATTCCCGTAAAAGTCCTTCCAGAGGTTGCTTTGCCCCTTTGGAAAGGTTGGAGCAGCCTGTGGGAGCAGCAGGATAGGGAAAGGCAGGAATTTTCCTTTAGTATCTCCTTATCTCTCTGTGTCTATCACAAAAGATTTTATGTTGGAAATCCAGAGGCAGAGCTGGATGGGAAAACCCATCCATGGCTTTTAGGATCAGTCAGGATACTAAACTTCCAGCTCAGCACCCTGGAGCAATGGTATTCCAAAAAACACACCTGGGAAAAGTGCAGGAGAGGAGCTCCACATCCCGGAGCTGGGGGTGGCATTTCCACCCTCTGCTTCAAGAAATCCTCACTTTTCCATCAGGAATTCCCACAGCAACCACAAATCCCACGTCCCGAGTTTTGGAATGGGCATCACAGCAGCGGCTCCAATCCCGAGATCCTGAAAGGCTGAAAAATGAGGATTTGAGCAGTGGGCTCCCAGCCCGGGGCTTTTTCCAGCTGCCCCCAGCACACATTCCAAGTTGGCTCCTTCTCCATGCCCTCCAGGCAAACATCCAGGCTCTGGGATACTTCCCTTGGTTAAGGGGAGGCCGGGAAGTCCATTAAATCCTTTCTTTCTGGATAAGATGGAGTGAAACGTCAGGGATTTATTTGCTCCTCCTGGAGTCAGGGTTTTGGGATCCAGGTGCCAGCAGGGCCGGCTCCAGCTCTGGAGTGGGAGTCAGCAAAAGTGGGATTGAGCAATGGAAAACCAAAGGGAATCCAGCCTTGCTCCAGCAGGACGAGTTTTGTGGCAAAACCTTTCCCCAAGCTTTGCTTCAAAGGTTTTCCTGAGTTTTTTCCTGCCATACCCTTGTCCTGGAGGTGTTCCTGGAGCAGCTCCTTGTCCGCTCCCACAGGGGCAAATCCTGGGAGAAAAGAGCTCCATTTCCCTCCTGGGAAAGGAAGTGACTCTGACTGGGATGCAGAAGGGAAGTTCAGATGGTTGCTGGAGCTGCTGCAGGAGCATCCCAGGGATTGAGCTTCCCAGTGGGAGCAGCCCAGTGCTGTGTCCCTGATCCCCTGGGAGAGCCAGGGATGCAGCAGAACATTCCCATCCCATCTGGACTTTGCCAAGACTGGAATAATTCCTCTTTCACTCCACTCCCTGGGAAAGCCTCTGCATTCCAGGCTGTGGTGAGCACTCCAGGGCTGGAGAATCCAAGTCCAGGAGCATCCCAGAGCCAAAGGATCCAAGTCCAGGAGCATCCCAGGGCTGGAACATCCCAGTCTGGGAGCATCTAAGTCCCTGATCCCTCAGTGGAATCTCAACAGCACAACATCCCTATCCCAGGCCAATCCCCGCTGTTTGCACTGGAATAACTCCATTTCCTCCGCCCTTCCTGGGAAGCCGCCACATTCCAGCCTGTGATGCGAATCCCAGGGCAGGAGATCCAAGTCCAGGAGCATTCCAGAGCTGGACCATCCGAATCCAGGAGCATCCCAGTCCCTGATGCCTCAGTGAAATCAGGGAAGCAGCAGAGCATCCTCATTCTTAGCTTTCCCCCCAGTCCCTGGGAAGCCTCTGCATTCCAGACTGGGATGGGAATGCCAGCACTGGAGCATTCAAAACAAACCAGGAGCATCCCAGGGCTGGCACATCCCGGGGCTGGAACACCCCAATCCAGGCCTATTCCAGCCCCTCAGTAAAATCCAGGATGCGGCAGAGCATCCTCATCCTCAGCTTTCCCCCCTCCCTGGGAAAGCCTTCGCATTCCAGGCCATGTCAGCCGCTCCGGAGGCTCCTGGTGCCCGGCGCAGCATTCCCGGCGCACGATCCCGCAGGATCTGTACACTTGGCCAGACTGTGTAAACTCTGACATGTGCCTGTCAATCTCTGCCATATTTGCCGACGGCTTTATCCCAGCCTGATTAGTTTCCCGAACAAATTGGAGCGAAGGAAAACATCACCTCCAGTCTGGAAAAGCCAACATTCCGGGGAGTTTTCGGATCTCTCTATTTACATGGACACGGGGTGTTTTCCTAAGGCTCTGGAAGTGATGGTAATTGAACAGTGCCAGCGTGTGAGGAGAGGCTGATGAGTGGGAAAGGTTTTCCAAACAACGCCGCTGGATTTGGCCGCGGCCTTGGCGGGAATGTTTGTGGAGCGTGCGCCCGGCGCAGTGTCAATATTCCCGAATTTCGAGGTGGCGGGAGCGGGACTTTGTTTGGAAAATGGCTCCCTGATATCATCAGCAAGTTTACAAACGGCCCGTGGCCAAATAGAGCCAGAGCTTAAGGAAGCGCCCGCCCAGGACTCAGGGAATGTTTGCTGTTTGCCCAGGGATCCCAAAGAACTTCCATAAATACTGCCCTCATCCCGAATCTTGGGAGGCAGCCCCAGCATGACGCAGCAACCCCATTGCTTCCGCTTTTCCAGGGAATCCCCAGGCGCAGCAGGCTCCCGATGAAGCTGTCTCAGATTCAGGAATCTTCCTCTGCATTCCCATTATCCAAATACTACCAGGAGGAAACGGCAGCCCAAAATTCCAGCCCAAATCCCATTAACCAAATATTGCCAGGAGGAATCTGCATCCCATAATTCCATCAAAATTCCCATTACCAAAACATTGCTGAGAGAAACCTGCGTCCCAAAATTCCAGCCCACCCAAATATTGCCAAGAAGAAACTGCATCCCAAAATTCCAGCCCAAATTCCCATTACCCAAATATTGCTGAGAGGAAACTGCATCCCAAAATTCCAGCCCAAATTCCCATTATGCAAACATTACCATGAGGAAACTGCATCCCAAAATTCCATCAAAATTCCCATTACCCAAACATTGCTGAGAGGAAACTGCATCCCAAAATTCCAGCCCAAATTCCCATTATCCAGACATTGCTGAGAGGAAACTGCATCCCAAAATTCCAGCCCAAACTCCCATTATCCAAATATTGCTGAGAGGAAATTGCATTCCAAAATTCCAGCTCAAATTCTCATTTCCCAAACATTGCTGAGAGGAAACTGCATCCCAAAATTCCAGCCCAAATTCCCATTATGCAAACATTACCATGAGAAAACTGCATCCCAAAATTCCATCTAGACATTGCCAAGAAGAAACTGCATCCCAAAATTCCATCCACACATTACCATGAGGAAACTGCATCCCAAAATTCCATCTAAACATTGCCAGGAAGAAACTGCATCCCAAAATTCCATCCCAAATTCCCATGGACCGCTAGAGGGCCCAGAAATTTTACCAGAGGGTTTTCCCTCCCGAAATGAACTCCAATTCCCCCTTTTTTTGTGTGTGTGGGAAGGAGGAGCAAGGTGGGAAGGGAACTCTGGGGGTTAATAAACAAATCCCGGCTCCGGAATTATTGATGGAAGTGGGAATGAGGCACGGTGACATTTAAAGGAGGAATTTGTGCTCCACAAATCCGAGCGTGACTGACAGAGCTGGAGGCTCTGGGATCAATACAAATAACCCCAACCTTAATTCCTTGATCCCGGGGAAAACAGCGCATTCCAAGAGCTCCCAGAAACTCGGGATCAGCCTGCTGGATGCTATCGACTGAATGGGAGCAAGGACAATTAGGATGTTCCTTAGGGATGGGGCTTTTCCTGACGTTTCCCCGGCATTTCCACAGCAGCACTGTTCTTCCGATTCCCAAAATGCCAGGCTCATGATCCAATATAAAGGGAGATTTCCCAGGATCATCTCCCTTAAGGAATGAATTCCTGGTGCCTGGGGGAGATGAGGGGAAGGAGAGGTTGGATGTCCCTCTGGATGTGGGAGAATCCAGCCCCTAAACCATGGAAAACCACATCCCAAGCTGAGGTATCGCATAAATGTTGGGAGCGGGATTATATGGAATTCTGGGATAACTCCATCGTCCCCATGGATACATGGATGAAGGTGGGAGGAGGAGAAAACATCATTCCCAACACTGGAAATGTCCACCAGTGCCATAAATCCCAGGAATCTCCATCAGTGCCACTGTGCCTTTAATGTGTATCCATTGGAATTTTGTTTGGAGTTCTCAGGAGAAGCGTGGCCAATGTTGCCTTTGGGAATCTGAGATTGTGAGAATTTTCCAACCCCTCACCCCCGATCGTTTCCCTTCCCAGCTTTGGGCACTCATTCCCTTTAGCAACATCCAAAGAGCTGGCAGGGTCTCCCTGGTATCCCTGGGATTGTGGCTTTGGAATTCCCATTCCACCTGGAATCAATGGCAAACAAACCTTAATTCCCTGCTCCCACAAAACCACAGGCACCTGACATCCCCCAAACTCCCAAATCCACGTTTTCCAAGAGCAGGAGGATCCGGAGCGCCTCGGGAGCTTATCCAGCTTTTTCCTGATGTAAGTACAGTATTTCTCCGGGAATTATGGCCACTGGAATTTGCCTGGCCTTGTCCTTGCTCCCATAAAAAACCGTGAGCCGGTGGAAATTATGGGATCAAATCAAGCCTTCCTTTGATTCTGACCCTACAGCCACGAGAGTCCCAGAGGGCCCTGCTTTTTTCCTTCCCACTTTCCCTAATTTATGGCTCATTCCCTCTTTTCCAATCAAGCTGGCCGGGGGCAGCTGCTCCCTATCCCAGGAGCTGCCATAAACCATGGACAACATTCCTGCTTCCCCGTTGCTGTGGATAGAAAGTCCTTTATGGAGAGGGATGGGGATCCAGAGGGTGTTGGGAGGAGCAGGATTGGCTCAATGGATGGAATTTCATTCCCCCTTTTTCCAAGGCCTCCCTGAAGGGCTCAGGCAGAGCGGGAATGGTGGTGGGGTGGGAATACCCAGAGGGTTTGATATCCCAAAAATACCACTCCAGGGTTAAATCCAGCTGTTTGTTCAGTGGGAAAAACACCCTTGGGAAGGTGGGAATGGTGGCAGGTGCAAGCCAGGACAGGGAAAATCCAGGAAAACAGCACCTTGTCCCAATGTTTCTTCCTATTCCAGGAAAAAAAAACCACCTTTGTCCCACTTTTCTGGGATGGGGGAGGATCAGAGAATCCCACAGAGCCGCCTCCTGAATTTTCTTCTGGAGAAACAGCCCCCTGGCAATTCTTCTTCCCAAAATCTCTCTCCAAAAATCCTTGGGAATGACCCTGAACTGCTGTTTGCTTCACAAAACCCATCCCAAAAAGCCATGGCCCTTCTTGGATATTTCCATCTGGGCCTAAATACTCTGGAACAGAGTTCCTGGGGATTGGTGGGAGGCAATTTTCAGGGATATTTCCATGCTGAGCTGGCCAGGATCCAGAGAGAATTCCCAGATCCCACAGAAACGCCAGGTGCCTTTAAAATCCTATGTCCCACTCATTTTTTAGAGTCAAATCTGGTACACGGAAGGATTTGGGAATTTTGGAATTTTTTCTGTGAAAACTTAAAAAGAGACATTTTTTGTTTAATTTGGAGTTAATTGGGGTGTAATTTTAAATTAATTTTTCTGGATTTGGGATTTAAAAAAAAAAATTTAAATAGTTCCTGGATGAAAAATTGTGGGATTCAGAAAAACTGGGATATTGTGAACGATGCTTTGAAATAAGTCTGAAAATCAGGAGCATTCCCAATATTCCAGAACAACCCCACCTTCTCCATTTTGCTTTTCCTTTACTCCCAGACCCCCAAAAAGTCCTCATTCCCAGGAATCTCCAAGCAGATTCCTTGTTCTCTTCCCATTGGGATGTGACTTGGGGCCCAGTAGCCTGGGAGGAGGAAATTTGGGATCCAGGTGTTGGAGCAGGGACACAACCCCTGCTAAAATTCCTTCCAAAATCCAAACCCAGGAGGGTCAAAAGTTCATCCAGGCCCCAGCAACTCCAGGGAGTTTTTTTCTGACTTGGAAAAGGGTAAAGGAAATGGAGAAAAAAGAAAAGAGGGAGAAATCCAATAAATGCCAGGGTGGGAAGGGAGAGGGGCCGGCGGTGGGAAAAGCAAACAAGACGGGAAAAAGGGAGCAGGCAGCATGGAAAGGCCCAGGATGGAAGGCTGGGAGCAGATGGGAGAGGGGCTGGAAGTGGGAATATGAGGGACTGGAAACGGGAGCATGAGGGGGTGGGAGAAGGAATGTGAGGGGGTGGGATGAGGTTGATATTCCACGTGCATCCCACCTCACAGGCTGGACTTCCTTATTTTTCCCACCTCCTATCTTTTTTTTTAGGAAAAGTCCTCTTGGATACATCCCAAAGCCTCTGCTTTGTCAGGAGTCATCCTGGTCCCACAGAAAAAATGGGATCAAACCCACAAAACCCCTGGAATTTCTCCCAGATATGGCTGGAGCCAGGATCCACTTCTCTTGGTATCCACCATGGGAGGATCCCGAGGAAAACCCTCTGGAGTCCCTGGGAATGCAGGAAGGGAAAGGCGGAATTAAAAACTGCATCAGGAGCTGTTTCCCAATGGAATTCCAGCCCCTCATCTCCATGCCACCCATCCCAGCATTCCAAGGACAACTGGGAAAAGCTCAGTGCTTCCTCCTGGAGCTCTTTCCATGCCTCCAACACCGGCTGCTCCCAGGTTTTCTGGGAAGCATTCCTGGGATGAGCAGAGCCCTGCCCCACTCTGGGGATTCCACAGTGTCCATGTGCAATTCCAAGGCTTTATGGCTCCCTCATGGAGCCATCCCCACGCCCTTGGAGCTCGATTATCCCGGGAAATGGAGCCTTTATGGACTACAGCTGGGAAGTGGGACATTAATGAGCCCTCCTTGGCACAGCTCCATATGTTTTCCGCCTTCTCCCAAGATCCCGGTTTTTTATGGTGACATTTATTTCATGGAAATGAGCCTGGGAATGAAGATCCATGGCCCTTCCTGGAGATTTGCAGGAATCGCTTCCCACTGCCAGGGATAAGCCTGGAAGGGAGAGGGAAAACACAGCTGAATATTCACTCTTCCCACCTTGCCAGGAATCCAATAAAATCTGGGATTTTAAAATTTTTGGGGATGTTTTTTCCAACTTTTCTCCCACTAAAACACCACAACTTTTCCAAATCCAAACTCTCGATTCCAAGAAAATTTGCTGCTCAAATGTTGGCGTCTCCAAATGCAAATTTCCTTGGAAATCACCTCCTAGCAGGAATTCCACCTCCAACAATAAATCCTGAGGTGCTAATTCCTTGTTTTTATCTGAAAGGACCTTTCCTTGGATCCCATCGGGTTTGGAATACAATGGACAATCCAGGGGCAAATCTAGGTGGACAAAGGGAATTTGGAGATAAAGGGAAAAGGGAGCCAGGGGTGGATGAACTCACAGGAGGAGAAAACCTGGAGCTGATTTGAATTCCCAGGCTTTTCAGAGCCATTCCAGAGGTGCAGCTGGTGGGATTTTGTGAGTTTCCAAGGGACAAATCCATTGGGAATGGGGAGTATTGGATCTATCCTGGTTTGGGATCCCTTTGTGGGCTCTGGGAGATATTTGGGATATTTTTGTCTCTTCTACTTGGAAAAACCTTGGAAGAAGGTAAAGGATCAACCTTGGGATGAGCCTGGCATAGCAACTCCTTCCCAAATCCTGAATTCCCTTTCCCATTTTTCTGCCAGTGACCTCAGTTAAACCAGGGCGAGTTCCTAAATTCCAAGCCTTTCCAGGCCTGTTGACTTCCCAGAAAAGCAGGAAGCTGAGAAAGGCAGGAATTGGCTGCTCCCTCTGCTGCCCAAAAGGCGGGGGGAGGGGGGGGGGGTGTGGGGCTGGAATTCCATCCAGCTCTAATTTATCCTGGATTTGAGCGTATTCCAGGTCACTGATCACATACCCAGTCAGGATCTGGGCAATAAAGGAATTCTTTCCATCCTTTCATTTGCTTTCTCCCTAATAAATCTTTATCTTGATTCCAACAGGATCACTTCCCTTTTTTATGTCTTTTTTTTTTTTAGGAAAAGTACACCTGGATACAGCCCAAACCCTCTGCTTTTCCATGCTGGGCTTGGGAATCCAGCTTTGCCAGGAGGCATCCCAATCCCACAGGAGAAATGGGATCAAACCCCCAAAAACCCTGGAATTTCCCTGTGGATGCTGGGATAAAACTCCCTTGGTGTCTTGGAGGGTCTAGAATCATTGGGAATGCAGAAAGGGAGAGGGGATATTTCCAAGCAGGAAAATCTGCATCTGCTCCATCTTTCCCAATTCCAAGGGATGTCCCTGTCCCAGAGCAGCCCAGCAGATCCCAGTTTTCCATCTTTTCCCTCCCTGGAAACCAAAAGCAGAGGATCAATGGGAAATATTCAGATAAGGAATAAATTCAGGTTGGATGGGGCTTGGGAATGGTGGAAGTTGTCCCTATCCACGGCAGGGAGTGGGAATGGGATTGTCCTTAAGGTCCCTTCTCACCCAACCTATTCTGGGAATTTATTTAGGAAAAAATTCCAAACTAGGGAAAAATAGGGCGACTAAAACCTTTTATTTGGAAAGGAGGCAAATGAAGGGTTAAATTCCACCTGCTATGGATCAGTTCAGGGATTTGGCTTTTCCAAAAACAGAAATAAGGGGATGTTCCAGGATGGTAATCCACACTGGATAATGGGAAGTGCTTGGGATTTCCCCCCTTTTGTTGTGAGACTTAGATTCATTCCCAGGAATTCTGGCCTCAATCCCAACAACTGCAATCCCTGAAACGCCGAGATCCAATAGAAACAACATTCCCAAGCTGAGCAATATTTCCCTCTTCAAGAAATCCCCTCAGAAGTTTTCCCAACCCATTTCTGTTTTCCCCAATTTTTTTTCACTGGAAAACGAAGTTCCAAACACATCCCGGCAATTTTCCCACTTTTCCCAGCCTCCATCCCATTTTCCCTCCTGTTTGATCTGCCTCATTTGGATGATTTGCATCCCAGTTTCCTGGTTTTGTCTTTCCCTTCCCGAGTGTTTGTTCCCACTGATCCAAGGGCATCGCTCGCTTCCATCTTTCCCAATTTAATGATATTTATCCATCATCGCCTGGGAGAGGAATTGGCTGGAGCTCAATTTGGCAAAATAAATCGGGATCGCTTCCAGGATAATCCCACAGAACACATGGAATTTAATGTCCCCTTTTAATGTCCCCATCTGCAGCCGTTGTCCTTGGGATAAAGTCTGGATGATGCTTCCCAGTTCTCCTTGTGGAATTCTTCTCTTTGTCCCAACTCTCCTCTTGCCCCATTCACCAGGGTAGGTTGGTTGTTTTTCCTGGATTTTCTGGATGATCCAGCAGCTGGATCAGAGTGATTTTTCCTTAAATCCACTTTCTCCTGAAGTCACCAAAGCAATTGGAGCATGGAATTCCATCATGGACTGGGATGCAAGGGAGCTTGCGGATCATTCCCCTTCAGCCATCCCAGGCTGTTCCAAGCCCCATCCAGCCTGGATTTGAACATTTCCAGGGATGGGACAGCCACAGCTTTTCTGGGAAAAACTGCGCCAGGACCTCGCAACCCTCACAGCGAGGAACTAATTCCCAATATCCCATCTATCCATGGCAGTGAGAAGCCATTCCCAGCATTCCATCCCTCCATCCCTTCTCCCAAAACCACACCCGGTTTGCACCACAGACTAGCCCCATCCCAAAAAACCTCGGATGGTGCAGACTGGAATCATCCTCCCTTTGAGGGACTTATCCTGATTTTTGAGGTGCAAATCCACATTTATTCCACAGGGATAAACCTGCGGGAGCCAAGCCCTTCCTGCAGCAAAATCCACAGAATTGTTCCAGCCTGGATCACCCGGCGCTGCAAGGCTGCAAATCCCTCCCTTGGAAAAGCGGGATGCTGCTCCCCTCCTCCTTCCAGCTGGGAGAACAGGCAGCATTCCCATTCCCCATCCCAGCGCTGCAGTTCATTCCCAAGGCTGCTCCCGGGATTTTTGCACCCTTTCTCCCATCTCAAAGTTCCTTTCTGGGACTCGATCCCAATTTTCTGCTGTTTGCTCGCTACAGTGGCTGGGAGCCGGGGTAAATCTTGGAACGGGGAATAAAACCCCGGCAATTCCTCATGGAAGCAAAGAAAGCCACTAGAGGGACCTTCGGGCTGAGCCACAGCGAGGTCACACCCGGATTCGGGGGGGAGACATCCCCAAATTCCCCTTTTCCCTCCCCTCCCGCTGCTCCAGGGTTATCCCATAACATCCCACGCGCGTTTGCTTGGGATTTCCCAATAAATTCCCCCAAAAACCAGGAGTGCATTTTATTTCCCTGTTTAATAACTTCCCTCAGCTTTTTCCATGTGAGGAGCCTTTGGGGGAGTTTTCCCTTTTTTTTTTTTTCCACTCCTTTTCTTCTCCCTCCCCAACCACTGAAAGCCTCAAATGAAAAAAAAAAAAAAAAAAAAAAAAAAAAGCAGGGAAAATCTCCCGGCAGGAAAAACGGGAGGCAAACACAGGAGTTAATTTCGGCTGGAATAGCTGCGGCTGTTTGTGGTTGTCCCTGACTCCGGAGCACCTGTGTTTGCTCACGAGCTTTTCCCAATCTGCCACAAAATGCCCGGGATTGTCACATGGGCCTGGAGCTTCCCGGCGCCTTGGGAATGAAAAAGCCGCAGCTTTTAGCGGAGTTAATCATTAATGCGCCGGCCTTTGTCCCGTTCCCCAGCCTGACAGGCCTTTGATATCCCAGATTTGCCAGCGGCGCCTGGAGCCAGGTACTGCGGAGCAGCCTGCCTGGAGCTGGCCTTTCCCTTGGGATTCGCTTCCTGGGGTGCTCCATGCACCCCTGGGCCCACCCAGGAGTTTTCCTGCAGCGCATCCAACCCTCTGCTCCAACCTCGTTCTTCTTTTGGGGTAAAAAATCCTTTGGGATATCCCCCCGAGCTTTGGGATTCCTAGGAATTGTGGGGCGCTGGGACAGGAATGCAGCTGCTCCAGCTCCTCTCCTCCTTCTTCACAGTCCCTTCCCAAATTTCCACCTCCCCACTGCTTTTCCCAGGGCCAGGTTGTTCCAAGGGCACAGGGAGGGGAAGCTCCAAAATGGCTGCACATCCTTGGAATTCTCCCTTAAAATGATTTTGGAGCAAAATCTCCCCACAGGAAGGCCCTGTCTTTCCAGGGGTTGTGGGAAAGATGGAGAAGGAAAGGGGCGAAGCTCTCCCTAGGCACCAATAATGGCTCCATTTCCTTGGAATTCTCCAATAGAATCAGTTTTCCACCAGCTTGGAGCAGAATCCTCTCTGAAGGAAGGCCCTGTTTTTCCAGAGGCTGTGAGAAGGAGGACACAGCGAGGGAAAACTCTCCCTGGGCACAGAACACAGCTCTACTTCCTTGGAATTCTCCCATAAAATCATTTTGGAGCAGAAGCCCCCCCAGAGGACAGGAGGATTCCCATAAAACTGCTGGGAATGTGATTTGTGCTCTCTGAGCTCCGAGGCACAGTCAAACTCCAAGGTTCCTGAACTTTTCCTTGACTCCATCAAATCCTGACAGCTCCTCCACAGAGCTGCCAGGACAGGGATGGAGGTGGAGCTGTGCCAGGGACTTCCCAAGGCCCTGTTCCCACATTTATGGCAACCAGGGATAGAAATCCAGCTGGATCCCCCCATTTATAGCACCCAGGGATGGAAATCCAGCTGGATTTCTCCCATATTCCCAGCTGGAGAATTTCCATCCCAACTCCCAGTGCAGGTGGAAATCCCAAGTCCCGAAATTTAAGGAGGAATTAAACAATTCCTCCACTTTTTGGCCACCCTGTTGCTGCCTCTGGAAGCTGGATAGGAAAACTCAGTGGGTCCATGGATTGACACTGCTCCCGCTGGAATGCCTGGGGGGGAACTCTTGGAAAATTATCAAGGGATTGCAGCCCCTGGGAAGAATTTTGGAGGCTCCTTTTTCCCAGGCAATTCTGCTTCTGGATCCCTCCTGATCCTGGCACACCCCAAAACCACAAAGGAATGTGGGGCTGGCTCCCAGTTTTTCAGATCCAAGAGGAAACTCCCTTCAATGTCCAGGATTTGCCCGGGTGACTCATGGAGATAAAGCTCCCAAGGTCACCGAAGGAGCCAGGAAAGCTGGAATTCTCCCCCACCGGCTCCCTGCTCAACTGGGATGTGCCTGGACAAGTTCTGGGCAATCCCTGGAGCTGCAGCATTCCCCTGGGAACCTCAGGCTGGAATATCCTGGGTCGGGTGGAATTCAAGGATCAGGCCCTGAACTGGGAGCAAATCCAAAGCAGAATTCCTAAAATCCAGGGTGACATTGGAGCTCCAAGGCCACGCAGGGCTTTGATCCATCCCCTCACCTGCCAGAACACCCAGGGAGGCTCCGCTCTTTTGCAACTCCGACCAAGAATTCCACTTAAACCACTCCAGAGCTGGAGAGCCAGGATTCCAGGCCTTGGGGAACACGGATCCACCCCCAGGCCAGACTCCCAAGAGCTCTCCAGGCCTAGGAAATGCCTCCGTGCTCACGTCACGGCTGGAACGCTCCGGGAGCTGCAGCTCCTGCACCTCCAGCTCCAATCCCTCAGGATTATCGGCTCCTTGAAACCTTGGAAAGGCAGCCAGGGAAACACTGGGGTTGGGGAGCCAGGATATGGGAAGCATAGAGCCCAGATTCCAAAGCCCTCTGCTACGCCTTCCCACCTCGGAGCAGACCCCAGCTCCCCGAGATTCCAGCTGGGAAAGGAGGCCAGATCCCTTTGGAGGGTGGGGCTCTCTGGGATTGGCCACCAGGAAGGTGGGAAGCAGGATTTCCCCTCCTTTCTGCCAAATCCCAACGCTGTGGAGGTGGGAAGAGGCCTCAGGAGGTGGGAAGGAACCTCTGGATTTATCCCCACAGTCTCCAGCAGAATGAGGTGTTGCTTCACTCAGTCCTTATGGAATTGTGGGAATATTCCAGCTGGAAAAGACCTCAGAGATATCAAATCCAATCTTTGTCCATTTCCCACTTTATCTGAGCACTGAGTGACAATTCCAGCTGTTCCTTGGACACTTCCAGGGATGGGGACTCCACCAGTGTCCCACTCCAAGCCTTTCCATAAAAAAATTCCTGATATCCAACTGAACTTCCCCTGAGGCCATTCCCTCTTATTTTATCATTTGTTTCCTGAGGAAATATCCCAATTCCTACCTGGCTGCATCCTCCTTCCAGCTCCCTGGTGCAGCTTCCTAGTTATAATTCCCAGAGGGAAGATTTTCCTTGCTTCCGGAGGCTTTAGCTGGGAGCTGGATGTGTCTCTGCACTGGGGGATATCCATGAATTTAACACACTGAACCTGAAGCCGGAGTGTGCTGGAAGCAGGAGCAGGGCTGCCCGGGATCATGGATAAATGAGCATGGGATCAGCTTCCTGGGAGGAAAACTCCAGGGTGCTAAAAGGCTCTTTGATCCAGCGGGGAGAAGATAAATGGGATAAATGGGATAAATAAACAGGACCTGCTGGAAGCACATCCACACTGGGAACACAAATGATTAATTATGGCCTTTTCCAGCCACAAAACTCCAATCCCAGTCCTTAAAAAACTCCGGAGGCTCCGAGGGAAAAGCACATTTTAACACCGGCCTCGGAAACTGCTCTCGGAGTGAGCGATCCAAGTTCATTCCCAAATCCTTGTCTAAATATTTTCCCTGCTCCTTCCCCTCCACAGCCCGTTTGCGGTGTGCATCCCACGCCGGAGCCAGGGAGGAAGCGTTCCTGGAAAAATCACAAAGCCACTTTCAGCCGCAGAAATCCCCATCCCGAATCCAAACAGGGAAGCCTCTGTCCCTTGCCAGCCTAGGCTGGGTTTCCGCCCGGAATTAGGCAGGGAAAGGGAAGGGGCCACTTTTCCAGCTGTGGGGTGGAAATCCTGCTTTTTCCAAGCGGCTTTTTCCAAGCTCTGCACACTGACGGGACAGTCAGGATTCCCTGGATGGATGACCACGGAAGGGAATGCTCCAGGGAGAGGGCTGTGGCCATGGAAAATGGGTTTCCACGGAAAAGCCTGGTCACTGCTCTAACAGCTCCATCTGGGAGGGCTGGAAAAGCTCATTCCTGGAGCTGGAATCAGACAGATATTTGCTGGAATACGGGGTTATTCCAGGCCAGGTATTCCAGGGAAGGGGGGTGAGGATCTTCAGTTTGCCCCTTGGACCACATCCAACCTGCTGGGAATGTCCTGGGAAGCCCCCTCAGGATAACCCCTCGGCAGCAGGAGATCGATCAGCCCCTTCCTGGTGACATTCCCAGTGACCCGGAGCCACTCCGAAGTTAATGGGTTAATGTGTCTTCTGTGGGGAAATAAGGAATTCCAAGGGATGCTCTGGAGGGCTGGGACAGCCAGGATGTGGCTGCACATTCCAGGCATCTCCATTCCATTAAAGTGATGGAAAAACACCCTTGTCCCATGGAGGAGAGGCTGGAAGGAGCCACCAGCAGCTCCAGGATTATTTTCCATTGTTAGTCGGGAGCTGGACATTCCCAAGCTTCTCCATACAACCAGGAGGGAGCAGAGGGTGAGTGGCACAGAACCTGATTTTCCCAAATAAAGATCCTTCCTGCTGTCCTCCTGGCAACTCCAGTGGCAGCTGTCCCTGCATCCTGCAGATCCAGAGCTCATTCCCACCCTCCTTGTGTCACCTCACCGTCATCCCACCGGATCCCACAAGGACAGGCTGGGCTCACTCCCAGGAAACCAAGGAAATCATGGATCATCCTGATGTGTAGCACCAACATATTCATGGCAGATCCCTTCCAGATGGGATATTCCAGAGGCTTGCAGGATGCGGAGCTGGTGCAACCTGGAGGTGACGCTTGGGACCAAGGTCTGGATGTGACCAAGGTACAGATGTGTCTGGATTATGGATGTGATCAAAGTATGGATGAGACCAAGGCATGGATGTGGTTGGATTATGGATGTGATTAAGGCATGGACGTGACCAAAGCATGGATGTGACCACAGCATGGATGTGACCAAAGCATGGATGTGGTTGGATTATGAATGTGACCAAGGCATGGATGTGGTTAGAGGCATGGATGTGGTTGGATTATGGATGGAACTGAGGCATGGATGTGACCCCAGTATTGATCTGGTTATCTTATGGATGTGACCAAAGCCATGGATGCGGTTGGATTATGGATGTGACCAAGGCGTGGATGTGGTTGGAGATATGGATGTGACCAAGGCATGGATGTGACTGGATTATGGATGCGACCAAGACATGGATATGGTTGGAGCCATGGAGAGCAGGTCCATCCAGGGTGTTTAAGCACCAGGAGACTCCAAGATTTTGTTCAAAAGCCAAGGGAACAGCTCAGAGCCCCTCCATGGTGGAAAGCCGGGAGCTGGGGCTGCGGCTGTGCTCCCTTCCCGCGGGATCAGCCGGCTCCCTGCTCCTGCTGGGCAAACACGGCCGGATGAGATAAGGGCTGTGTGCACAGCTCTCCACCAGCAATTCTGAGCCCGACCTCCCTTCCCGACATCCACCTGCTCCCAGCTCCCTCCCTCAGCCCCTCCACCCTTCCCATTCCCACCGGGAATATTCCATGCTGCTCCCACTCCCACATTGTGCTGGGGAGATGGTGCTGGGCATGCAGCACCCCAAAAAAACTGGTGGGATACCACCTCCAAACAAAACTTTGGGAAGATGAGTGGGAGATAGTCAGGACTTTGAGGTTGGGATGATGGGATGAGTCCCACCAACGTGTATCCAGCGGACTAGGAATGGTAAAACCAGGTTTAACATTAATACCGGGATTCCTGGGAGATTAATCCCAGAGATAAGCGGGACAACGGTGAGACTGGAGGGCCCCGTGGCTCAAACAAAGGGATCTGGGAGTGGGAGCAGGGAAAGACGGATGGGTTGTTAAACATTGCCAGCATACCTGGCTGGAGCTATTCCCAGGTCACCGGAAACAGCAGCCAGGATTTGGGGTGGTGCATCCAACCAATTCCAGCCAACTTCTAGCCTCTTCCTTATCTCTGGCTCGCACAGAGGTGATCTAGGGATTCCAAAGGCACTCCAGGACACGGGAAACTTTCCTGGCTGTCTCAAGGTGTCCAAACCCACCCTACCCAATGGGGGCTGCCATGCCAGGGGCTCCCAGTTTTCCCAGCATAAGGAATTTGGGAGAGCAGCAGTGTCTCCACCTGGGTTTCCCCTTCCAATTATTTTCCACGGGTCTGCAGAGTGCCCAATTGGGCAATTTGGAATTTGCTCCAGCCTATAAATCAGGGGATTTTTACCCTCCCCAGGTGCTGCACCTCTGACCATGGAATCCATCCAGACTGCAGGATCAATTCTCCCTAAAAACAGGGAAAACCGTGGAATTAAAATTGCCTTAGCCAACAACATCTGCAGGCAACCTCTTCCCCATTTTCCCATCAGGTGAGAGCTGTGCCTGGGGAGAAAATCAGGATAGATCTCATCAACCTCTCCACTATCAGCTTCCCTCTCTATCAGCTTCTCCACTCTCCATCAAATCCCTTCCCTGCTCCTCCATCAAATCCCTTCTCTGCCCCTCCATCAAATCCCTTCCCGGCGTCTCCCAGCGGAGACGAGCCACTAAAGAATGGGATGTCAGGGCCACTCGGCTGCTCCCCTCCATCCATTATCCCACTCCAAAGGTCTCACCTATCCAAGAGCCCCATCCATCCCCATTTCCAGGCGGCCAGGGCGGCCCCTCCCCTCCCAGCCCCTGGAGCCCTCTGCTTTCCATCAGATTTTCCAAGACAATGGGTGTCTGGAAGCTCCTTAACTCCTCGGGAAGGGGGGGTTTGTGAACACAGCCCCGGTGCTGGGGGATGGCTCCCGGGAAAATCTTGCTCCTGGGACACCCCTTCCTTCCCAGAAAAACGCGATCACATCACCCCAGGTTTTTGTCTGCACTTTTGAGGGAGTTTTCCCAGCATTTTCCCCCTGAACTGGATGCTCCTAAAATCCCTGGGATATTCAGGGGGGTAATTAATGGGATGTATGACTCTGTTTGACATCTCAAACCATAATTTGGGATTAGGAATATGAAATCCTCTGCCAGGGCAGCAGGTGAAATTCTGGGATCTTGGTATGAGGCCAGGAGTGGGAGATTCCTTGTGGGAATCATCTCTTCTGGGTGGGATCTTCCTGGGATAACACCGATCCCATCACCTCTTGTGTTTGGCAATTCCCCACAGGAATTGCCTCTGCACCCCCTCTGCCTCAGGCTGGATCCAGGGAGCCCCAATTGTCCAAGAAACTTGGGATACCAGGAATTCCATGCAAGCTGTTCAAAGATTCCAAGGAAAGTATTAATTATATTTTTAAAGATTTTTATTAATATTAGTGTTGATATTCCACTGATATTTTTGTTATTTTTTTTATTATTCCCACCATTCCCAAAATCATTTTGGGGTTGGAGCTGAACATTCTCAGCACGGACAAAACATGGATTTGGGTTGGATTTTATCCCACCTCAGGTGGGATTTGACTCCCAAAACAACCGTGGATATTGGAAGTGCAAAGAGGGGATGAGGGGCCCCGAGTCCATCCAGCTGGGCCTGGAAAACTTTGGGATGGTGCTGGAATGGTGCTGAAATGATCCCTCATTCCAGGGCCTTATCTCATGGCAGAGAACCAGTGCTGGCACCGCTGCCAGGGGCACTTTATTCCCTTGGAAGGGAAGGCAGCAGAATTCCAGTGCCAAATCCATTGTTCCTAGAACAGGAATGACTCCAGGTCCTGCCAGGTTACAGAGCTCCCATTGTTATTCCAGAGCTCAGGATCACCCGGCTTTGAAGTAGCTGAGGCAGGAATGCTCCTTCCTCTCCACGTTGCTGCTTTTATTCCCTGAATTTTTCCCCCAGTTCCATGATTTAACTTTGATGGGGATTGAAAAAAGAGGAGCTTTAGGGTCACTTCCAAATGAATCATTCCATGATTCAGGCTGGAAGCAGCGTGGTGGGAAGCTGGGAGAACCCCCCAGGACCAGGAATGTTGTCTCTGGCACTGGGGTTTGGATGTTGGGATGAGCTGGACACGGGTGGGAAGAATGAAGGGCCAATGGGTTCCTGAGGATCTGAGTGCTGTTGGATCTGGAGCAGCGGGATCAGAAGGCTGGGAATCTCCTTAGGACATGGGAATACTGGATCATCTCCAGGTGCTTCCTGGCCACATCTCCCAACATTATCCCACCCCTTGAGCCCATGCATCCTGCGGGAAGGAGCCGCTCCCTCCGGCAGCTCCTTCTCCCGGCTTTGTATCCAATTTAACCGCTGGATTTGAAATGCCAGCAGAGTTAAGAGCAGCTGATTAAAAAGCGGGAGCCTCATCCCAGTTTTTAAACACGGAGTTGCTTGGCCGTATTTACATTAGTGTCAACTTTAATTTAAATCCCGCATAACGATATTTGCTTCCCTAAATTTATTCCCCGGGAACGCCGCGCAAATTACCCGGCACCACCGGCACCTTCTCTTTGTCTCCGGCAGAGTGGCTCAGGAATGAGCTCCTGGAAGTGTCATTCCGCCTCTTTAACGTCTCATTAATTAACCCATCCTGCTTTTGGGATAAGGTTGGAGCTGGTGGAGCACGGAAAAGGAATTCCAGCTGGATCTGCCTTCAAAATGGGGATGGGGATAAGTTTGATGAGCCTCATCTCTTCCAACTTGGGATATTCCTTGGGAAATCATGGAATTAAGGAGCCCAACTATGGTAAAGACATGAAACCCCTTTCCTGAGGGATTTTGGGATGAACAATCCCAGGAATGGAAATCCAGTTGGATCCACCTTTGAAAAGGGAATTAGGATGGGACTGGTGAGCCTCATTCCTTTCAGCTTGGGATATTCCATAGGAATTCATAGACTCAATAGAGTCCAGCCCTCTTTCGGAGGGATTTTGGGATGGGCAATCCCAGGAATGCAGTATCAGAGTATCAGGGAATATCCAGGTGCTCCGGGATTTCAGAGATATGTGGGATGAGCTGTGGGCGGCCCAGGAACAACAGGAGCCTCCTGCCTTCCAGTCTGACCACCTTGCAGGAAAAAGTGGGAGAAGGGGGATAAAGCCAAAAAAAATCCAGTGATTCCATGGATTTTTGGGACAGCAACGGAGCTCTGGGATTGACAAATCCACAACCTTTTCCCTGTTCACTCCTAAAATCCTTTCAGGATTCTTTCCAACAGCCCAGGGCTATTCCCAGCTCCCAGAACCAACAGGACAAAAAGTGGGAACAGCAAAGGATGGATCATCCCTGCTGGCTTTGCTCCTGATTCGTTTAGAATTCCAGCATTTCCCTGCCCTGAGCAAGATGAGATGTGGCCTGGACTAGAAGTGGCAGAAATTTCCCTGGATTTGAAATTTCCCAGGGAATGAATGCAGTGGTACCCAGCAAGGATATCCCCAGTCTTTCACATCTGGCTCTCAGATAGATTTTCCAGGAAGGATGATGCATATTTAGGATTTTCACATTCCAGGCTCATTGTACCCTAAATAAATATGGAATTCTGCATTTGGCAGCCCTGCATCTCCAGCCCAGGCTGGAAATATCCCTTGGAATGTTGCATTCCTGCAGCTTGCTTGGAATGAGGACAGAATTCCTCGTCCAAAAGGTTTTCTTTGCCTCAAGATATTTTCCTTTATCCAAGAGGATTTTCCCTTTATCCAAGAGGTTTTCCTCACCCAAAAGTGCTTCCTTTCCCTAAAATGTTTCCTTGCCCTAAGAGGTTTCCCTTTTTCCAAGAGTGTTTTCCCCTTATCCAAGAGGTTTCTTTGCCCTTGCTCCAAGAGTTTTCCTTGCCCCCAAAGGGTTTTCCTTGCCCCTAAAACCTTTCCTTGTCCCAAAAGGGTTTCCTGGCCATTCCCAAAGATGCCAACCGAAGGGTGTGGAAATGCCAGCGGAGGTAGCTTTTGCTGGATCCATGGAATCAGGGAAGGGCTGTGTTTTTACCTGCCTGGAAGAAGGGGCTCCACAAAAAAAGGGATTCAGGATCCATGGAAAAACCATGGGCCAGAGCCCGGATCTTGGCTCGGGAATGCCAGCGGAGGCGGCTTTTCCTGGATCAGCGGGATAAGGGAATCAGGGAATCAGGGAAGGGCTGCAGCTGTGCCCTTATCTGGCCGGAGGCCGGGGCTCCACAACAAAAGGGATTGGGGAGCCGGGTGATCCATGGAAAATCCATGGGCCCGGCATTGTGGACGCCCTTCTGCTGAGCAAATAGTTCAAACTGTTCATTCCCATCTCCCATTCTCTCCCTGGAACGTTGTTTGTGTCCTTGCATTTCATTCCGCAGGAAGATTGCTCCCTGGGCCTATGAGCAAACAGTCCGGAAAAGAGCCAACTATCCTGGCTTTTCCCTGGAGAACTGGCATTTTTATTCCAGCTCCAAGCTGTCAAAGAGCTGGAGAGTTTATGTCCGGATCCTGAATTAATTGCTTTAAGCTGGAGCAGCCTCCAAATGGCCAGGAGATGTTTATTAATAACGGTTCTCCCGGTTTTTTCCGGATTTTTTTTTGTTGTTCCGAGCTGTGCTCTCCCATCCCATGCCCTCCATTAAGTGCCTGGCCCAAGGAAAAGCCACTTACAGGGAATTAGGGAATGGGTCTGAAGGTTTTGGTGGCACGGGAAGCTCCCGGTAGGACTTTGGGCGCCCCGGGAAGGAGACGGAGATGGATCAGCAGGAGAAGGAGCTGGATCGTGTTTAATCCAAATATCCTCGGTAATTAACGAGGCAATTAACGCTGGAAAAAAATTCCAGGTGGGAATTAAATGGATTTGTGTTAGACATAAAATGTTTGAATGCTTTGAAATCCCGCTTTAAGGAATGAAGGAATAAAGCAATTCCAACGCCACTGGAAAAGCAGGAGCCGGGAGCGCCTTTGTGTAAATTTTCCACTTGACTTTTCATTATCTACCTGCCCCAAATCCATCTGTATGGATGGGATCAACATGGAATAGGAGAGATAAAAGCCAGAATAAATGTGCTTTGCATATCCCACCGATAAAGCTCCCTCCCCTTTCCCCGGAGCCGCTTTTCCAGGCAGCTGCATTTTCGGGAATAAATCATTTTGCCGAGGAAAGGAGAGGGAAGCAGAGTGGGGCTGCTCAAGTGTTTGCTTGGAATATTGATCCTGTCAAAGGAACTGCAGTTAATGAGTAACCGGGAAAAATATGCCGGATCTGCCTGGGCTCCCTGCCGGAGCATGGATACGGCTCCTGGCCCCCTTTGGATCCGGGAGCAGAGCCTGGGATGGGGCCCTGCCTCCCGCCGGGAGACCCTGAATTCTGGGGTGTTTGGAGTCTCAGGACTTCCTGTATCCCAAATCCTGCCTTATCCCAAACCTCACTCTATCCCAAATCCCGCTGCTTCCCAAATCTGCTGTATCCAAACCCTACGACACCCTAAACCCTGCTACATCCTAAATCCTGCCCCATTCCAAACGTTGGTGCATCCCAAACCCTTCCCAAATACCACTGATTCCCAAACCTTTCTTTGTTCCAACCGCCTTGCTCATTCCTGTGTATGATCCCATGGGATCAGCCTCTTGCACATCCAGGTGGTTCTCCCTCTCCTCATGCCAGCAGGAGCTATTCCTGATCTCAAATATCCCAAATTTCAGCTGGATGAAAAATATTCCTGCCTTAAAACCAGCTGAAATTCCTGCCTTATCCATGGGATGATCCGGAGCTTGGAGCAGGTTCCCTATCCTGTCCTGTTCTCCCTTCTCCCACATCTCCTCCTTTTCCATGAATCCCAGCACCTTGGAGAGCTGGATAACACTCCTTTCTTTTTTGCCCCTTGCAAGGAGAGCTCCTGGTGGGATTTATTTCCCCTTTAGGAACAGGATAGGGAAAAGGTTAAGAGGCACTTCAGGAGATCCACCCCATTCCGGGGCTTTTATTCCTGCAGAAAGCCCGATCCCATTTCAGCAGCTCCCGTCATCCCAAGTGATGAATTCCTTCTCCTCCTCCTGCTCCTCCTTTTCCTTCTCCTCACATCCTTGTGCTGGGAAAAGGAGCTCTGCTCCAGCACCTGCTTCCTGCTGGATTTATTCCTTGGAGGATCTTTCCTCATGGGAATTTCTCCTGGTCAGGCACAAGATTTTTGCCTTTCCTTATGGAAAAGGCCCTTCCCGGTTTTTTTCCTTCCCCTCCTAAAAATCCACATTGGGAATTTATAGGGAAGAGGGTGTGGAAGCAGACAAAACAAAGGGAAAAGCAGGGACGAACCAGTGACTTCCCAAAGCAGAGATTTCCTCTGGATGCTCCCGAAAAAACAGCTCTGCTGTCAGCTTGACATCTGCAGGGATTTTATGGGTTTGGGAATGATGGCCCCAGTTGGACCCAAGGGGACAGAAACTCCTGGAAAAGCCCCTTTGGAAGCAATTCCCACCTTCTGTCCCCTTCTTCCACCCAGGGCTGCTGGATTTGGTCCCCCCATCCCCAGGAGTTATTCCAAAATGGATTTGTACATCCAAACTTCCATCCCTTCCCTCTTTTCCTTCCACTGTGGATCCAAGGTGGGGCATTTCAGGAAAAGCTTTGCAAGGGGTTTAATCCCCACTCACTTTTATGGGACTTTTCCTGCCGGAATTTTTCCTTAGGAAACCCCCCCCCCCTCCCCATGCATCCTTCAAATTTCTGGGAAGCTCAGCATTCCCGAGGTGCTGATGTGATTTTACAGCTGTTTGTTTCCATGAGGGCCAGCAGGATCCATATCCCAGCCAGGATCCATATCCAGGCCATGTCCCCATTCCTGTCGGGAATTACTGGAGCGTGACCCAGGTATCGCTGCCGAGGACAGACACAAAGAGGCAATCGGAGATGGGAATCTTGGCCTTTAATAAGGATGAGGACATGGATGAATCCCGATTTATCCCAACTCCCGCTGCCACCGACTCCGTGTCCATTAGCTGAATAAATAAAGGAGAGGGCAGGGAGAGTGGGAGCTGGGAGCACAGAGCAGGGAGAAGCAAAGCATTCCAAGGGCTCCCAAATCCCTCAGTATCGCTGCCTTGGGGAGCGGGGCAGGAATCAAATCCCCACCTTTCCATTCCAGCTGTTTTCCAACAGACATAAGAGCATTCCTTGTAATGCTGGTGGGAGGAAAACCCTGTGGAAAAGTGCTCCTTCCCAAGGAAGAGCTCCTTGCCCGGCCTTCCCCGGGATCCAGATGCAGGAATCAGTGGAGTGTCAGGAATTCCAGTTTAGTGGGAGGCAAAGCACAGCCTCCTGCCAGATGATCCCTGCCTTTCCCACATTTTCCTTGGAAAAGGGCTCTGTGGTCCAGGGGAAGCGGAGAGGTTGGAGAGAGAATGAGGTGGGATGTGAGGAATGGGGTGGGAAAAGGAGAGAAAGGGGGGAAAGAATGAAAGGGGGAAGGGGGGGGGGATATGGGGAAAAGGAGGGAAAAGGGAAAGGAAAAAAGAAAGGAAAAAGGGAAATGGAAAAAAGAGGGGAAAGGGAAAAGTAAGGGAAGGAAACGGGGAAAAAAGGGAAAGGGGAGATAATTGAAAGGGAAAGAAAGGGAAAGTGGGAAAGAAAAGAAGAGTAAGGAAAAAGAAATGGGAAAAATAAGGAAAGGAAAGGAAAGGAAAGGAAAGGAAAGGAAAGGAAAGGAAAGGAAAGGAAAGGAAAGGAAAGGAAAGGAAAGGAAAGGAAAGGAAAGGAAAGGAAAGGAAAGGAAAGGAAAGGAAAGGAAAGGAAAGGAAAGGAAAGGAAAGGAAAGGAAAGGAAAGGAAAGGAAAGGAAAGGGAAAATCCAGCTGGAGTAGTCTGCTCACCCTGCAGCCGCCTCCACCTCATTCCTGGGTTTTAAACACTTTTCCTTTCTTTTTTTTCCCCCTAAATTTTTCCTTTCTTTTCCCTGGAATTCCACTTCCAGCTGTCGCTGCAAACAGAGCAGCCCGGAGGGCGCTTCCATCCCTCCATCCATCCCTCCATCCCTCCCCGCATCCCTCCATCCATCTTTTCCCAAAGAAATCCAGTCCCGGGCTCGGGACAGCTTTTCCCGTTCTCTCATTCCCTCTTCCCGGTTCTGTCCCTCTGGGATCCATCCCTGCGGGGCGCAGAAAACCCCTGTCCCCGCCGTCGGGAGCAGATCCTGGGATTTTCCCAGCGTTACACAGCCTCTGGACACCCTGGGATGGCAGTGCTCCTTTCAGAATATTTTGGGGAAAAATAACCAATTGAGGGGATATTTTTTCTACTTTCCCCCCTTTTCCCCCAATTTTTTTTCTATGTATATTTTTTTATTCTTTTGATTTTTCTTCTTTTTTTTCCTTTTTGAATTTTTCTTTTCTTTTTCTCTTTTTTTTATCCTTTCCCCCCCTTATTTTCCTATTCATTTCCTCTTTCTCCTATTTTTCTTTTTCCTTTTCTTTTCCTTTTGTTTTTCTCTTTTTTTTTCTTTTCCATCTTAGGATATTTTTTGTTTTATTTTGTTCCCTTTCATTGCTTTTTGCTCCCTTAAATTTAATTAATTTATTTATTTTCTTTTATTCCAGGAAACCAAATCACTCCCAAATCCACCTCTCCCACCTTTCCTCGGCTCCAGCAGAGTCGATATGGGAACAACACCAAAAAAAAAAAAAAAAAAAGAAAGAAAAAAAAAAGAAAGAAAAAAGAAAAAAAAAAAAAAGAAATCCCTGCTCTTCCCATATCCAGCGTCTCCGCAATCCCGGGTTTAACATTCCCAGAAAAAATCCGGAGCCGGCGGATTCCCCTTCATCCTTTAATATTTCCACTCCTATTCCCGGGCACTGGGAATAAACTTCCAACCTCCTTTCCCCCCTCCTTCCCTTTTCCAGCCTCTTCCCTACCTGGGTTTTGTGTGGTTTTGGATTAACCGAAGGGGATTTTCCAAAAATAATCTAGGATTAGGGCAATTTCTGGGGGAAATAGTGGGAATTGCCTTGAGCCTGAGCAGAATTACAGCTCGGAAAAGAAGGCTCCATCAGTTTCCCGGGAGACGGGATAAGCCCTACTTGGGTGTTCCAGCTCTTTTTAGCCCCATTAATAATTAGTCCCATCCTCAGCCCCGAGTTGTCCTGGTTTTTGGGGGGTTTTTGGGTGGTTTTGGGTTGGTTTTTTTTTTCCTTGGGATCATCCAGAAATGCGCTGGATGCTGCGGGCAGGGAAGGCAGGGCCGGCTCTTCCAGCGTTATCCTGGGGGAAAGGTTTGGAGGGAGAATTTGGGATCCCGCCGGGGCTTCCCCGTCCTCTTTGTGCTTTGATGTCCTTGGAGCCATCCCTGAATGTCATTAAGGGCCGGGATAATTAAAAGACGGAAAGAAAAAAAAAAAGGGGGGGAAGTCGCTTTTCCTGGAGGGAGAAGTCATGGAAAAATAAAAGAAAACTACGGATAACGGAGGGAAGAGAAGTGGCTGGAGCGGGGCTGATTTGGGAGCTCAGGCCCTGCCCGGTCCCGCTCGGCATTCCCCATCCGCATCCCAAAAAACCAAAAAACAAAAAACCCGAACCCGCGATTAGACGGGAATTGACGGGAAAACGGAGCAGGGACACAGCGATCCCGGCGATCGCGGGGAGCTGGGAATGCTCGGGAAAAGAGGGAAAAGCAGCCGGGAGCGGCGGGGCAGGAGCGGGAACGCGGCGGGATGGGCGCTGCCCCCGCGGCGGGGACGGGCGGGCGCGGAGCGCTAATTGGAGCTGTCAGCGTTAATTAGCCAGAGCTCATTAGCCGTGTCACCTGTCGCGGTGAGGGGACACAGACAGGGACATGAGGACACGGCCACCCTCTCCGAGCTGTGACCCTTCCCCCTCGCCGTGTCCCCGAACATCGGGAAGGGCCACTGAAATTCCCGGTTTTCCCGGCAAACACACCCGCGGGAATGTTTGGATCCCGGAATTTTTTTTTGGCCCAGGCGGGTGCAGGAAAGCGGGAGCGGCGGGAATGTCACTGGGAGAAACCCCCTCCCGGAACAAAAGATTGGAAGGAAAAAATAGGGGGAAATGGAGAAAATCCGCTACAGTTAAAACAGAACTCGCAAATTTCAGGGAAGCTCGGGAATTTGGGAATTGGGGAAGAGGGAGGGAGCTGGGCCCGCAAGTCCCGTCCCTGTCCCACAGTTTGGGGCTAAATCGGAGCCTCGAGGTGTCTCCCACACCTCAAAACCCTTCCTGTGCTCCGAGACTGGGAGATGGGATCCCAAAAAACGCGGATCCCTGAATCCACCGTGAATCCATCCCCCCGCGGCCTCCGCGGCGCTTCCCGCGGCCCCGGCAGCTCCGGGGCGAGCTGAGGGGGAGAAGGCTGAGGAAGAAGGGCTGGGAATGAAGCGGGAAGGGAGAAGGGAAGGGAAGGGCAGGAAAAGCAGGAGAAGGAGCGGCGGGTGTCCCCTACCTGCGCCCCGGCCGCCGGCCCGGCTGTGCGGGAGCTTGGGAGCATCCCGGCATTTATTGGAGC
Source organism: Camarhynchus parvulus (assembly GCF_901933205.1). Classification (NCBI taxonomy): domain Eukaryota; kingdom Metazoa; phylum Chordata; class Aves; order Passeriformes; family Thraupidae; genus Camarhynchus; species Camarhynchus parvulus. The sequence continues at coordinate 4,852,745 of NC_044573.1, read as the reverse complement.
TCCAACTGTGCCACTGTTGACTTTAGCACAAAGCAAAGATTTCGCCGGGCGCCCGTTTAAAAATGAATATTTTACCAAGATATCGATCAGCTTTATAAAATTCACTTCCAGCGCCGCGGCTCCGAACGGCGCGGGCGGGGGGGGGGCGCCGGGAAAGGGGCCGCAATATAAGATCTGTGTAAATTTGCTGAACTCTGACGTGGTGGGGAAAGTTTACCCTCCTGGAATTTGGAGCTCCAGCCACCCCCCCCTCGCCGCTCCTGCTCCTCGTCTTTTTTTTTTTTTTTTTTTTGTTTTGTTTACTGACTTTGTTTATTCACAGCTCACGGTTGCTTAAACAGGCAGGAGCAGAATGCGCTCCTCGCTGCGAGGTTGGGATTGTGTGGAGAGAGGGGAAAATGCCAAGGGGAGGAGGGAAAGGGAAGAAATAGCGCCCAGCCGGAGGATTTTTGGGTTATTTCCCTTTTTTTTGGGGTCGTTTCTGACTCAAATGGTGAAGCGGGGAGGAGGAAGGGGAGTGGAAAATGAGGGAAAAAAAGAGGGGAGAAAAGTGGGGAGGGAAGAGGGAGGGGAAACAGGGAGAAGAAATGAAAGTGGGGAGGAAAAAGGGAGGGGAAAGGAGTGAGAAAAAAAAAGGAGGAAAAAGAGGGAGAAGAAATTAAATTGGGGAAGAAAGAGGGAGGAAAAAAGAGTGAGAAGAAAGAAGGGAGGAAAAGAGGGAGGGACAAAAAAGGAGGGAGAAGAAATGAAAGGGGGGAGGAAAGAGGGAGGGAAAACAGGGAGAAGAAAAAAGGAAGGGAAGAAAGGAAGGAGAAGAAATGAAGGGAAGGAGAAGAAATGGAAGTGGGGAGGAAAAAGGGAGGGAAAATGAGGAAAAAAAATGAAAGTGGGGAGAAAGGAGGGAGAAAAAAGGAGAGAGAGGAAATGGAAGCGGGAGGGGAAAGGGGGGGGAGCAGAGAGAAAAAATGAAGGTGGAGAGAAAGGAGGGAGAAAAGGCGAGGGAGGAGAAAGAAAAGAAAGGGAAGAAAAGAGAAAGAAGAATAAAAGAAGAGAGAAAAGGTGAAGGGAGAATAAAAAGGGGAGAAAAATAAAAGGAGAAAAGAGGGGGGATAAAAGGTGGAGGAAAATAAAAGGAAGGAAGGAAGGTGAAAAAAAGAGAGAGGAAAGTAAAAGGAGGAGAAGAAATAAAGGAGAAAATAGACAGGGAGAGAATGAAAAGGAGGAGAGGAAAATGAAAGAACCGAGGGGGGAAAAAATGAAAGGAGAAAAAGTAAAACGGGAGAAAAAATGCAAGGGGCGAGGGAAAAAAATAGGGGAAAAGGGTAAAAAACAAAGGGGGGGAAAAAAAAACGAAAAGGGGAGAAGAAATAAAGGGAGGGAGGAAGAAAAAGGGGGGAGGAAGAAGAAAAGGGGGGGATAAGGAAGAAAAAGGGGGGGAAAGGAAGACAAGGGGGGAGAAGGAAGAAAAGGGGGAGAAGGAAGGAAATAGAAGGGGAAAAGAAGAAAAAAGAGGCGAAAGCTCCGCGGAGGGAGCGAGATGCGAGCGGACCCGAGCGGGGCCGGGCCCGAGGCCGGGAGCGGGGGCGGGGAGGGGTGGGGGGGTGTCCTTGTCCCCAAAGCGGCGACACCCCCGCGCCCGTGCCCGCTGGCCGCGGGAGCCTTTTATGTGCTAATGCCACCCATTGCACGCCCCGCTTGCCATCGTGTGTGTCCTTGCAGAGATCCCGGCACATTTCTGCCCCGTTTTGTTTTTTTGGGAAGGTTCTTTTTTTTTTTCCCCTTCTCCTCTTTCCCCCTGCTCCCCCCCTGCCCCCCTCGCTCCGCTCCTCCCCGCTCGTTCCCTTTCTCCCCTTTTCTCTCGCCGCGGACAATGCGGAATTTTAAGAAGGATTTGGATGTTTAGTTGGGAAAAAGCAACATCGCGGCGTGGCCGGCGCTGCGTGGGAAAAACAACAAGTGGTTGGGAAGAGGAGGAAAAGGGAATGGAAGGAGAGGATGCGGGAGGTGTTGAAAATAAAAAGCTCCGCGCCTTTTCCACCGCCCGCCGAAAAACCGGGATGCTGTCCCGGGAAAGGCAGGGATGCCCCTGAGAGTCCCAAATCCCTCCCGGTTAACGCAGCTGGGATGATTTTTCCAGGATCGCGGGGCTTTGGGAAAGGGGTCCCTGATTCCCACCTTGGGCAGGGGGTGCGGGTTTTCCCTGGCCGCGGTGTCGGGGTGGGATGGGTGGGAATAGCGGGATCCTGGCGGGGAGCCCTCGGGCATGGAGGTGTCGTGGGATCCTGGAAGGAATAGTGGGATCCTGCGGGGATGGAGGGGCTCCGGAAGGGATGGAAGGAGGGCGGCAGAGACATCGCAGATTCCAGCGGGGGCTGGAGAGATTCCGGCGGGGGATTGGAGCGATCCCAGCCGGGCATGGAGCGATCCCAGCCGGGTTGGGAGCGGTCGCAGCCGGGGCCGGCTCGCTCGCGGGGATCCCGGGAATGCCGGCAGGGACAGCGGCGATGCCCGCCGGGAGCGGCGGGGGTCCCGTCGGGCGGCGGCGGCGGCGGAACAGAGATGCAGGGGGAAAAGCACCGCCAATACGACTTTAATGGAGTTCTGCGGCAGCTGCGGCCGCTCGCTACCAGAATACACAGCTCGAAGCCATAAATAAAGCATACAGAAACGATAAATTAATCCGATCCAAGTAGTTTACTCTCCCGGGAACATCAAGCATTTGCTTCAATTACAACAATCTATCCTGCCTTTTGAAATTTTTTTTCGTATTTTTTTTCTTTTCATTTTTGCTTTCCCCCCGTTCCCCCCCTCCCACCCCTTTTTTTCTCTTTCTTCTATTTTTTTTTTTTACAACGTCGCAAGACTTTTGGTTCTCGGTTTCTGAACTAGGAGTATTCACAAGGAAGGAGGGGTTGGTTCTGCCTCGGTTGGGGGTTGTTTTTCGCCCCCCTCACTCGCACACAAAAAAATAGATATATTTAGACCTCGTGGCGACAACGACAACGAAAAAAAATCAAAACAAGCCCCGGAGAACCCCCCCCATGCCCACCCCGCCAAACCAAACCACCCCACATGGAGCTCCCCCCCGGGTGGATTTGGGAAGGGGCCACACGGCTGCAGATTCCCAAATGGATGCAAACATCTGGAGCCAACAGAAAAAAAATAAAAAATATATATATATATATATATATACCGGATATGTACCGTGCTCAGAGTCCACTGCGAGGGGTATGGGGGGGGAGGGAAGGGTTTCCCCCTTTCTCCAGGAGCGTTTTTCCTGCTTAGGAGGAGTTCATGATGGGCCGGGAGTACACGCCTTGGTAGTAGGAAGTCTCTCCGGCCAAAGGCGAGGCCTCCAGGGCGCTTTTGTTCGTGACGGGCGCCATGGCCAGGCCCGCGGGCACGGGCGAGGCGTAGCCCGAGTAGTGCATCACCTGCTCGTAGGCCTTCAGGTCCATTTTGTGCGGGTGGTGGTGCTGGTGGTGCGGGTGGTGGTGCTGCTGCTCCGAGGAGGACATCAGGTTGTTGATGGAGAACGGGTGGTTGAAGGCGTAGTGGTGCTCAGGCTTCAGGTGCCCCTCGTGGGCCAGCCCGGCGTGCGGCGGTGCCAGCAGGTGCTGGCCCGGCGAGGCCGAAGGCTCCCCGGGGCTCAGCCCTTTGAGGTCGGCCAGGGTGCGCTTGTGGTCCTGGCAGGGCGAGGAGCTGGCCGGGGACTCGGCGCCCGCGGAGCCATCGGAGCCGCCCGAGGAGCTGCCCTCGCCCAGGGGCTGGCTGGCCGCTTGGCCTGGGCCTTTCTTGCTGCCGCCGCCGGCGCCGGCAGAGCCGTCCTTGGCCGCCAGCTGCTTCTCGCACTTGAAGCGCTTCTGGCGGCGCAGGTAGCAGCCGTTCTCGAACATGTTCCCCGAGTCCGGGTGCAGCGTCCAGAAGGAGCCCTTGCCTGGCTTGTCCGGCGAGCGCGGCACCTTGAGGAAGCAGTCGTTGAAGGAGAGCGAGTGGCGGATGCTGTTCTGCCAGCGCTGCTGGTTCTGGCGGTAGAAGGGGAACAGGTCCATGATCCACTGGTAGATCTCGCTGAGGGTCAGCATCTTGTTGGGGGACTGCTGGATGGCCATGGTGATGAGGGAGATGTAGGAGTAGGGCGGCTTGGCGTGCGTGTAGCTGCGCCGGTAGGTCTTGGGGTCGCGCGAGCGGTTCAGGTTGGACTGGCCGTAGATGGGGCTCATGGAGTTCATGTTGGAGTAGGGCGCCAGGGCGTTCATGGAGCCCGCCTGGCCGCCCATGGGGCTCATGCTGGGGCTCAGGTGGGCGCCCATGCCCGGCACGCCGGCCGAGCCCATGGCCGGCATGGCCCCCGCTCCCGGGGACATGCCCGTCAGCGAGGGGCTCATGCCCGTGTTGGCGTAGGACATGTTCATGGAGGTGGCCGCCGCCGTCATGTTGGCCGTGCTGCTCATGGCCGACATGGTCATGTAGGTGTTCATGCTGTTCATGCCCAGCCCCGCGTTCATGTTGCTCACCGAGGAGTAGCCCTGCGGGGACAAGCGACACAGGGCACGGGGATGGCGCGGGGGGGAGCCCCAGCCCAGCCCAGCCCAGCCCGGAGCCGGAGGCGCCGCAGCCGCGGGGCTCCGCGGAGGGCACGGGAGGAAAGGGTTAAATCCCGGCGCGGGGTGGTGGCGGGGGGGTGTGTAGGGGGGTTGTTTTTCTTCTTAATGAAACCCAAATATATTTTGGTATCTATATTAAAAAAAACCGCGGTGGCAGCAGGAGCGGCGGAGCCGTCCCGGGAAGCGGAGTTGCAGAGGAAGGGAAAGGGAAAGGGACATCCCTGCCCGGAGAGAGAAAAATACCTGGAGGGGTGGGAGGGAAAACAGGGAAGAGTCGCCCGCATCCCCACCCGCACCTCGGGACCCCCGCCCGCAGCGCCGAGCCGGTGCCAAAGTTAATCCCGTGCGGGGCCCGGGACACCGCGGGGTTTTGGGGCTCCCGGCTCCGTCCATACCTCGGGCTCCCCGTAGTAGTTGCTCCAGTCCGTGTGCTCATGGCCTTCCATTTTCACCGCTCCCAGCATACTGGAAGTGGAGTGCATGGCAGTTTAAATTTTAACAGCCACAACAAACGACGGCGGAGAGCGACCCAAAAAAAAAAAAAAAAAAAAAAAAAAAAAAAAAAAAAAGTCCCCAACCCTCCCTCCCCTCCGCCGGAGCCTCTGGAGGAGGAGGAAGAGGAGGGAGGGAGGAAGGGGGGGATGGAGCGGCGCTGGGGCTGGGGTGGGTTTGTTCCGCCGCCGCTCCTTGGGTGGGTTTTCGCAGCGCTCCGCGGCGGAGAGGCGCCCGGAGGCGATGGAGGAGCCGGAGGAGGAGGAGGAGGAGGGAGGAGGGAGGAAGAAGAGGAGGAGGAGGAAGAGGAGGACAAGTGCTGCAGTGACGTGGGTGCCCCAGTGATATAGCACGGAGCGGCCGGGCGAGCCTCCAATCCCCAGGTCCTCGGCTGCCCATTTGAATAATCAGCTCACACCTAGGCGGGAGCGGCTCCTCCGCGGCCCCGCGCACCTCTGCGCGCCTCCGCCACCGCCCCGCGCCGGGGGACACCGCTGCCACCCCACCCCGCTCCCGGGGGACACCATTCCCATCCCGCTCCCGGGGCACACCATTCCCGCCCCGCTGCCCGGACAGCCCCGACGGCAGCGGCTCCCCCGCAGCATTCCCGCTGGGAATGGCCCCGCTGGAGCGGCCGAGTGTCCCCCCCGAAGTCCCCGGTGCCCTCCCCACGCACCTTTGCTCCCCGCGGCGAACGGGCCCCGGGGCTCTGCCTGGCCGGCAGGTCGGGACGCGGCTCTTCCCGGCAGGAAAACCGGGACTGAACGGAGCAGGGAGAGCAGGGAAAGGGGCGGGCAGCGCCGGCGGGGCCGCGGGGGCCGGCCCTGTGCGGGTGCCGGTGCGGGTCCCGGTGCGCTCCGTCGGGGCAGCGCCGCTGCCGGAGCGCCTGGGAGCGGGGGAAAGCAGGGAAGGAGGAAAAGAGGGAAAGAGGAAGGAAGGAAGGACAGAGGGGTGACCAAAATTACCCCCCCGCCGTGGGTCTAAATCCGCGGTCCTGATGGAGGGGGGGGGGACCAAGGGCGACAGGGAGGCACCGGGGGCTTCCCCCCATTCCCACCGCCCCTTCCCTGCGCCCGCCTGGCTCCTCCGGGAGCATCCCCGCCGCTCCCGGGGAGTGCTCCATGAATTCCCACCTCGATCTGCACACCGTCATTAAAAAAAAAAAAAAACAAAAACCCAAGCCAACCGCAAACCTGATTTATTTGGTTTTTTTGATTATTTATTTATTAATCTATTTATTTAATTACTTATTTATTTATGGAGCTTGCGCTCCCCAGGGGGCTCCCCCTGCCCCGCATCGCCGAGAGTTTTTAACCACCCCCCAAAACCCCTCCAGGATCCTTTCCCTGCGCTCCCAAATCCCTCAGGATCCACGGGCAAAGGAAAACAACCCCGATCGCCTGCTTCTATCGCGATAGCCGCGGCGATAGCCACAGCCCACCTCCCTCCCAGCCACCCGCCGCCCCTTCCAGGCGTTTTCTGCCGGGATTTGGGGGATTTTGGGGGGACGGCCCGGAGGGAGATGCCACCCCAAGAGGGGGGACACCCCAAAAAGAGGGAGGGGCGGCCCCAGCGCGGTGGCGGGGCGCCCTCTGTCGCCTGCTGTGCCTGCGGGGGGGGGACGGGAGCGACACCCCGGGGTGGGGGGGACACCCAGGGAGCCCCCGCGGGGTCACAGCCGGGGTCACCCCCGGGCACCCCCTGCCCGCAGCCCCGGACCGCCCGTCCCGGCGGGGACGAGGTGCCGGTGCCCCCCAAGTGCCGGATCCCCGCTCCCGGCATTCCGAAGGAGCTCTCTGCTCATCCAAAGGCTCGGGAAAGGGGAATTCTGGGAGGATGGGGTGAAATTTGGGATGTGGCTGCCGGGCAAGCTCAAGGATTCTGCTCTCTGCTCCTGGCTGGATTGGATGTGACCCCCCACGCTGGTTTTCCACTCCCTTTTCCCTCGGACCAGGAGGTTTGTTCCGATGGATTCCAGAGAGGCCGGGATGAGCCTTTCCCTGGGCAATTCCCACCCTCAGGCCTGGGCCGTGCAGATGTTGGGGCAGATGTTGGCGCAGATGTGAGCACGTCTGGCACCTCCTCGCGAGGGTGGCCGGAGGTGACACCATCCCGAGCTCAGCAGCCTTCCCAATTTCCTGCTTTTTCCTCTTTGCCAGGCGCCGCTTCCCTGCTTTGGCTCCACAGAACTTGGAATTTTGTCCTCACCAGATTTTCATCCAGGTGTGGACTAGGAGCTGCCCTTAATCCTTGGATTTTTGATCCTTCAGGACATTCCTACCACCCCAGACACTTAAATCCCATTTTCCCTTTGTCTGTCCCACAATTCTCCCATCCTGCTCCATCCATGGAGCATATCCTGCTGGGAATGGTGGTGCCCATCCCGCTCCATGTCCGCACAGAGACAACCACAGCCACCACATCCCACTCCTGCTCCTCAGACAAAGCCTTTGTCTCGGGAACACGAGGACACGGAGCAATTCCAACATTTGTATTCAGCAACGTGGGCCCGGAAAAGCGGCTGGATGTGGGATCGACTCCGGAGGCTCCGCTCCCACATCCAACCACCTCCCGCTGTCTTCTCACCTTCCACACCGATAAAATTCATCTCTCCTAAGGAAAAGAAACAGGAAAATTTATATTTTTCCCATAAAAAGAATGTTTTTAGGAATACCAGGACGGCTCAAAAAGAAAAATTTTCTGTGGTGTCTTATTTAAACATTCCCGGTTGGAAAGAGCGAGTTCTGGGCCATCTCCACCTGATTTCTTCTCTTTAATATTTAACTAATATTTATTTTAAATTTAATTTTGAAATGATGCTCTTATTTGCATTGGGAGCCAAGGCTTGGGAGGCAGCTCCCACTTCCCAAGGGATGGCCGGAGCCTGGATGGGCTTTTCCTGCATCCATCCCTTGCGGCAACGCCGGTGCCTTCCCTCCAAGCTGGATAATTATCCCTCTTCTCCTGATAATTATCATCATTAATCCAGGATAATGAACTCTCCTGGTCGTGCTGCTCCTCCGAAAGAAAGGCAGGATTGGGTTTTTCCCTTGAAATCAGGAAATTGGGAGACAGAGGCTCCTGAAGAGCCGCCCTTCAGGAGGATTGCTGGAGACAAAAGGCAACTTGTCGGATTTATTGAGACCTTTCCCTGATAAGAGACGGAAATTATGGATGAATCAGTGCCTGGAAGTACTTCAGGAAGAGGTGGGAGATGGGATTGAGGAGGGAAGAGGGAAGGGTGAAGGTGAAGCAGGATAGGAAAGCTCCCATTGCTCCCGTGCTGCCTCTGGCTGGGTTTATTCCCAGTTTTTCCTGTAGGATCCATGTTTGAAAGGTCAAGAGCTCTGCTGGGTTGAGAGCATTCCCAGGAGCTTCTGTTCCGACAAGCAGAACAAACCATGGGAAGATGGATGAGGATGAGGATGAGGATAAGGATGACGATGAGGATGATGATGAGGATGACGATGAGGATGAGGATGACAATGAGGATGAGGATGGTTCACATTCCTGAAGCTGGGAATTAAGCTGAGCATTCCCACCAAAGCTCTCCAGAAAGAGCCAACAGCACATCCCAAGGTCACATCCAGCACAAATTTGGGAGCACACACCAGGATCCTGCTCCTGAGTTCCCACAAATTCCATACATTGGGAAAAGTTACTTGAAGGACTCGGATGGGGACCACCGAAATTCCCTCTTTTTCCCCACCCACAGAGCCTCAGCTCTGGAACAGGTGCCGGAATTCCACTGGGAATTCCCACAATTACACCGGCCAATATTGACTCAACTATTTGAGGAACTCTTCAACCAAGTCCCTCCTAATTAGATTCCATATTAAATGGGGCTGCTTAATTCCGAGAAAGATTTTCCAAGGCCTTAGCAAGGCTAACAAAGGAAAAGCTGTCAGTGTGCAAAAATTTTGTCTCTTTAATATCCCAAGGATATCCATCCTTTTAACTCTGGAATGATATCCTTCAATCCCAGGGGCAGGCAACTTGGCTTCATCCACGAGGATTCCTGAGGATCCACATTTGGGATACATCCCTATTTCTGGCATTTTCACTCCCTGTTTTAACGTTCCTTCCTGCTCTGTAATTATCCAATGTGTCGATGAAGGGAAGGAGCTGCTGGAATAAAATAAAACCCTGGAAAGGCCCAATGGGAATAAATCCCCATTATTAGGAATGGAGCACCAGCAGTTATCCCAATGGGAACAACAACTTCCTGGGACAGCATTCCCAATGCTCCCTGGGGACAATGCCAGCATGAGGTGGGAATACTGGGATGGTGGGATGGGATCACAGCGGGAATGGGCAAAACCCCCTTGGAAGAGCCCAGCAGCCTCTGGAAAAGCTCCGGAGCAAAATCAACAGAGGGCATCTGCCGGCTGTTTGCCGTGGGCCACGTGATGCCCATTCCCGGCTTTCCAGCAGCACGTTTTGCTGGATAAACAAGATGCGCAGGCATCTGGAATGACGGCCGGAGGAGCCGGCTGGCTGCGGAAAACCGGGAGTTAACGGATTCATCCCCAGCTCCCACAGCACAGGGACGAGGATGAGCGGAGGGAGATGCCCAGATCAAGACAGAAAGGAAAGAAAGTCTTCCTCACATCCCAGGAAAATCCTGCCGTGGATATTTTCTCCCAGCGGGCAGGGGAATTTTCACCTGACTGAAATATCCGGGGTTTGGGTTCATCCCGGGAATTATTTTTTATGTTTAATGATCAGTTGCTGAAAACTGAAATGTCCTTGGGTTCCCAAGAAGAAAACAAACAGGAAGAAAATGGAATCTGGAGCCTCCTCCCAAAACCCTGGGCTTTAATAGCTCCCTGTTATTTCCTAACAAAACCCCTGCGCTGCTGGAGAGCTTCCAGCCTGGCTGAGGTGCTTCGATTCCCACTGGGAATTCGCTTCTCAGGACAGGGGGATGAATGACCCCCAAGGACAGTCCAGCACATCATCCAAGGAGCAGAATTAAGGGACCCAGCTCCCAAATTCCTTACACATCCCATAAAAGCAGAGATGTGCCCAGTCCCAGCCGTTCGGAACTGACGGGATTTGGAATGGGTGCTGGAGCAGGGAGACAGGAGCGTGTCCCAGCTTTCTCAGCGCTCCGGGAGGCTGCTTTTCCAAGGAGATCCATCGGAGACAGCCTCTCCGAGGATTCTGACGGACATTTATAGCCCTGTGAGTCATTCCCGGCCTTGTTTAAACCAGTTAGACCTGGCCAAGACCTTGAAAATAGCTCCATTTATCCCGAGCGGCTCCATTCCCGCGTTCCGGGTATAAATAGCCGGCGGAGCTGCTCCGAGCTCGGCAACGCAGGCACCGCTCATTCCATGTCACCCTCCGTGTCCCCTCCTGGCAGTCTGCTGCCAGGGCACCCCGTTTTCCTGGGAATGAGGTGTCCCTGGCAGCGCCCGCAGCAAAACAGCCGGAGTGGAGATTTCTGCTTCCAAAAAAACCACGGCAGCTTGGGATCGGGCCCTGTCTGGGAGTCTGCGGTTCCATGACCACTAATAGCAGGCCAGGATCACCCCATAAATCTGTTCGGGGTCGGCACAATCCCGGGTCTGTGCCTCGGGATGAGGCACTGGCGGCGCCGCGGTGACAGCAGGACACTCGGATCCCCCCGCCCTCCGCCTGGCCCGGCTGGATCACGGTGGGAATTTCGGAGCCACCCCATCCCAGCACCGCCCTGCAGGTCGCTGCCACCTGCAAGGATGTTCTCACGCACTTCCACTCTTCTCCAGGGGCAAAAAATATCCCATTTCAACTCGGGCTTTAAAATCCAGGGAAGCTTTGAGGGTGGGATCGACTTAATTTTGCCAGACAAATGGAAATCCTTTGTTTCCACTAAAAAAAAATTATTTTCAGTTTGAGGAGGAGCCTTTGACACCTGCTCCCAGCCCTGGTAAAGGTGGAAAACAGGGAATTTCAGGCTGCCTGTCCTGAGTGGGATGATGGCACAGTTCATCCCAGCCAGGCTGGCTCCCACAGCCAGAATCCAGAATATTTCCAAGAATTTTTCCCCCTAAAAGCTTTTTCCCCCTAGACACAGTGAATCCTCCCAGTAAAATTCAGAATTCCTGTGTCCTTGGGACCTCGTCCCCTGTGCTGCTGGCCTATGGCAGGCAGATGAATCCAGAGCCTTTGGATGCTAAATCCAGTGGGTTTGGGCTGCTAAATCCAGGGATTTTGGCCTTCAAAATCCAGTTGTTTTGGTTACTAAACCCAGTGCCTTTCGATTGGGAAACCCAGTGCCTTTGGCTACTGGATCCATTGCCTTTGGGCAACAAAACCTGGTGTTTTGGACTACAGAATCCAGTGCCTTTGGATTGGTAAATCCATTGCCTTTGGCTTGCTAAATCCAGTGATTTTGGACTGCTAAATCCAGTGCTTTTGGACTGTTAAATCCAGTGATTTTGGACTGCTAAATCTAGTGGGTTTGGCCTGTTTAATCCTGCGCCTCTGGGCTCCTAAATCAAGTTCTTTGGGCTACTAAATCCAGTGATTTTGGCCTGTTAAATCCAGTGCCTTTGGCTACTAAATCCAGCATTTCTGAGGCTACAAAACCCAATGCTTTTGGCCTGCTAAACACACTGTTTTTAGCCTGTTAAATCCAGTGTTTTTTGGCCTCTTAAATCCAATGTTTTTGGGGCTACTGAATCCAGTGGTTTGGGCCTGCTAAATCCAGTGCTTTTGGCCTCTTAAATCCAATGTTTTTGGGGCTACTGGGCTGCTGAATCCAGTGCATTTCCAGGGAAGAGCTGTTCTGCAGAGGGATGGAAAAGCTCTGTGATGGCGGCAGCTCCAGCTCTCTCCAAACATTTCTCCCCCCTCACTCTGATTTTTTTTCCCCTCAGAGGAAACAGTGCCCAAATCAACACCCGCCCCAGGAACGGTTTTCCGCGGATCGGACGGCACTTTCTGTCGGAAAAACTTCCAATCAGCTGCATTCCCGAGCTGGGCTTATTTTTCACAGTTTTCTGAGTGCGTTTTGTTTTGGTGCCAGAGTAAAGAGCTGCAGGGACAGACTCCAGCCCAACCTGCAGCAGCAGCAGCAGCAGCATCCTCGCTGGGTTTTGGGAAGGAGAGTGGGCTCTGACCTACATTCTCCACTTGGAAAAAGACAGGTTATCTCTTAACATCCCGAAATGCTTCTCCAGGGACATGAAGCTGTGATTTGGAGGCCGAAGGAAAACCGCCCTCTCCCCCAGAAGCAGCCTCCGGCTGTTTTGCAGCTCCGGCTGTTTTGCAGCTTCCCAATCCCTTTTCCAGAGGGTGGAACAACCCTTAACCAGAGCTTTTTAAAGCTCTCCCACCTTTGCCTCCTCTCTTCCTCCAGCTCGGTGTCCCGGCGGCGGCAGAACAAGACGGCTACAGAGCCTGCTGGAGCTGGTGGCGTGGAATACACTGGGAGGCCTTTTTTTTTTCCCTTGGAAAATATTTCCCTGCCGCAGGCTGCGGTGACAGCAAACATTCCTGCCGGGGCTGGCGCGGGGAGGCATCACCCTGCGGGATGGATGGCTGGGGCTCCCGGGGCGGCTCCGGCCCTTCCCTTCCCTTCCCAGGGTGCGATCCCGCTGCCGCTCCCCAGGGATCCGGGCCCGGCCGCACAAAGGCTTTTTATGCTCCGGGCACCGGGGGTTGTTTTTCCAAGGGAGAAAAGAGGAGCTGGCGTGGCCCCCCGGGAATATCCAGGGGAGCCCTGGCCGCTCCGCGTGCCCTCGGCTCACCGGGAAAAAGGGAGGATTGTTAAAAAAAAAAAACCACCTCGGATCCGGAGCAGGGAAGTCAGGGCTGTGGTTGTGAATCAACAGAGCTGCTGCTATTTCCAGCTTTTTGGGAGCAGGGATAGAGCCCCCCCCCCCCTCCCTGGCCAGGTGTGCGCCGAGGGATTTCGGGAGCCGCCGGAATGGTGGCACGTGGCACACACGTGGATTTGGTCCTTCCCTGAGCTTCCATGGGCAATTCCAGTCCCATGGAAGAAAAGTCATGGGTCTTTTCCATTATGGGTATTCCAGGGTCCAGGACGCCCTGGAATACCCATAAGATTTTAATTTTATTTTTGTCATGGATCACGGAATTCCAGAATGGTTTGGGTTGGAAAGGAGAATAAAGCTCATTCCATTCCATCCCGCCATGGGCAGGGACACCTCTCACCATCCCAGGTGCTCCAGCCTGGCCTTGGACATTTCCAGGGATAGGGCAGCCACAGCTCCTCTGGGAAAACTGTTCCAGGGCCTCGTCACCCTCCCAGGGAAGGATTTTCCCTCATATCCAACCCGAATCCACCTTCCTCCAGCTTTTCCCCTTGTTCTCTCACTCCATGCCCAAAGTCCCAAATGACCATGGAAAGGAGCTATCCCAAAATTCCAGGAGCTCTGCTGGTACCAATACAAGGGGCTCAGCGGGACCACAGCAGGAGCTCCTGGTTTTCCTTCTCTTTTACAGCAAGGAAAAGCCATTCCCTGGGGCCATGCAATGATTCCAGTCCCACCCAGCCCTCATCCCACCGGGAAGCACCCAGGGCTCAGGGCTCTGCTTATCTGCGGGAGCAGCCTCCCTGTCTCCATTCCCAACATTTCCAGCCCCATTTTTCAGCTGATTCAATCTCAGCCGAGGAGACAGAGCTCCCCGAGGTCTCCCACCACGGATGAAATCCACTCTGGAGGGGACACAGCTCATCAGTCCCGGCTCCACTTGGGAATGGCGGGGCTGCTCCTTATCTCCAGAGATAGCGGCTGGGAGTGACCTCATCCACCGGGATTCACCTGATGGAGCACCGGGATTCCGGTTTATATTTTGGGGTTTATCCCAGTTTTCACTGGGAGGGTGCAGGTAGATCCCGACTTTCAGGGTGAGGGTGCCAGAGCAATTTCCCAATTTTCACAGCCAGCATCCCAATTCCCCAATGAGCACCCGAATTCCCACAGCGAGCATCCCAAATTCCACAGCCAGCATCCCAATTTCTACAGCCAGCATCCCAATTTCCACAGTGAGTATCCCAATTTCCACAGCCAGCATCCCGATTCTCACGGCGAGCTTCCCAATTTCCACAGCGAGCATCCCAACTTTCACTGGAGCACACAACTTTCACTCCAGCCCCTTTTCCCCCTCCACTTCCATCACAAAAGATCCCCTAACAGGACAACATTCCCAATCCACAGGCACCACCCCCGGCCCCTGAGGCATCCCTGCATCCCGAACTTCCACTCCGCTCTTTGCCCTTTTAGGCTTGGGGCGGGAGGTTTCCCACTGCTTTTCCCATCTGGCTGGGAAGCCGGGATGCAGCCGTGCCCCCCGAGTGCCAATCCCAATCCCTGCTCCCATTAACACCTCATCAGCTCCCGGGGATCCCGACAAACACAGCGCCGCTATCCAAGGAAATACCGCGGGCCTTGTGATGCAGGGCCCCCGGAGCGGGAAGAGGATGAGGAGCGGGATATTTCCTGGCCCTTGGATGCGCAGCTGCTCCCAAGGCCAGCACCTCGGTGGGCAAACAGCACCTGGGAGCGCAGGGAAGCCAGGATGTGGATTCAGGAAGCATCCCTGCATCCCGCTGCTCCATGGAGATGCTAATGGGCTCCCCATTATCCCGGCTTCCCGCTGCTCCCGCCGAGGGATGCTCCCGCTGCTGGATTAGGAGCAGCGCGGGGGGCTCGGCTGGCACCCGGCCGCCGGCCTTGGGAAGGGAGGGAAGGAGGGATCCAGGATTTATTCCCGCGGTCAGGAACAAGGCGCTGACAAACAGCCGCCGCTGGCACCTCCTTTGTTGGGAATGCTGCAAGGAGCATCCGGAGGCTGCGGCGGAGATAAAGCAGCCTGGCAGCTCCAGGGAGGTCAGGGCTGGGAATTCAGGATGCTCATCCATCCCTGCTCACCGGGAACGGGACAAAATTCAGGAGGAAACATCCGTCGGAGCAGCGGGAATGGGGGGAAGGCATCCCCAGCTCATCCCGCTGCTGCTGGATCCATCCCGAAGGATTCAATCCATGCAATCCGCTCCCACTTTCCTGTGCCAGCACCTGCAGGGTCTCCCAGAAAATTCTGATCCACAGGGATCCTCAACTCCCACTCCTGGACACCCCAGAATCCCACCCTGTGCCTGAAGGCGTTTTCCAAGCATTTCTTAACAGGATTTGCCTGTGGAAAAGCTTTGGTGACCCAAAAAGGGGATTTTTGGCAAGGAAAGTTCATGCCAAGGGCATGGAGCATAGGACACATTTCCCATGCCAAGCCCCAAAACATCCCTATGGAATTCTATACCTCACTGTGCCAGAGCCTGTCCTACTTGGAAAACGTTGGGAAAGGGGAATCAAACCTCAGGCTGGCCACAGTGGGATGCTCAGAATCCCTCGGGATTGATCCCTGATGGAGCTTGGGATGGGAGCCAGTGGCATCATTCCCACAATTCCCTAGGGATGTGGGTATCGCTCCCTGGAAGGCAAAAAGTCTGGCTCACACACGGGATTCATCCAGAGGGAGACATGGAAGCTCCAAAGGGCAAATCAACCCATTTGGAAGCAAACTGGGAGCAACCCCAGTTATCTCCCAGTGGCTCTGGCTGAGTGATGAAATCAGGGATAATCCTGAGCTCCGGGCAGATAGCACCTTCCCAGCCCCTCAGAACCAGCTCCCACTGCTGGGTTCTCCATTGGAATTTCAACAAAACTCCCAGAGCTGCCTTGTCCAAGAGCAGCTGGTTTTTTTTTTGGGAAGAGCCAGTTTGGGAGCCAGTGTATTCCATGGAGTGGCAGGGATGGGAATACTGCCAGGATCAGCCCCATGCCCTCCCTCCTCCCAGAAGGAATTGTGTCATTCCAGGTGCTGACATCATCAGGGAGCTCTGCTGGGCGGCTCCCGGGACAAGGCAAATCCCAAGGCACATCCCGAGGGTTTCCCTGTCCTCCCATTCTGTCCCAGTCTCCTCCTGCAGCGCCCCCACATGGGAAGAGCAGCTCTGCCTCTGGGCTGGAGCCTCCAGGGCTGGAAAACCCACATTCCATCCATCCCAAATCCTTTGGGATTGCAAGTCATGGATGAGCAGAGCCCAAACTCCTTCTCAAGCTGGGCCCTTCTATGAGGATCATTTTTCAGGAGCTTCCCAGGTTTCAGTTTAAAATTTCCAGAAATATTCCTCAGCCGCAGAATCTGATGTTTTGGGGAACAAACGGATGGGAAGCATCATTTTTTAAGGAAAATCACGGAATCTCAGCAGAGTAAAGGCTGGAAACATCCAACCATTCCCTCACCACTGAACCACATTCCCAAGTTTTAAACCCCTTCAGGAACTGGGATACCTGGGCAGCTCTGCCAGGGTTTTCCAACCTTTTCCATGAGGAATTTTTCCCTAAAATCCATGGAAAAGAAAAGCTTGTGCCCCATCCCTCCCTTAGATGTGGCCACATTTCCAGCACTCCCCCACTGCCCCCAGTTTTGCCTCCAAAGGATTTAGCCCAGAAAAAGAGATTCGTTCCCTTCCCAGCATTCCCATTGTCCCAGAATTCCGTGCACACCTCGGCAGGCGGGAGCTGCCAGCGGCCGTGTTTGACTGAAATAATTTTATTTGAACACAATTCCCTGTTTCAACATTTTTAAGGAGCAGGGGGTTATTTAAGATGGATTCAGTTTTAATCAGTTTAATGGGATTTTCTGGTTTTTCATGGAAGAGCTTCCAAATGGTCCTGATTAACTTTTCCAAATCAATACGCTTAAGGGCAAAGCATACAATTATCCCGGCAAATGAGCCCCTCCATGGATCCTGCCGGAACTCCGCCTTGGATCTGGCCCTGGATTCCCTTCCTAACTCATATTCCATGAGGAAAAGAGGCAGCACCCCATGGATCCCTTTCCCAGCTCATATTCCATGAGGAAAAAGGATGACACCCCATGGATCTTCTTCCCCAGCTCGTATTCCATGAGGAAAAGGGGCAGCGCCCCATGGATCCCTTTCCCAACACATATTCCATGAGGAAAAGGGGCAGCACCCCATGGATCCCTTTCCAAGCTCATATTCCATGAGGAAAAAGGATGGCAGCTCATGGATCCCTTTCTCAACTCATATTCCCTGAGGAAAAGAGGCAGCACCCCATGGATCCCTTTCCCAAATCATATTCCATGAGGAAAAGAGGCAGCACCCCATGGATCCCTTTCCCAGCTCATATTCCATGAGGAAAAGGGATGGCACCCCATGGATCCCTTTCCCAAATCATATTCCATGAGGAAAAGAGGCCCCCCACCCATCCCTTCTCCCCCCCCCATTCCCAAAAAAAGAGGCAGCACCCCATGGATCGCTTTCCCAACTTGTATTCCATGAGGAAAAGGGATGGCACCCCATGGATCCCTTTCCCAGCTCATAGTCCATGAGGAAAAGGGGCAGCACCCCATGGATCCCTTCCCCAGGTCATACTCCATGAGGAAAAGGGAGGGTCAGCCCCAGCTCCCCTTTCCCAGCTCACATTCCCTAAGGAAAAGGGGCAGCACAGGTGAGGCTCAGACCCTGGACGCCCTTCCCCACATTCCCTGAGGAAAAGGAGCAACACAAGCACTGGAATTCCAGAAGAAAACTTCTGGCTCTTGCCTTACCTTTCACATCCCAGTTTTTCATTCCAACACGTTAAACACCCCAAAAATACCCAAAGCCCTGGAAAAGCTGGGTTGGGATCAGCACTGGTGCAGGCACTGGGATAACCCCAAACAATCCTATGGGATCCCATACTCCCGTTATCCCAATCCCAAACCACAGATGTGGGATCACATCTGGCTCCCATCCATCCACAGGCCACGGATCACATCCTGCTTCCCATTCATTCCTGCAGGATCCAATATCCCCTGGCTTTTGGCAAAGTGCAACGTTTGACCAAACTTCCCGAGGTGAAGAATTCTTTGGGAAATGTCAGAGTTCCTGGAGGATTAAGCAGGAGCCGGGGCAAACAGGAATGACATTATTGTAATTCCTGCTGTGCCGGGTCATTTTCCTGCAATATCACGGTTCCCATCCCAAATCCTGTTCCTTGCATCATCCTTCCCATTCCGTCCTTCAAGGTTTTTATTTATTCATCCCACAGATGAAAGCAAAGAGGAGGAAAAGAGAATTTTCTTCCTTTTTCCTTCGTTTTTCCTTCATTTTTCCTTCATTTTTCCTTCCTTTTTCCTTCCTTTTTTCTTCCTTTTTCCTTCCTTTTTTCTTCCTTTTTCTTTCCTTTCTTCCTTGCATTGGGGCGAATTCAAACACCACTGAAATTCCAGGTTTTTTTAAATATCTTTTTAGGGAGGTATTTTCAAACTTTCCCAGCAGATCCTGCATTGTTAAAAGAATCCGTGGCAGCAATTCCCAGCACAGCCCCAGCCACGGGATACAAGGATCTGAATATGGAATTGATGTATGGAAAAGTCAGGCCCCTTGGCAGAGCTGGGATCATCCAATCCCTAAAATACAGCCCTTCCCACTGCTCCAGGAACAGGGAACAACCCCTACCAGGGAAAGATGGATTTGATGCTTTTTTAGGGACTTCTGGACTCTTCCAGGATATTCCCAGCTTCCCTTTGGCGTTTATCCCTCTCCTTGTCCCAACAGCTGCTCCAATCCCCCAAACCAGTAGCAAATCCATCTTCTCCTGGTTTTTTGGGGGGATCAACCAGCTCACAGAGGAATCCACAGGGATGGGATCCATTCCTCACATTCCCTCTTCCCACCGGGATCAGGTTTGGGGCTTGCAGGTACCATATTCTGGGGAATCAAAAGCTTGGGAATTGCTGCCCTTCCCAAGCCTCTGGCAGAGGATGAGCACAGGGATACAGGAGTAAAACAATCCTGGGCTGAATTCCATGGGATATCCAACAGGAGGGCACCTCCTGAGGGACACAGGGATTCTGGGAAGGGATTGGGAGCACCGGGACATTCCCTTGGGAATGCTGCTCCAGCCCAGTTTGCACCAGGGAATTCTTTCTCATCCTGCAGGTGCAGACACAGAGCCGAGTGGGAAAAGCCAGATTTAAAGGGAAAATCACTCCCGGAAAAGGGGGAAAACCATGAAAAGAGACAATTAGGAGCTGCTGTCAGGAAAAGGAATTGATTTTCCATGTTTTCCAGCCTTTTCTCCAGCTGTTTGCAGATGGGTTTGAGGTGGCCGCGGTGCCAGAATTTGGGAAGTGCAGGGGGGGTTTCCTCATGGGATGAGCAGCTGGGATTCCCAGGAAAAGCCTCTCCTCCGCTCGGGAGCAATGCAGGCTGTGGGAATGGCTGGAAAAGGGGAGAATCCATGGATTTGAATGGGAAAACAAATCAATGCCTGAATTAAAAGAAGGAGCAGGTTCCCAGTGAGGACAGAACCAAGATTTCCAGGTGTTTCAGCCCATCCCAGTGTCCCCATCCCAACTCTGGGAGCACAGGAAGCTTCCTGGCTCCCTGATTTCCTCCATCTGGAGCTGCTCCAGCTTTTCTATTTTTGGACTCCATTCATCCCCAGCCGGCTTTCCATAAAAATTCCTGGTGCCTCTGGCCTGGAAGCCAGGAAAACCTCCAGGAGCCCATAGGAAGCAGCAAAACCTCCGGATCCAGTGCTCCAAAATTATTATGGAATGAGGGAGTGGGGAGGTGATGTCAACCTGGATTTAGGGTGGATAATGCATCCCTCTGTCCCAGCTCCATCCTGCTCTTCCCAAAAATTCACCACAACCACACAGGGAGAAACTTGGGAATATTCAGGGATTTCATATGGAGCTGTCGCTGCTTTCCCTCTATCCTGTATTCCCAGTTCTTTCCCTTTCCATCAGTTTTGGGATACCGAGCTCCCAGCAAGGAGAATTATAACCACACCTTATACCCAGCCCAAATTCCTGTGGAATTTGCTTCCCAGTGCTCCTTTGGTGTTTCCAAGTTGGAAATCCAAGCTCATCCGTTGCTGTTGAATCCAGCAGGATTCAGGCAAATTCCAGGTGCTGTTTCAATGTTAATCAGGATTTCTCATCCCTCCAAACCTGGGAGGAATTTTTCTAGCAGATTTATGGAAAAGAGCCAGAGGGAATTACCTTGTCATCCCCAAATTCCTTGGGAGTTGACAATCCTTGAGATTGGGATCAGATTGCGGCCGGGACAAGGATAATTCATGGAATGGGAAGAGCCACTGGAGCTTCCTTGCATTCCTGGGTCATGGCCCCACCCCAAAGCAGGGCCGGATCCACCTCTGATTCCTCTTCACAACGCCCGGGATCCCCGAGCTTTGGGACACCACCACGGCTGTCCCCCATCCCTGCATCCCGATCCCCCAGCCCAGTGGGAATTTTTTGGAGGAGCAGACACAGGAGCATTGAGCGGGGCCTGGAATGTGGCAGCAGCTGCCAGAGCCCAGGAGCTCCCGGGAAAAGCGCCAGGCCGGGAATAAGGAGCTGCAGTGTGGATCCCAGACTGGATAAACACACCCCAGCTCCCACCTGGCATCGGAAATCGGGCTCTGACCTCCGGCTCCACTTCCCGCCGGGATAACGCCATCTCCTCTCCCACCGGGAAAGGGAAACGGAGGCCTTTACACACTTTCCCGGTTTTCCAAGGAGAAAACAGCAGGGAAACACCCTGAGAGCAGCCATGGATCCACAGAAGTGACATCCAGGATCCAAACATCATCAAAATTCCAGGCTTCCCAAATTTTGGGGGTATATTCACTTTAGAAATTCCCAAAGTGGATAAATCCTTTTTTTTTTTCCTTATCATTCACCCCAGGATTCTCCCAAATTTTTTTCTCCAATATATATTCATAAATTACATGGTAATTTTTGGGAATTCCTTTACTTCCCCCCAAAAAATTATCTTTTTTTTTTCCCCAGGAAGGAGCAGCAAACTCCGAGTTAAGAGGGGAAGGAGCTTGGGAAGTTTCAAGGTTTTTTTCCTGGGAGACAAGAACAGATTTTGGCCAACAACCTGTTCCCAATCCAGGTTTTCCCACAATTCGCAAAAAAAATTGGAGGTTAAGGAGGGAAAAAAAGATTCAAAATTGTTTTTCCCTGGAATTTGGGAAGGATCCCGTTCCCACACTTCTTGTCATTCCTGGGAATACCTTGGAGTTTTTAAACAGGTCTAAAAAATTACAACGCATAAGGCTCAAATATTTCCAAGCATCCCAAATCCTAGGATTTGGCGGCTCCCAGGAGAGGGCAGCAAATCTCCGCGTTTCGGGCTTTCCTCGGGAAAATCGGGAAGGAGGAAGGGGGGGGGGGGGAGGCGGGGAAATTTGGGAGCAGCCCATGGAATTGGGGCTGGAACATCGTGTCTTTTAGGATCCCTTCCAAATACTCTGGGATTGTGTGGAATTCATGGATTCCGAATTGCTGGAGGCTCAGGGAAGATCCAAGGGTGGAAAAAGGATTCCATAGGGGATTTACCTGGAAAAGGGGAGCAGGACCCTTTAAATGGGAATTCCTCCAGGAAAATTCCATCCCATTCAGGGGTTCATTAATTCCCAGAACCACAGGCTCCTCTTCAGTTTTCCCACTTTTCCCAAGTCTTTGGGATCCAGCCCCGGTGAGAGAGCAGGACAGGAATCCCTGGACAGGAATAATGGGAATAAAGAGGAAAATTAACTGGATTCCATGATAAGGAGAGCCGAACAATTCCCTTGGACACTGGGAAAAACACATTCCACTAAATCCTAGGATGGTTTCCCTGGAATTCCTTGACCTAGAGGCTCCCCACAAACCCTGAATCTTAAAATCCCAGAACTGCTGATCCCAAGATCCACACATTCCTTGGGATGCACCGAGCAAATTCCACTTTTCCCTCAGCATCAGAGCAGGCTCCAAGGTTGGGATCTGGGGCAACTCCTGAGGGTGGGATTGAGGAGAATCCCAGGATTTTTAGGAGTTGGGCTCTTTGTGGGTCCCTTCCTACCGGGGATATCCCAGGATTTTATGGATGCTCCTGAAATGGGAAGAAAGTCAAGACTTCCTAATCAGGGCATCCTTATCCCACTGTGTGGCTCCAATCACCTGGAATTGTCCCCCTGGAGCCAAAGTAATTTCTGCTCCTCCCAGTCCAGATTTTTCCATGGAATTCTGGGACCACCTTGTGGCTCAAATCCATGGCGGAGTTTCCTCCTTTACAGTAAAGGAGCATTTAAAGGTTTCCTGTTGCTCCGGGAGGTGGAGGGGGCCCATGGAATCTGCGGCCGCTTCCATTGTTTAATTCCATGTTTTCCGGTCTCCTGCTGCAACGGGAACGCCCGGAGCTCCTGAGCTGGCCCCCGGGAATTTCTGTGTCAGCACAGTGGGATCCCATTGCCCTTTATCCCACTGGAACACCCCATGGAATTGGGAGTGGAGATGGGGTGCCAGCATTCCCTGGATCCTGGATATTCCCAGCGGGATCAGTGCCAGCTGCATCATTAACCATGGTCATGGATTTAAGCAGTGAGGAGAAAATCCACCTGTTTTCCCAGGATTTCCAAGCCCATTCCCAGGAGTATCATATGGATGTTTATCCCTATTCCCATCCTGGCAGTAGGGCCCCAAAATGGGCTCATTCAGCCAGCTCCAAATTCCCAAAAATTCCCAAAAGCTGTGATTTTGGGATGACTGAGGCAAGTTTGCTTCATCACTTCCTGGCCAGGGTTGGGATAAATCAGATAAGGAGGAGCCGAGGGAGAAGGGAATGTTGGAAAAAAGGAGGATCTGGGGGAATTTCATTTCCTACAAGTCTGTGAGAGGAATTAGGCAGGAACTGGGCTCTGCTCCCAGGCAAGGAAAGACGGGATAAAAGGGAATGGCCTCAGGGGAGGTTTAGGTTGGAGATCAGGAAAATTTCTCTCCCAGGGCAGTGGTGGACTCCTTATTCCAGGAGGGATTTAAATTCACATGGATGTGACACTGGGGGACTTGGATCAGTGCTGGGTTAACACTGGGTTCCACGATTTTAGAGGGCTTTTCCAAATTCAGTGATCCCTTTATTCCATTAGGCTATTACTCTTTGAGTCCATGATTCCGTGATTCCATGATTCTATGATTCCATGACCTGGGCCGAGCTGCTGCCAGGGATAAGATTCCCTGGATCCCTCCCATCCAAAAAAAAACCCCAAACCCAGCAATGGATTAAAAAAAAAAAAAGATGGAATTTCCTCGCATTTTTACTTCTTGCACCCTCAGATCCAGCACAGACTGCGAAACGGGGTGGAATTCCCGGTGGGTTTGGATGTGGGGCCAGGCCGGGCTGGTCCTCACCTCTCCAAACCCGGAATCCTGGGATGCGGTGCCGCAGGGAAGGGGCTCTAGCGGGAAGGATCCGGGGGCCCTGCAGCGCTGGGAAGGCGGGAATGCGCGGCAGGAATGCGGGATGAGGGATGCGTTGCCAAGGCAACCATTCCTTCTCCATCTCGTGCCTCTCCCCGGAGCCGCGGGGGGATGCGAGGGCGGGGTGCGGGATTTGGGATGCGGGATTCGGGATTCGGGATTTGGGATGCGGGGGGGGGATGGGGCTGCGGATCCCGCCCTCCGCAGCGCCGGGAAAGAGCCGCTGGAGCGGGAATGCTCCGGCCGGGAGCCGCAGGACAGTGCAGCCCGGCGGGAGAAGGGCGGAGGGCGCTGCGCTGTTTTCCAGAGGAAATCCTGGAGCAGAAAGTTGCGCTGCGTTTATTTTTTCACGGAAAGCCGATGCCTGCGGCATAGGGATGCGGGAGAGGGGAAAGATCCTGCGGGTCCATCCCTGCTTTGTCTTTCGCTTTAAAAGGTCCGGATCTTCCCGGTCATCTGATCCAGGTCAAGTAGGACTTTCCGTCGGCGACGGATCCCACCGGAGCATCTTCCCACAGCGGCTTCTTCCCCCCGGCAGGAAGTAGTGAGGCTCCTTCAATCCCTGGAATCCTGAAAGGTAAAATATTCCCGGCTGGATTTCTCCTTGGCAGGGTGAATGAAATCCTCGAGATTTGCAGGGGCTCCTTAAGGTGGATGGCGTTGATTCCCAGGCAGGGTTGGGATTGATTCCCAGGCCGAGCTGGGATTGATTCCTAGGCCAGGTTGGGATTGGTTGCCAGGCCTGGTTGGGATTAATTCCTGGGCCAGGTTGGGATTGATTCCGGGGCCAGGTTGGGATTGATTCCGGGGCCAGGTTGGGATTCCCAGGCCATCCCACCTGGTTTGAGGAGCCCCACAGAGGGTTAATTCCCACCCCACCCCACAGCCTCTGAGATCCCAAAAAGCCAGGATGCTCTGGCCTGAGGAATGACATGGAGGTGTCCAGGCAGGGAGAGGGTTGATGGAGGGAGTCAGGGGGTGGTGGATGGAGGTTCCCAATCCAATGGGAATGTGGCCACTGGGATTTCTGTGCCCCACAGCCCGCACCGCTGTGCCCTGCCCGCAGGTTGACCCCATCGCCGCTCTCCCGTCCATGGATCACCTCCCGCCATGAGCACGGACGGCGAGCGGCTCCTGGCAGCCGGAATCCCCCTCTGGAGCATCTCCAGCTGGGCCGGCTCTGAGCCGCCCCCCAACAGCAGCACAGCAGCTGCCGTGGGAGATGCCAGCCGGCCCCCGGGGGCCCCGGAGCGCGGCGGGAGCGCGGCGGAGATCGCGGGCATGGTGGTGCTGCAGTGCATCTACGGCCTGGTGTGCCTGCTGGGGCTGCTGGGCAACGCGCTCGTCATCTTCGTCATCCTGCGCTACGCCAAGATGAAGACGGCCACCAACATCTACCTGCTCAACCTGGCCATCGCCGACGAGCTCTTCATGCTCAGCGTGCCCTTCGTGGCCACGGCGGCGGCGCTGCGGCGCTGGCCCTTCGGCCGGGCGCTCTGCCGGACCGTGCTGGGCGTGGACGGCCTCAACATGTTCAGCAGCGTCTTCTGCCTCACCGTGCTCAGCCTGGACCGCTACATCGCCGTGGTGCACCCGCTGCGCGCCGCCTCCTACCGCCGCCCGCGCGTCGCCAAGCTGGTCAACGGCGGCGTGTGGCTGCTGGCGCTGCTGGTGGCCTCGCCCATCCCGGTGTTCGCCGGCACGGCGGTCACCCGCGACGGCCGCGCCGTGGCCTGCGACCTGCTGTGGCCCAGCCCGGCGTGGGCGGCCGCCTTCGTGGTGTACAGCAGCGCACTGGGCTTCGTGCTGCCCGTGGTGGCCATGGCGCTGTGCTACCTGCTGCTGGCCGGCAAGATGCGCGTGGTGGCGCAGGGCGTGGGCTGGCAGCAGCGGCGGCGCTCCGAGGGCAAGCTGACGCGGCTGGTGGTCACCGTGGTGGCCATGTTCGTGGTGTGCTGGCTGCCCTTCTACGTGGTGCAGCTGCTGGAGCTGCTGCTGCCCGGCCGCCTGGACGCCAGCGCGCACAACGCCTCGCTGCTGCTCAGCTACTCCAACAGCTGCGCCAACCCCATCCTCTATGGATTGCTCTCCGAGAATTTCCGCAACTCCTTCCACGGCGTGCTGCGCCGCTGCCGCGACGCCGGCCTGTGCTGCTGCCGCGCCGCCGGCGGGGACGGAGGGGACAGCGAGGACGAGGAGGAGCCACTGGATTACTGCGCCGCGCCCCGCGGGGACGCCAAGGGCTGCGTGTGTCCCCCCCTGCCCTGCCAGCAGGACCCCCTGCGCCCCCAGCCCTGCTGCGCGCCCGGGGCCCTCCTCCCCAAAACCACCCCCTTCTAGGGGGCCCCAAAATCGGGGGTGAAAGGGGATGCCGGATGGAGAGGGCCCGCGATGCCGGGTGCGATTGGCGGGTGCGCCGCGCCACTCTCCGAAATAAAAAGCCATAAGACTGGCCTGGGATGGAGCAAATTCCATGGATTGAGTGGTTATTGCCGTTTTTCCGGCATCCAGAAGCCTTCACTGGGGATGGGGAGGATCCCAAAATGTTCATCAGGAGAACATGGCCCTCCTGATTGATAAATGATAAATTCCCATTTCTTCCCAAGAGACAGGGAGACACCGGGAAAAATCCCAAAGCTCGCCAGCTCTGCTGCATCTACAGCAGAATGAGATCCCATCATACACATCTCCCTACCCAAAATTCCCAGGATTTTAGCACACCCAAATTTTAGGACCAAATTTCTACCAAAAGAACCGAAAAACCAGGAGAACCAAATTTTGATGAGCTTGGAACCCCAGGGTGAGGAACAGCACATGGAGGTCCCATGGAGCGAGCCACTTCCAGCTTAATTGGGGTTTAACTTTGTCCTTGGAATGGGATTGGTGCTGTCCATTATTCATGGCTCATTCCTTCCATTTTAGTCCCACTGGGGAAGTAACAAGCTGGGAACATTTTCATCCTTGTGCTGCCCTGAATGCTTCTGGGTTTTCCTGGATTTCTGGTGGAATTTTTGGGAAGGGGAGAAAGAACAGGCCCTGAGCAGTTCCTCTAAACCAGACTGGCAAAACTTTATTGGTGTCCACACAGGATCTCCATGAGACAATTCCATCAGACAGGGTAAAATTCCAATAAATAAATAAGGATTTACAAATGGGCCCGGGGGGAGCAGGCCAGGGTGGGGGAGAGGATAAAACAGGGAGTGCTGGGAATTCAGGACTCCAACGCACCGTAAGGAAGGAATTTGTGATAAGATAAAACTCTGCAGTGGGAACTGGAGATTAGGGGGGAGGAGGAGATTTTGGGGGTGTGGTGGCAAAACCTGGGATCCACCCAGGAACGAGCAGGGGTTTGAGCTGGATAACAAGGAAAGATCCATGGGAAGCAGATCCTGCATATGGGATGATGCCTCAGCAAAGTCTTTCCACTCTCAAACCTTATCCTTTCTTTCCCTTCCTTTTCCTTGGATATTTTCCCAAGTGACACCTTTATATTTTGATATCTCTTTCTGGATAATTATGGATAATCACAACAGCTCCCTCCTTCCCGCTGCAGCCAAACTGTCCTAAAATAAACCTGGCACATCCACAGACTTACAGCCCTCGCTCCATGTGGTTTCGCTTTAATCCATCCCTAGGGATCCATGGACAGGACCCTCAGTTATGCAGCCTTCAGGATAACGACCTTTCAGGAAAACCACAATTCCTACAAATGCCTCATTTTGATTTTCCTGGGAATTTGCAGTGGAGGTTTAGCATTCCAGGGGGAGATGCTGAGTGCTGGGAAGTTCATAGGGTGGGAGGGGGGAATGTGGGGGAACAGAACCCCCCTGTTCTGATCCCAGGCTTCCAAAACTTCTCAGGGATAATATTTCACTGGCATAAAGCTGCCAGTGGCCGCTCGGACAGGGAGCAGGACCCCCTTTGGCTCCCCAGGGAAGGATGGAGCTGGAAAACCAGATCCTTCTCAGAATCCTCCCCCCAGGCCGGGGCTGCTGGAATCCCGCCCCCTGGGAATGTTTTGCCTTGGGCTAGAGTCAGCCCTGCGCGAGGGAACAGGGAAAATCCCTGTGGGTAGGAGGGGTCAAATCCAAATCCAAAATCCAACAATCGAATTTAAGGCAACAACAGCGGAAAGTCATGGAAGGACCTGGATATGGCTCTGCAGCGCCGCAAACCTTTCCTACAAAATTCACCCCAGCAGCCTTCGTGTCCCCGTTTAACCTCCACATCCCACAAAAAAATAAGGAGAGGGAATGGGAATCAGGAATTTGAGTCCCAACTTGGTGACACCGAGCCGGGTCACTGCTGTCACCAGTGGCTTAAGGTGACAAGTGCTTCCCGCAACATCTTTGCTCCTCCTTCCCTCAGCTTAAAACAAACAAACCCCATCCCAAAGAAAAGCAGGAGCTTCCCAGATCGGGAAAACCATCCAGCCCGGGGGAGGGGGATTTGGGTCGAGGTGTCCTTCCAAAGTCCCCGCCTTGGTCGCACCGTGCTCTCATCCCACGGATTTAGAGTCGCTTGCACACGGAGCCGTCCCTCCTGGATTTTTCCTTGCGGTTTTCCCGACCGCCGGCTCGGGAAAAGGAAAGCTGAACGCCAAGGAAGCGGGAACAAGGAGCAGGAGCGGAGCAGCCTCTGGGCGTTCTGCTGTCCGCGCTCTCCTGCGCCGGCGTTCCAAGAGCCGGCTGGGAAGCAGCGGGTATTTCTGGGAGTGATGCGATCCCAGCTTTTCCCGAATTATCATTCAAAAATTCCAGCCGGGGCGCGACAGGGCGGGAGGGGGAGGGGTAGCGGCGGATAAATGTCACCCAGTTCGGCCTCCCAGTGTCCAGTGTCCGTCCGTCCTGCCCGCTGTCCCTACGGCTTCTGTGCGGAGGGGACGGGCTGAAGCCCCAGCTCCTTCTCGTGGGGGCCGCTGTACTTGTAATCCATGGAGCCGTGGGAGCGGCAGCGCTTCCTGGCCAGGTGGAACCCCAGAGCCGTCAGGGCCAGGAGGCTCAGCAGGGCACCCCCGGCGATGCCCACCAGCAGCCCGGGGTGCAGCGGCTCCGCTTTCGGCGGGGGCCGGCTGGGCACGGGCGTGTCCGGTTCCAGCTCCAAATCCCCCGAGGACGCTTCCTCGCCGTCCTCGTGCAGGATGGGGATGCAGTCGATGCCGCGGAGGAAGTGGCCGTGGGGACAGTGGCACTGGAAGCCGCCGGGGGTGTTGGTGCAGTTGAACTCGCAGTGACCACTGTCGCACTCATCCACGTCCATGCACAGGTTGTCGTCCTCGTCCAACATGAAGCCCTCGGGGCACTCGCAGTCGCCGCCGTCGCCGCACACGGGCGGGCACTCGGTGGTGTTGCAGTGCGGGAGGCAGCGGGAGGGATCCTGCGGGTGCACGGCGTAGCCGGGGTGGCAGCCGCAGCGGTCGCCGTCAGGCAGCTCCTCGCAGCGCTGCTGGCACGACAGGTCCCAGCAGGGCGGCTGGCGCTGGCAGTGCCCGTCCACCATCCTGTAGCCTCTGTGGCACCGGCACTCGAAGCCGCCCTTGGTGTTCACGCACTGCTGCTCGCACGGGCCGGGCTCGCTGGCGCAGTCGTCGATGTCCTCGCAGCTGACGCCGTCGGCCGCCAGCTGGTACCCGACGGAGCACATGCACACGAAGGAGCCGCCGGCCACCACGCAGTGATGCTGGCACTGCGCTCCCTCGCACGGCGAGCGGCACCCGCGCCCGTCCGGGGCCAGCACCGCGCCCTCGGGGCAGGAGCAGCGCGGCCGCCCGCGCTCCTCCGCGCACGTCCCCGCACAGCCGCCGCCGCCCAGCTCGCACGGCCACGCTCCCGGCGTGTCGCGGCCCCAGCGCGGCCCCGCGCCGTCCCCGTCCTCGCAGCGCAGCCCCAGCCCGAGGTCAGCGATGTCCGCCACGCTGCCCGGAGGCAGCGCCAGGAAGTCCGCTCCGCGGGCGCCGAACGGGGTGGTGTAGGTGACGGGCACGCCGTGCTGGGTGGCCAGGCGGGGACAGCTGCCTCCGTAGCTGTACTGGCAGAGGAAGCCGTCGGCCGGCTCCTCGCAGCGCCGCTCCTCCCAGCGCAGCTCCCGGGACACGGTCACGCAGCGCTCGCCGCAGCGCTGCCCCGACGGCGCCCAGTTGGTGTAATCGGTGTTGCGGTCGCCGGTGACCCAGCGGAAACCGCGGAGCCGCCGGCTGGGCTCGGTGCAGGACAAGGAGGGCGGCAGCGACAGCCCGAGCCAGAGCCGCCCCTCGCGGTTCTGGAGCAGCAGCGCGATCGCCTCCTCGGCCACGGTGGAGCGCACGGTCATGAGGTGTCCCCCGCCCCGCTCGCAGCCCTCGCTGGCGCCGGAGAAGGAGCGGGACGCCCAGAACACGGCGAAACACTCGTGCTCCAGGCACTGCGCGCCCGCGGGGGACAGGTCCCGCGGCTGTGCCCGCGCCACCGTCCCCAGCAGCAGCAGCAGCAGCAGCGGCAGCAGCGGCCGCATGTCCCGCGGAGGGGGCGGCCGGCGGCGCCCCGAGCTGAGCATGGCCCTCTCCTCCCGGCCGCCCCCTTTATAGCGGCCCCGGCGGGGGAAGGAAGCGCCCGCGGGGCCGGGAGGGAGCGCGGCGGTGAATCCCGGCCGGGCGCTGCCCCCGCCCCCGCCCCGCCGCCCCGGGCCCCCTCCCGCATCCTCCCGGCGGCTCCGCCCCGGCGGGGCCCGCCCGGCTGCGCGGGGGGAGCGGCAGCGGCCGGGGCGTCCCGCGGGAGCCGGGGAAAACGGGGTGAGCCTCGGGAAAAGGGGGAAGCGGCAGCGGGATGTCACAGCACAGGAGGGGGCCGCGGGGTGGGAGCAGCGCCGCTGGGAATTGTCATCTTCATCCCGCTGGGATCTTCATCCCGATGGGATGTCGCTCAGCTGCTGCCACGGTGCTGGCACTGCGGAGGGCACAGATCAAACCCTGTGTCCAGCTCTGGATCCAGCACAGAGCATCTCTGTGTCCAGACATGGGAATGGAGCCGGGAAGGGGCTGGAGCACCAGGAGGGAGCTGGGAAAGGGGCTCAGCCTGGGGAAAAGGAGGCTCCAGGAGGGACCTTCTCCCTCTCGGCAATCCCTGACAGGAGAGTGGAGTCAGGCGGAATCGGGATCTGCTCCCGGGGAATAATGAACGGGATGAAGGGAAACGGTTTAGGTTTGATTAGGGAAAATTTCTTTAATAAAAAATTAACATATAATTATGCATTTCCATCTACAGTTATATATAATTAATATAGCTCTACTATTTGGTATTATTATTATTATTATTAAGCATTATTATGACCTTTCTCCCGATCTCCCCTATTCCCCACAGACACCTCCGAATGGATATCCCATTCCATCAGTTTATCCTTGGGGGATCCCCCTCTGCTGCCAGAACAGAGCCAAGAGCAACCTAAAAATCCAACCTAAATGTCCCAAGCTTCTCTACACCACAAAAAAGGGATTTGAGGCTGTTTTTCTCATGGAATTCCAACAGCCCCGGGCACTGCAATTGGCCTTTGGGATGAGCAGCAAATCACAATTTCCTCGGATCATTGCAAGGAGGTTTCTTTATTAAATTTTAGTGACCTTCAGTGAACTTTCTTTGTCCTTTCTTAAACCCTTGGGGTTTGTTTTTGTCCTCTCACAAGCCTGGGTGCTTCCTGTAAATCCCTCGAGTCTGTGGGGAAAAGGGAAGTTGGGAATAATAATAATAATAATAATAATAATAATAATAATAATAATAATAATAATAATAACAACTCTTCTTTAATCTCATTGGACATTTCGAATCTGCCACAAAAACTGAAAAGAAATGTCCATGGAATTTAATTCCAGCAGCAGCGATGAACCTCAAGGAGAAAGTGTCCATGGGGGAGCTTGGAATAAAGAATTTCTCCCAGCAGGATCATTCCCAGCAATCTCCTGGGAGCTGGATAACTCTGACCTTTACTGGCTTTAGGAACACCTGTTGTTCCCACAGTTTTCACTTCACTATTTCCAATTGTTCTTCCACTTCTCCTTTTACTTCTGCTTCTGTTTTCTGGAGAAAACCATCAAGAGAAGGGAGAAAACATCCTGGCAAACCACGGGAAAAGAAGGAAAACAGAACGTGGTGGAGATGAAAAAAAAACCCCAAAACAATAAATTTCTGCTCCTGCTGTTATTTTTTTTTCAGTAACTGCAAACCCAGATAAAAAATTCCTTGTCAAGGCTTTTTCCAGGAAAAAACAGAGCCTTCCCAAACAATGATCCCACTTCGCTGGCCTTGCCCAACTGACAACGTTTGTCCCTAAAAGATAATCGGGATGGGGTGGGAGGAATGGGATTAATCACGCTTTCATAATTCCCTTTTATCCCACTGCTCTGCAGGCTGAGTCAGGGTGCCAGCACTGCCCTGCCTGCTGACAGGCTGCTTTTCCTCTTCCCCAGTCCCATTAATCATGTTTTCCCTGCCTTTCCCTTTGGCTCTGACTCATCCCGGCTGTCCCTGTCACTCTGCTCGGAGCGGGCACTTGGAATGCTTGTCCTGACCCCCGAATCCGGGAGTTTGTGTCAACACAGGGGGGAATTTTTGGCTTCTTTACAGGGTTTTGGGGATGAGGTTGCTCTGTTGGAATGCTGGCAGTTGTCCACGAAGGAATGGAAAGCAATGGAATGTAAAATAATACGAAATATCATGGGATAATAGGATCTAAAAGGGTCTCTCCTATTATTTGATCCCAAAAAAGCCTTCACGCAGAGAGGTGCTGAAATCAAAGGGATTGCTCATGGATTTGGGATCTTGGTCATGGGATTAGGGCCTTGGTCATGGGACTGGAACCTTGGCTGTGGGATTGGGACCTTGGCCATGGAATTAGGACCTTGGTTATGGGATTGGGACCTTGGCCATGGAATTAGGACCTTGGTTATGGGATTGGGACCTTGGCCATGGAATCAGGACCTTGGTTGTGGGATTGAGAACACGGTCATGGGATTGGGGCCTTGCTCACAGTTTCAGGAACTTGGTCATGGCCTTAGGACCTTGCCCGTGGGTTGAGGCCCTTCCTCGTGGGCTTTCCTTGTGGTTTTAGGAACTTGGTCATGGGATTAGGATCTTGCTGATGGACCTGAGCCCTTCCTCCTGGGTTTAGGGCCTTGCTTGTGGGTTTGGGACCCTGTTCATGGATTTAGGGCTTTTCTTGTGGCTTTGGGACCTTTTTTATGGGTTTAGGACTTTCCTCATGGATTTAGGACCTTCCTTGTGGAAGGAAGGTCCTAAACAGCCCATCCCAATGCTCCCACCCCATGGCCTCAGCAGGGATGAAGGGAATGGCCCCTGCCCAGGAGCACAGATCCTGGGAAAGGCTGAGATCCTGGAATAAGCCCTAGGAAAGGATTTGGGATCACCACCCACCCACCGTGGGGAGCACAAAGATTAGGAGCACCAGACCATTGATTTTTAGGAATATCTTTATTAAAACCCACTGCAAGCACATTTTTATTCAGGTTTTCTTGGAATTTCATCCAGAGAGAGGTGTTGGGATAACTTTATCCTGTAAATCCAAGAGTTTCATTCTGAGAAAGCAAAACACTCATCCATAACAAAACATTTCAAGGAGTAGGATGAATATCCCATCTCCTGTGGAAGACAGGGCACCAAATTATCCTGCTCCAACTTGTGGGATTCCCCAGTCCCTGGACAACTCCCTAAGGAGGCCACGGATCAAGATGTGCCAGGAAAAATGAGAGACATGAGGTTGGTTCACCAAGAGGGAGGATGCTAGAGCAGGAAACATTCCATTAGTGAGAATCCAACCTAAACCTTGGCACAAATTCCTGTCTTCCCCTAGATCCATCATCATTCCCCAATGGAATACACAGAGGTTGCAGCAGAAATCAGGATTTTGATTTTTGGGGAATAAACAACACACCTCAGGTTTTTCCCAGCTCTGATTCCATCCTCACCCTTCCTTTTTCCTTTTTTATAGCCTTATATCCCATAAAAAACCCCAAGGCTGTCACTTCCCACAGATCCAAATCCAGCATTATTAACATGGGATTCCCTTCATTGATCCAGCTATTTCCAATGCTCTGCTGGTTTGGGATTTGGGAATTTTCGGCAGGATTTCCAAGAATCCTGCTGCTGCATTCCCTCCCTTTCTCCCAACCCAGGCAGCACATGGAAAACATTCCTGTCAGCTCCATTTTCCTGTTTGCAGCTCACAATGGAGCCCCAAGACAAGAAAAAAGCAGGAAAGGGTTTTGCTCAGCACATGGAATGACAGGATGCAGCTCCCTGCCCACCACAAACTCCTTTGTGTTCTATTCCCATTCCTGGAGCAATTCAGCTCCAGGGACAAAATATAACTCCAACAGAAACTTCAGGAAGCTGCTGGACCCTTCAAATCCCGTGGCTGATCTTTTCCAGCCCTTCTCAGCATGGATAAACCATGGAGGAGGTGGTGCTGGGTGTGCCCCTCAGGATTTTGGAGAGAATTCCCGTTGGACAGGCTGGAAGAGGCTCAAGGAGTTTTGGGAAGTACCTGGGGAACAATTTGGCCTGGAGAGTCTTTCAGGAGTTATGGGTTTTACACAGAATAATCAGCAAATATTCCAATTCTGGCGAGTTCCTTACACAGGGAAAGAGGGAAAACATGCTCAGCCTGGAGCCTGGAAGGATCCTTCCCAAAACAAATGATCCAACAGGAAAAGCCCAGCCTCTCATGTGGCTGATGGGAAGGAGAGCATTGTTTTCTCTGTTTAGAATTGGATTTAGGCAGGATACTCAGGAAATGAGGAAGTGGTTATTCCAAACACAGCTTTTCCTACCTTTATGCCATTCCTTGGCTCCGTGATGAGCAGTTTTCCCTGGTTTCAGGCGACAGATTTTTAATAAAACCCCAAAAGTAACCCTTAAACCCCACCCTGGTTGTGCCTGCAGGGGCCTGTTCCAGCTCTGCTGGGGCACATCCCAGTTTCAAACCCATTCCCATCCCAGCTTCAAACCCTTTCCCATCCCAGCTTCAAACCCTTTTCCAGGAAAACGAGGCAAATCCAGAGGGAGCAGTGCACAAGGGGCTACAGGAGAATTCCAAGTGAGGAGTTTCCCTTTAGGAACACGATCCAACAATTCTGAATTTGCCTTTTGGAGCAGAGCTGAGGAGACAAATTCCACCCCATTCCCTCTCCCCTCTCGTTAACCCTTGGAGCAGCAGGACTGCAAATCCCACTGGAACAGCCCGAGGAGCTCACTTTGGGCACAAAGCATTCCCTCCCACCCTTTCATCGGGATTTTTAACCCTCTCCTACCTGCGCTCCCCGCGGCTCTCGGGCTGCTCGGGCACCCAGCAATAATTATCGGCCGCGTTTTTGGCCGGAGGCTTCTCCCTCTTGGCCGCCCTTTTCCTGCAAGCCACGAGCGCCAGGGCGAACGCCAGCAGGAGCAGGATAGCCACCAGGCTGCCCACGATGTAATAGAGCAGCAGCCGCGGGCCGTCGGCGCTGTGCTCGTCCGAGCCGGCCCCCAATCCCGCCGTGGGCATTCCCAGAGAACGCGGGATGCTCGTGGTCCATGGGATGCGCGTGGTGCGGGGGATGCCGGAGCTCTTTGGGATGCCCGAGCTCTGTGGGATGCCGCCGGAGCTCTGTGGGATGACGGTGGAGCTCTGTGGGATGCTGCTGGCGCTCTGTGGGATGCTGCTGGAGCTCTGGGGGATACTGTTTGGGATCGCCTCTGCGGGGCTGCAGCCGTGGCCATCCGCGTCCCGGAGGGAGCCAGGCGGGCACAGGCACTCGTAGCCGCCGGGGAAGTTGCGGCAGGCGCCGGGACACGGATCCCGCAGGCACTCGTCCACATCCAGGCAGGACTCTCCTCCCGGCTGCCGCTGGAAGCCGGGCCGGCAGGCGCAGCGGAAGGAGCCGGGAATGTTGATGCAGAGCTGCGGGCACGCGTGGGGCTGGGCACACTCATCCACGTCGTGGCAGTGGTGGCCAGCGGGCCCCGCGGGGCGGTAGCCGGGCCGGCAGAGGCACTGGAAGCCGCCGGGAATGTTGTGGCACTGGTGCTGGCACGGCCCAGACTCGCACTCATCCACATCCGAGCAGCCGCGGCCGTCGGCTGCCAGGGCGTAGCCGGGCTCGCAGCCGCACTCGAAGCCGCCGGGCAGCGGGCGGCAGGATCCCTGGCAGGGGTTGGGATGGCAGGAATCCTCGGCAAGGCAGGAGGCCATGTCGGCGGCCAGCACGTAGCCGGGGTGGCAGGCGCAGCGCGGGGGCTCGCCGGGCGCGTCCAGGCAGCGCTGCTGGCAGCCCCCGTTGTGGTGGCCGCAGTCCACCGGGCACAGGGGACCCGGCGGGTGCCAGGCGAAGCCGCCCCCGGCCAGCGAGCCCTTGCAGACGGCGAAGGCCGAGGCGCGGCCGCTGTCGCACTGCACCTCGGCCAGCGTGCCGAAGGGAGCGGCGGCCAGGCGGGCGCTGCGCACCCCGAACGGGGTGGCGTAGGTGACCGTGCCTCGGCCGGCCAGCGGCAGGAGCCCGCACATTCCCTGGAAGCTGAACTTGCAGAGGAAAGCCGGCAGCGTGCTCCGGCAGGCTCGGTCGGCCCAGCCGCCGGGGCCGTGCGGGCCGGGCGGCCGCAGGGCCACACAGCGGGCGCTCACGCAGGTGACGGCCGGCTCGGATGCCCACTGCGAGAAGTTGCCCGGCTCCCCTCCGGCCACCCAGGAGAAGCCTCGCAGCGGCTCCTGCGGCCGCACGCAGTGACCCCGGGGCAGGGCGAGCCCGAGCCAGGCCGGGCCGGCCCAGCCGGCGCTGGCCAGCAGCTCCCGCAGCCGCTCGGCCTCGCCCGCGCTGCCCGCCGGCGCCAGGTTGCCTCCGTTATCCTCGCAGCGCTCCTGGGCGCTTTTCCAGTTGCTCTCATCCCGGTGCAGGGTGTAGCAGGCGCTGTCGGCGCACAGCACCTCCGCGTCCTCCCCTCCGCAGCGCCAGGCCGGCAGCAGCAGCAGCAGCAGCAGGAGCGGCCGGAGCGTGGCCATGCCGCCGGACAAGTGGACAAATGACCAGCGGAGTCACATCCCGCTGTCCCGCCGAGCTCTCCCGAAACACATCCTGTGCTCCAGGCTTTCCTATTTATCACCGGAGGCCGCGGCTTCCTGTAGCGTGCACCCCGTTGTGCTTCCCGGCTTCCCTTTGTAAGAAACACGTTTGCTCTCCTGTGAAAATTCAAGAAGTTTAATAAAGGGCAACAGGAGACAAAGACAAGCAAAGATTATGGCCGGGTGCATCTTGGCACTCAGCTAAGAGCACCCCCTCACCTTCGGGGACACCCCTTTAATACCTTTTCCTTTACCTCGGTCCTTTGCATCCTCATAGACCCTGATGCATATCCACAGGGCAGTTTACATATCCCGGGAACTGTTTTGCACGGCCCCTCCTCGGGTCCGCCTTTCCAGGGCATGCGTGTCCCTTGGGTGTGGTTTGGGTTCCTCTTCATCGCTTCCAATCTGGGCCTTGGTCCAAGCTTCCATCAGAGGGCAGATGCTGATAGCTGGAATATCAATAGCAGGGTCCTCATGGCACGTTTGCTGGGTGTTATCCCGACCAAACAGAGAATTCACTCATAGCCACCACCACTGCCATGACTAAGGTTTTGTTAATAGCAGAAATAAAAACAAAGTTATTTTAACATTACGCACACAGCATTCGCCCTAATATTTGCAAAAAACCCAACAGTATAATATGTATTTATAGCACCTTTCCTGCCAGCTCCTCGCTCCCATCCCAAAGTTTTGGGTAAAAAACACGCTGCGTTCCGGCTTTTATGCTTTTATTTTTGTGGCGTTCCTGCTTTTTTTGGGGTTTTTTTTCCCCCCCCTCCAAGAATTTGATTTATTCCCTCCGGCAGCAGCTGAGTTTTCCAAGCCCTAATAGGGGCCGAGATTTTTCAGGCACGTGTTGCTAAAAGGGGAAGGAAAACATCCCGGCTAAAAAGCCGTGGGATCTGTGGATAGCAGCCTCTAAAAAAGAGGGAATATTTGACATGGCTTCTCCTGCGCATGCTCCAAGATTCCAGCACATTTTCCCCTTTCTTTAAATAGATGGAAGAGCCCTGAAATAGGAGCTGGGTCGTGGGAAGGTCCTGGGAATACCGGGATGGAGCCAAGCTCGGCTGGGCTCTGGTGCCATCCCAAGCAGCACTGTCCTGGCATCCCATGGATGAGGATTCCTCACAGAATTTGAGGTTTGGGCTGGAAAAGCTCATCCATGAGCAGGACAGGGACAATTCCACTGGAATGGGCTGTCCCAGACTTTGATGCTGAGATGCTCCCAGTTCCCTGGCTGCATTCCCAGGATTTGTCCTGAAGCATCACTCCGGCAGCAGCAGATTCAGGATTTAACCCTGGGAGTCTGGGGAGTCATTTCCTGCTTGGCGCAGCCATGGATCCACTGCCCATTCCAGGATTTCTCGGCTTCGGTAGGTTTGGAATTCCTGAGGGAATGGCTGTGATCCAACAGAGAAATTAAAACCAGGAATCTGCTCCTTCACTTTCCTCCTAAATAAAAAAGCTGCCAAAAATCCCAATAAAAACTGTGGATTATTCCCAGAGCTGCTCATGCACAGCATTCCTGGGAAAGCCCTGACTGCTGGGATATCTTCTGGAATCTCCCATCCCAGTGAAGGTTCAGGGAGCCACAGCCAATGCTCCCAAACCAGAGCACTGAGGAAAAACTTCCCAAAAATCTGCGAGGGAGAAACCCTACCTGGATGCTGTTTCTAATTGGATTTATCCAGAATTCTAGGAATGGGGGAAATATTTTTGGACTTGGAATGAGAGAGCTCAGCACAGCAGCAGTTCCCTGCTGCCAGCCAGGACATGGCTCTGCTGTTGGAAAAAACAGGGATCATGGTTTGTCTGCCCAGCTGATCCCACAATTTTCCAACTGACAACTTCTTCCCACAACCCAACCTGGCCTTTTTTATCCAATCAAATTTTCCTGGACAAAACCTGGGAATTTTTAACTAAAGCTCCTCTGGATATTCCCAAACTGGGGAAAATCCCAAAATATTTAAATATCATTTTAATCTTAAAAGTCATTCCAGGATAATCAAGGAATTGATGGGAATGTTCTTTCTTA
Organism: Camarhynchus parvulus; assembly: GCF_901933205.1. Taxonomy (NCBI): domain Eukaryota; kingdom Metazoa; phylum Chordata; class Aves; order Passeriformes; family Thraupidae; genus Camarhynchus; species Camarhynchus parvulus. The sequence goes on along the minus strand of NC_044573.1, from coordinate 4,814,246 downwards.
GGATGTGTAGGATGTCCAATCAGGAATCCTGCCCCAGGGAAAAACTTCTTGTTCAAAACCATGGAATATTCATGGAATGCTTGCAAAAATAAAGCTAAAAACCTTTTCCAGTGGTTTGGTTTTGGGTTAAAAAAAAAAAGAAAAAGTTTATCCTTCTTTCCAAGAGTTTCATGGATAGGAAAGCTCCCTCCCATCACTTTTAGGAAGATCTCCATGTTACAAGCTTATGTGGGAATATTTTGGAGACTTTTTAGTGGTTCTTTGATTTTTATTGAATATTCCACACTCCTTAAATTTTCTTGGATGTTCGCATTGAAAATCCAAGTCTTGGCTCCAAACTTTAAAAGAATTTTTTTTCCCAACCCCCTTTGGATGAACACATCTGTAACCCCCCCCATTTTCCATAGGAATCCAATCCAAACGTTCTCCAGGAGAGCAGAATTCCCGCCAAAGGGAATATCCGATGCGACTAATTAAAACCAATTTAAAAATCGGGAATTGCCGAAAATGAAGGAATTGGTTTAAAAGCGTCGCTCGGAGGTTAAAGAAGGAAAAGGGCGTGGAATGTGTGACGTCAGGGGCGGCAAATCCCAGGACTGGGATGAGGGACAATGGAGCCGGAGGCGGGGACACCTGTGCGGGGGGAAAAGAATTGGAGGAACTCGGCTCCCTCTGGAGACATCACAAGGACACGGAGACGGAGTTGGGAAGCTCTGGGAAGGCTCTTGGAATGGGGGATCTCCTGTTACATTAAATTTTGGGAATTTGGGCAATGTAGAGGAGCAGGAATTAGAAGGGGTTTAATGGGAACAGAATTCCAAGCGCCAGGAAAGGGAATTGCTTTGTTTGGGTTTTCACATCCCTTCTCCTCTGCTCTGGGGAAGTCCCACCTGGAATTCTGCATCCAGGTCTGGCTCCCAGCACAGGAAGGACGTGGAGCTGTTGGAGCAAATCCAGAGGAGGCACCGGGATAATCAGAGGGATGGGGCAGCTCTGCTGGGAGTAAAAACTGTGAGAATTGGAATTGCTCAGCCTGGCAAAGAAGAGGTTCAGGATAATCCAACTGTGGCATCCCAGGAACTGAAGGAGCCAAGGAGGAAAACAGGGAGAGATTATTCCCGAGGGATGGAGTGACAGGAGAAGGGGAATGGCTTCCTGCTGCTAGGGAACAGGCTTAGATGGAATATTGGGAATAAATCTTTCCCTGGGAGGGTGGGGAGGCCCTGGCACAGATTCCCAGAGAAGCTGTGGCTGCTCCATCCCTGGAAGTGTCCAAGGCCAGCTTGGAGCACCCTGGGACAGTGGGAGGTGTCCCTGCCCATGGAATGAGATGAGGAACTAAGATCCCTTCCCACTGAAACCATTCCATGATTTTTTTCATGGAGTGGCTGAATGCCCACCCAGGTGGAAATGAAGAAAGGAAGGAGCAGTTCCCCTCACAAATATCCTGTTCCTTCCAGGCATCTCCCTCCTTTTCATGGAAGCAGGGAATTGGTTCCTTGGGGTCCAGACTCCACGCTGGCATTTTTGATTCTTCCCTCCCTTTATCCTGTCCATGATTTTCCAGCGTTGGAGCAACTTCCAGGCTAAAGCTGGAGGAGGAGGGATGTTCAAAACAACCTGGAGCAAATCCAGGAATTCTGTATCTCTCCAGATAAAATCCAAGACAAAACTCCAGGAGCTCCACAGGGTCTCTGCCAGCTGGGAGGGAGCTGCTCCAGGTGTTTTGAGCAGCTCCAAGGAATTTGCTGGATGCCAAGTCAGGACATGATCCTTGAGTTTTGTCCCATTTTGCCAGCCCACTTTGTGTTTAAAACCAGGAATTCCATTTCCGTTTCCATTTGGAAGCAGTCACTGCGATTCCAGGGAGGAGAAATCCCACGGGCTCCCAGCAGATCCATGCTTGGAAATTTCTTTGGGATAGAAGTGGGGCACTCTTCCCAAGCTTTTTCCTCCTGGAAGTGGAAGGAGTGGAGCACAGCTGGAATATTAGGCTGGATAGCAGCTGGAAAAGTGGGAATCATGCCTCTGGAAGCCTTCCATCCAAGAAGGAAAAGCTCCTCAGATCCCAGTGGGAACAGGACAATCACCCTGGGGAAAATCCTCACTCCGAGGGATGTTTTCCCTCTTCCTTTGATATCTGAGGGATTTTGTATTATTCTTGATTTTTTCATGTGTTTGGAGCCCTGGAATTGCTGACTGGACTGTCCTGGGTGGTCCAGGGTGGGAATGCGGGGCGGGAAGAACCTCTCCTCCAGATGGAGCCAGTTTAGGAAAAAACAGGAATTCAATCAGAGGCTTCCATGGGGATGGACCCCTCCTCCCACCAGGATATTCTCCAAGGAACATTTCTGGGGGAGCTCTGGAATGGCAGGGGGGAAGATGAAGGGGAGGACGGACATTAAATCCCAACCCAAATTCCCTGCTTTCATTCCAGCAGGAGATTTGGGGATATTAATGTTGGAATGCCACCAGGACACCTGGAGAGCGCACACACAAATAAACTCCAGGATTTCTCCAAACAATCCAACCCATCCGGAGGGGCCGAACTGGGATTTGCAGCTCAGACCAGCCAGAGTGGGCGAAATTCCACAGCTCTGCAAAATTCCCTCTTACTCCCAAATTTCCTGGTCATCCAGAATGAGCCATCAGGGAATTTGGCAGCTGTTCCTGAGGGAATTACAACTCACGTCCCTAAACAGGGATTGCCTAAGGAAAGGAAAATTGGGGAAATTTCTCCCCCAAAATACAAAGAAAGTGGAGAATTCACTAAGGATGGGGAATTCCTGTGTGGTTTTTACTGGGATTTGTGTGTCTGTTCCTTGTGGGAAGCTGGAGGCAAGAGGGAACATCTTTAGGATATTTGGCAGGGATTTGTGGCATAAATTGGGATTTTCTGCTGGGCATTCCCTCTTTTAGCTCATCCCGTTTGGTGGCAGGATTGGTTTTCCAGGTGGAATAATTAAGGAGTAAATAAAAAAAATAAAAATTAAAAATAAAAAATAAAAATAAAAGGGAGTGTATCCATAGGCAAATGCTGCCTGAATAAACATGGAATTGCCACGGGAAGGAACCATTTCAGGGGATCCATGAGGAGTTGATTCGTTCTTTTTCCCCCCCTCTGTCTCACACTTTTTTGCCTATTGAAAACAGGTTTTCCCAGCCCACAAGAGCTCTGGGAAACAGAATTCCCAATTTCTACCTAAAATCAGGAGCAGGGGATCCAAGGTGATCCCTGTATTCCCATGCGGTGCCAGAGGGAGAATTCCAAAGGAAGCAGTTTAAGACCCAGTCTCCTGATCCCAGAAATGGGGACAGGCGGGTCTGGAAAAGGCACTGGGATCCAGGATGGAGGATTTGGGTGATCCCATTTTTCTTTGGGATGTTTAGGACGTCCCACACATCGATCAAGGAAGGTGTATCCATAGATCCATTTCTTTTTTCCTGGAGCAGAGGCAGGGAAGTGCTGGGGTCTCTTATTAAATATTAATTTCCCCCCTTTGCTCATCCCACAGAATTCCCTGCCTGTTTTCCCTCCCCCTCCTGTTGGAATTCCCACATCTGTGGCACAATCCAGACTCCCAGTCCTTCCCAAATTCCCGCAAGCAGTAAAAACCAAGGATGGGGTTAAAGCGGGATCTGGGCTGGCTCCGGCTGCTCCAGCTCCACCTTGCGCTGAGCCAATCGGGATTTGCTGCCATTCCCAAATGTCATTCCCGGCCGGAGGGGCTGGGAGGGCCGGGAGTGACTCAGCCCTGGCACAATCCCAGAGTTTCTAACACCCCCAGCTGGATTGTTCCCTGTTTTCCCATTTTCCTCCCGCTTTTTTAACGCTGTCCCAGCCCAGCTGCGCTGAATCGCTGTTCCCGCTGATGTGCCAAATCCTGGGAAGGAGGTGGCTCTGGAATGTGAAGGGAAAGGCAGGGTTGGAAACACACCCGAGGCTCGGGAAGCGCCGGGTGTTGCCCGGGCAGGGCGGCAACAACTGGAAGGAAAAGCAGGGTGGGATTCTCCAAAGGGATGAGCGGCTCCTCCAGACCCTGCCCAGCTTTCCCAGGATCACGGCAGCGCCGTGGGATGGGCTCGGAGAGGGGGATAAAAGTGAAGATATCCCAAAAAAAACCCCGGGATGTGGCTCCACAAAGGGGGAAATCCAACCTGCAGTGGAAGCTGGATAATCAATTCCTTGTTTTCCAAAGGGGTTGGAATGAGATGGGCTTTAAGGTCATTCCCAACCCAGTCCAGCCTTGGATTATTGTTCTCCTGATTCAGGATCAGGAGAACTCTGATCTCCTTTCCAGAATCTTCTCCCCCGAGATGATCCTGTTTGGAATGTGGGATCCCTTTGCTGGATCATGTCACAGAACAAATTCCATTTTAAAAAAGGGAATTATAAATATCCACTGGGAAATCCAGAGCCCCACCATGTCGGGATGTGGCATCTCTAGCCCATCTCTCCATCCAAGGAGAGATCCCAAAAATTCAGAAGGGAGAGGAGCCGAAAGTTCAAATATTCCCTAAAAGAAAAAAAATGTCAGGAAAATGGCTTGAAGCACATGAAAACATCGAGGTCGTTCCCGGCAGGAGCTGATCCCAGCAAAGCCCAGACTGATCCCATCAGCATCACCATTCCTGCTTCCCACACTGGGCTCTTTTCCAGGTTTTTCCTTCTATCCCACAAATCTTCCTCCTCAGAGAGGAGCAGGAGGAGGGACAGACTCCAGCAGGGCCTTGGATTTGCCCTGGGAATGGGGTAGCGCTCATGATTCCAGGGATAGGAGGGGAATCCTGAGGGAAAAATCATCGGTTTTCCTTTCTGCTGATGGAGTTTGTGGGTGGGAGGTGAGGAAAATGGGATATTCCCACTGGAATTGTATGGTTGGATTGAAAGATTATCCCAGCAGGATAATCCCTGTGGCAGGATCAGAAGTATCCCACCTCCTTCTGGGAGCTGCTGGAATGACAGAATTCCCAAAGAATTCCCATTTTACCCTCTTCAAGCCCAGGCAAGTGTGACCTCAGTTCCCACAGTTTGTGTGGAACAGATGGATTGAAAATCCATGGCAAACAGGAGGGAAGAAAAGCTCTCTGCTGTTCCCAGCTGTTGGTGCATCAATTCCATGGTTTGGATTGGGAAAAACACCAAAATTCCTCTTTTTTTCATGGAAAAGATTCCCCGTCCTGAGCAAAGCCTGGTGGGATTTCCAGAGCAATTCCAACCTGCTTTTCCTTTTCCATGTTGCTCAGAGTTTTCTTCCCTTTGGTTTTGTCCTCTTTAACTCTTTTCCCTCTTCTCCCTCCTATTTATCCAAGGAAATGGGGCTGCTTGGGAATTCAATGGGAGGAAGGCAGGAGCTGCTGGCTCCATATCCGGGGGCTGCCTGGGGGATCTGGAAGTGCTTCCCTACTTTTTAATGGGATTGAGGAATAATCTCCTATCAACTGCACTGGAAAACTGATAGAAAAACAAGATCCCAAGAGCTGGAGCCAGGGCAAACCAGCTGTTGGGGTATTGGGAAGTTTGGGAAAGGGAGAAAACAAAAGAAGCTCTGCAATTCCTGGGAAAAGTCAAGCAAGGTTTTAATTCCTTGCTTGGGCTCTGGGAAGAAGCAAATCCTGCCTTTTTTGCAGCATCACCAGGATCTCAGGTTTTCCTGGAATGGGATGGCCTTTGCTCCGTGCTGGTGATTTACGTGGGAATCAATCCCTTCTCCTGACCCTGGGATATCTGGAGTCGCTGAGCTGGGAAGTTGGGAAGTGGCTGGGATTCAATCCCAAACGTGTTCCCAATCCCTCTGGTGTTGGGACAGGGCTCAGTGGCCCAGGGGAATGTCCCCAGATCTGCCCAGAATTTCAGAATCCCAGACTGGATTCCAGCCAGAGGTCGCCACCACTGGGGCAGGACCTGCAGCTCCCTTTGGATTCACTCCATTATAACAGAGGCTGGATTAACAGAATTTAGGGATCAAATCCGTGCCTTAAACCAGGTTCTAAACTCCATCCCAAGGTTTTCTTGGAGCTGCTTTGGGAAGCCAGGGTGTCACTCCATGGCCAAGGCAAGAGCTCCCAGCCCACAGCAGAGCAGGACACAGATCCTGGCAGGATTTGTCCGGAAAACTCAGCGCTCCCAGTACAATGCCCAATTTCCTGCTGGGAGGGTCCCAGCAAGGCAGGAAAACGTCAGCACTTTTCCAGAGGCTCCAAACTCTGCCTGCCTGCTCCCAGCTGCCTTCAGAGCAGGGAGGATCAATCCTATGATTTTTGCTGGAATTGCACTGCTGTCAATCCTCACCCTGGATCCAGCCCATGGATGCACCAGAGCTTCTCATAACCTTGGGGATGAGAGCTCTGTAAACAAAACTTGGGATTGTTAGGAATGTGGGCAATAAAGATAAGGGCTGGGAAGGCTGGGCAGAGTTTTCTGGCTGGAGAACGTGTCCCAAGGCTGCTCTTTTCCCTCCTTATCGCGGCTCCACAGGAGGTGGGTGCTACTGCCAAGGGATGTGCCGGAGCTCCGACTGCCTCAGCTGGAATTTCCCTGCCTCAGCAAGGGAAAAAAAGGGAATATGAAGTGAAAATTCCCTGGGCTGCTGGGCAGGGAATCACAGCCGGAGGAAAATCTTCCCTTGATTCCACATTAAGCTCCAAGGTGGTTTTTTTTCTCACCCTGAAAACAGGGAAGAAAATGCTTCCTTAGAGGTTTAAAATGAGTTTTCGCTCTTTTCCAGCTTTATTTATTGGTGTTTCCACATGATCCTCCTCCATGCCATCCTCCACACAATGCTGGATTTGCCTATGGAAAGGGAATGGATAGAGCAAAGGGAACTCTGGGGCTTTGGTGAAGCGCTGGGAAAATGGAAACAGCCACAAAAACCATGGATTGGGACCCATTCTCCAGCTCCCGAGATGGGATTTTGCTGGTTAATTACAGCCACATTCCCATGTTAGAAAGGAATTAGGGATCATGTTCCAGGTGCTCCCTGCCCTGCTGTAATTCCAAGGGTTTTACCTTTCCCGGGGAGCCAGCCCAGCTTGCCGGGTTATCTATGGCTGCTTCCGGACCTCCCCATGGAATTTGGTGAAGGCCAGCGTGGAAATGGGAAGAGCCCTGCGGATAAGCATCTGGATCCTGCCATTGTTATCCTGAAAGGAGCAGCAGGAGAAAGGTGGGGAGGAACCAGGGATGCTCTGAGCGGGGCTGATGTTTCCAAAGGGATAAAATCCTTGGATTCTTATCCCTCCCGGCCACCTGCAGGCCAGATCCCAGCTGGAGGCAGCTTTTCACTGACCTCACTGGGTAAACATTCCCTCCTCCCTGGTTTTGCAGGGAATGAGACACTGCATGCACAAGATTGAAGGAAAAATCCATAGCAAAAAAACCCAGGAGCCTGTTCCTTAAGGCTGAGCCCATTCCCAAATCCTCCTGGGATTTTCTGAGGGCTCCAACTGAAATCCAAGCTGGATACCTTCAGCTCCAGGAGGTCTTTTCCCCAAGCAATGTGCTGTGCCAAGGCCAAGCTTCCCATTAATTCATCCCACTGGAGCTGATTCATTTCCCAGTTAAACACCCCGGATTTGGTGTGGTTTTTCCAAACTTCCCTGGAAAAGCTGGAAAAGCCTTAACAGGCAGCTATTGGGATGCCCCAACAGGGCAGCCAGAGCTGGATAGAGCCAGTATTATCCCTAGGGAAGTGGGAAGCATGAACTGGAAGTGGGGCGACTTGGAAAATAATGGGAATGTTATTCTCATCCTACTGCAAAGAAACAGAGGGAAAAGAGATGGAATGGATTTGATCCCAAATAAATGGGATTGATTGGTTTATTGCTGGCATTACCACAGCACCTGTGGCTCCTCTTCCCACTGTGTTACCCTGGATATGGGAATTCTCAGCAGCTAACCAGGATTGCTCCCTTTCAACTCTGCCTTGGCAGGATTGGAACCACGCACCATCTCCAGGATTTTTAAGAGGAAGAGATGGAAAAGTGGCATCCACTGGCTCAGTCGATGATTTTAGGAATGTGCAGTGCTGGCATCGCCCTTCCTCAGAGCTTTTCCCTGCCTGATTTCCCAATCTTTATTTTCAAATCCGTAGCATTCCACACTGATCTCCTATGGAATTCAGGCTATAAATTTCCCTGTCAGTTCTGGCTCCGAGTGGGAATGCTCATGTTGAAACACTCCCACCTGGATTTCAAAAGCCATTCCCTAAAGGTGGAGAATCCACCCTATCCTGGGGTGATCCATCCAGGATCAAACAGCCACCGCTCCAGGGATGAGGAGTGAATGGTTTCTTTTGGTGGGATCCATTTCCCCGCCTGGAATTGCTCTCCAGGCATTCCAGCTGTTTCCTGGGAATAGCAGCTAATTGTTCTTCATAATTCTGTGGGATTTTAGGGGTTTTACTTCCCGCTTCATTCCCTCCTCCTCTAGAGGTCTTGGTGCCAAACTGGGGAGCCCAAAACTCCCGTGGGAACAGCCTGGAATGTACCCAGAGCAGCTGGAAAAATCCCAAGTTATGGTCCTGGCTCTGTTGCCATGGCAAGGAGCTCTTGGATTCCATGAGCACAGTGGGGTGGGGTCATTCCCGGTTCTCCTGCTTGCTCCAACTGGGATCCCAGCAAGAACAGGGCTCCTTACCATGAGCTCCACATCCTTATCTTGCTTTTCCAAAGGGAACTGTTCCAGCTTCTGCTGCTGGACACAGCAGGATCTGGCAGTCATTCCCTGCTCGGAATGCCCTGGGATGGCTGGAGCAGTTTCTTGGGAAAGGGGGATTAGAGGGAACAGCCTCTTTCCATCACAGCAAACTCTGTCTCCTGCCAACATTTCACTGGGAACAGCTTGAAAGGGCTGGAAAAGCCCCAGGGAACACAGATCCCCAGAAGAGATCTGCCTCCTCCGTCACGGCACACGTGATCCACCGTCATTCCCGCCTGGATGTGAATTTGGGATTACTCAGGGGTGAGGTGATGAATCCATGAGTGTCCCAGATGTGAACCCCTGGGATGGGATGTGTCAGCACAAGAATTCCCAAGAAGTGCTATCCAGCTGGGATGAATTTTAGTTTTCCAAAGCCTGGACAAGGAGGGGTTATCCTGGGTCACGCGGAGCTGCCAGGCTTGGAATGAGCAGCCCCTGTGGAAGGAGCAAGGTGTGGAGATCCTCTTGGAATTCTCTTCCCAGCAAAATAACCAAAGTGGCTTTTCCACCCTTATTGGGAATGTTGAGAAGAAGGGAGAGGTGCCAAGGCACCCTCCTGTGCTCCATTCCCAGCTGCTCCATGCCAGGGGCAGCTCCTGCACTTTGTCCTTGGAATTCTGGAATTCTGAGTTTCTAATTCCTTCCCATGCACTCCTGTTTTCCAGAAGAACAAAATTCCCACCTGATCCTTGTGATTCAGCCCACGATGACCTTGTCCTAGCTCTGGGAAAAGGCAGGAAAGCTCAGATGTAGGCATTCCAGTTGGGAATTCTGGGCCTATAAATGGCTCCCTGCTCCTATCCCAGCTCCAGGCGCATGTCCTGAATTCCCAACTTTTGCTCTGGAGATGAAAGTGTTTGTGGAGTCACACGGATTCATTCCTGAACTTTTCCACAGCCTGTTCCCTTGGGAAGTTGGAAATGTGCATCCTCAGCATCCCCTGGATGAGCATGGATCCTTGGACACGGATCCATGGACCTAAAAATGACATTTAAGGAATTTGGGATCTTTTTTCCCTTCCTTTTGGCTTCCTTCCCCTTCTCTCTCCCACATTTTTCCCTGACATTTCAGGCTCCAGCCTGTTTTCCTATTTTTATATTTTCTAAGGATGGGTTCCATGCCCTCACATGCCTGGGAGTAGTTAGGCAGTAAAAACACAGATCCATCATATTTTGGGATGTTCTTCCAGCTTCCAATGCAAGCCTGGGCTTGGCAACCCCATCCCAGTGCTCCAAACAGATTTTTGGGATAACCTGGAGCCAGCTCTCCAGCTGCTGGAAAACCTCCTGACTCCATGGATCCCTCTGAGCTATAAAAATGGATCCATAAAAATCACCAGCCTTTGGAATGTTGGTGGGTACCCAGTATCTGCTGTTGTGATTCCCATATGGAAAAATAAAGGAATTTTAGACAGAATTAGGTGCCACATTATGTCCAGCTCCCAGGTTTTTGTTTGTTATAATTCCCTATGGAATGTGTTTTCCCTGAGGAGAAGGTCCCAAAGGTTGGATCCATACCTTTCAGTGCTGGAGTTTGCCTTGCCTGTGGGTATCCCAGAAAATTCCTCCATACTTGTAGCCTTCTCCGTGCTTGCAGCAACATTTTCCTATTGCCCTGCAATCCCAGTTTATAAGGGATAATGAATCCAGAGGGGAAAAATTGGGACAGGACGTTCTGGGGTTTGGAACTCCAGCTCCATCCAAAGGGATACTTTTCCTTTATCCACCTTGGCATTCCTCCATCCCTGGAATTTCTGGCAATCATTAAATATCCTGGAGTAAAAGCAGATGCTTTAACAAAGAGTTCATGGCCTGACCCAAAGTCATTCCCGCTCCTTTTCCAAAGGTTACCCAGCCATTCCCAACCCCACTGCTCCCTAGGAATATGAATTTTATAATCCCAGTTGGGAAAATATTCCTTTTAAAGATGAGTGGTTGGTCTGGGAACACTTCTGGAGATGGATTTTTGTAAATTTGAAGGTAGACATGGTTCCAAAAGCCATTCCTGAAATTAATTGGGATAATTACTGGGATCATTATTAGGGACAAGCACAAAGCTGTAAAATTAGCGGTGGGAAAACTCAGCAAATCCTTCTCCTCCTCCTCCTCCTCCTCCTCCAGAAATCCCTAATCCACACTTTTATCCCAAAGGCTGGCATGACCCTCATGGCCATTCAGGTCTCAGTCTGCAGTTTGAAGCTCAATGACCGTGCCTAATGACCGCGCTGGGAGCGACGGCGACGGATCAGAAGGGATTAATTGGGATTTTAATGATCTTGGACACTTGGCTTGCGATGAGTTCCTGGCGTTCCATCGGCTTTGCGGGGATGGATCTTGGCATAGGCCTCCTCCAAGCAGGAGAGCTGAAAGGAGAAAAGATGGAGGAATAAGATGAAGGCAGATGGGAATTTCTTAATGGAATGGGGTGTTAGCATTGGAATTGCTCAGGGAAGTTAGGAGTTCCTATCCCTGGAGCAGTCCTGGAACGGGATAAAAGCAGATGGGAATTTCGTGATGGAATGGGTCGTCAGGCTTTGGAATTGCCCAGGAAGGTTTGGAGGTTCACTCCTGGAAGTGTCCTTGAATTCTTAGAGATGAAGGAGATGGGAATTTCTTCACGGAATGGGATGTTAGCATTGGAATTACCCAGGGACATTTGGAACCCTGGAGCAAGCCTGGATGGAATAAGAGATAAAGGCAAATGGTAATTTCTTCATGGAATGGGTTGTTAAGGATTGGAACAGCACAGAAGGTTTGGAATTCCCACCCCTGGAGGAGTCCAAGGAATACCTGGACGTGGCACTCCTGGGCAGGGTGACAGGTTGGACATGACGATCCTAGAGGTCTTTTCCAACCTCAGTAATTTCATGGGATTCTGTGGGACTAAAGGCAACCTCCCGAGCTGCAGCTGGGGCTGAGCTTCCCCAGCAAGGCCTAGGATGACTCATCCTGAAATTCCCCAAAATATTTTGCCAGGTGTTTGTTTCTCCAGGCAGCTGCTCCTTCCATGTTTAGTCATTCCTGTGCCAAGATTCCACACCCAAACTGGGACTAAAAACAGGGCATTTTCTCATCCCTGCAGGAGCACCTGGAGGCAGGAATACCCTCCCTGAAAACACTCAGGCTCAGGACGCAGATATAAACTGAGATTCCTGCTTTTCCCCCAAATAATTTGGATTCGCAAGCCACGGTGAGCGCTCAGCATTAAGGAAAAATAAACACTGAGGGAAAAATATTATTGCTGGGAAGCCAGATATTTACATTTAAAAAAAAATTGGGATAATTCTGGTGGCTAAAAGTCAAGAGGCTTCTGTAGGGGGACATGTAGTTTGGGATCTTGCAAGGGAATGCTGCTTTCTGGGGAACAACAGAAAAACACCATTTAATCTGATGTATTTAGATTTATTTTCCTTATCATTTTCCCTGGTGAACAGCTGGGATCAGCTGGAATTTGTCCGGAATCACCTCCATGAAATCAGCAGCTCTTTTAATCGGAGTCTTGGAACACCAGTACCATAAATCTGGCAGGAATTCTCTCTTTTTTTTTTTGCCATTAGGAAAAACTTTGGGGGTTGTTTTGCTGGATTTCTTCTGGCCAGCAGCAAGGTGCTAATCTGAATTTACTCCCTGGGATCCTCTGCATTCTGTACAGCTTCTTCGCGGAATATTGAGTTGGAAGGAACCCCGTGGAGAAGAGGGGGGAAAAAAGGGATTTTCCTCCCCACCTCCTATTGCTAATGGAATATTTGTTTTATATTGAACTGTAACTAAACAGGAGGCAGCTCCTTTCCAAGCGGGAAAAGCATTAACATCCTGCCCATCAGCTGGAGACTAAACATTACCCACCTGTTTTCCAGACCCCAGATGGGGAAACAGGATCTTTAGGATATTCCATAACCCCCAGACTCACCTATTTCAAAGTTCAACCAGAACTGAACTATTTAAAAACCAATTAAAACAATTTCAATTTGGACTTGACTGGGGGTGTTAAGGAGTTAAAAATATATGGATCAGGCCTTCAGTATCCATGGAATGTCATGGAAAATCCTTTGCTTCCAGAGGTAACTTCTGGGTTTGGTGCCCACAGTTTAGCAGGGGTTAAAATATCTGGAAGAAGGGAAAGCAGTTTGCAAAGTGCCAAGAGCTTAAAAATGTGTGATAAACAAGTAAATGAGCTGTGCTGAGGATTTATTTTGTGCCAGAAGGAAAACATCATAGATACACTCCCAGAATTTGGATTTCCATCGCCCTAACACATCACTTGTCAGGAGTGTAGGGTCAGGATTGCAGGGAATGAATCCCAAAGCAGCCCCACTCCCTCATCCCCTGAAGCTGTGGGAATACATCCTATCACAATCACCACAACACAGGAAAGAGCTCCCGGGAAAAATGAGAGGGAAGGTCCGGAATTCACAGCCCAGAGCCAAAATCCTGTGTGCCTTCATGCCCAGGGTGCTGCTGAGCTGGCTCCAAGTTCATTCCAGAGAAACCTTCCCAAACTGGGGTCATGACGTTGGTGGGAGCCCTTCCAGTGACTCCTGGATTTGTCCCCACATCAGGGACACGGAGTTGGCATCCAAAGTGTTCGCTCCATAACCCCAGGGAACACAGAAGGGTGAAAAGGGCTTTTAACTGATTTGTTATTAATTTTTTATTTAATTATATTTTATTTAATTCATTTATCGCCTTGATCCGTAAAAGTCATTGGTTTCCCAGAGCTCCAAGTGTTCAGCCTGGGGAAAAGAAGCTTTGGGATGATCCAAATGTGGGATTCCAGGACCTGAAGGAGCTACAAGAAACATGGAAAGAGATTATTTCCATGGGCCTGGAATGATGGGACAAGAGGAAATGGTTTCCCACTGCCAGACAACAGGGATAGATGGGATATTGGGAATAAATCCTTCCCTGTGAGGGTGGGGAGGCCCTGGCACAGGTTTCCCAGAGCAGCTGTGTCTGTTCCATCCCTGGAAGTGTCCAAAGCCAGGTTGGAGCACCCTGGGATAGTGGAAGGTGTCCCTTGGCAGGGGGTGGGACTGAATCATCTTTAAACTCCTTTCCAACAAAAATCATTCCATGATCTTGGAATTTGGTGGCTGGACTTGATAGTATTAAAGGTATTCTCCTATTCCACCTTGGTTTGCTCTGGTGTTCAGGTTTTTCCCCCCCAAAAAACCTTGCTGGGAATTAAACTTTGCTGGTTTTTAGGATTCTAAAATCTTCTTTTTTAGACAAAATACACATGGACTTCCCTCAATTCCCATGTTTTTCAAGTGACACCAGTATCTTGGAAGCATTCTGCCAGGATATACAGAATTCCTTCTCCTTGAGACTGAACATGAGGGGGAGAATCCATGGGAGGTTTGATTTGTAGCACGATCCCATGCCAAAATTTCTTATGGAGAACAGGACAAGAGGCTAAGCAGCACTCGGTGCTGACACATGGAGCTCTGTGCTTTCCATCAGGATTTTCTCTGGAATTTGCATTTTTAGCCCATGCTGAAAGCTCTGTCCCTGTTTCATGGATGATCTGGAGGTTTGCTTGGCTCCTGAGAAAAGGCTTTTGGAAGCTCTCTCTGCAGTGCCATGGCTGATATCCATGGCCGGATTCCTTTGCATTAAGGGGATGAGCAGGGCTACAGTCTGGGCAGCTCTTTCTGAAGCCTGCAGCATCCTCTGGTGGAGCCATAAGGAAGGGATATCCATCCAGGGAAAACACACAAGGATGTTTCATTGAGGGGCTCCAAAATGTCCCCCAGCTTTGCTGGGAAGAGCCAAAATCGCCAATACCCCGGTGCTACTTCCCGCTGTGCTCCAGGGGGAAGGAACCTGGGATTTGGGAACACTTCCATCCCTTGGTTTGCTGGAGATATCATGGCTGACCTCGAGCCACAAACGCCCGATGGATCAGGAGCAGAACCTGACTGGCAGAGCTGACTCCCAGTTTTTCCCCTTTTCCTGGTTTTAGTCACCACGATCAAAACCCATGGTATTTCTCCACTCCCAGCCAAGGGAAGTGCCCAGATAAAATCAGAGTTCCCAGGCTCCAATTCTTTCCTGGATTTTGTTGTTTTGGCTTAACAGGTTGTTTTATTTCGCCATCCCAGTGCCTGGAATTCTTCACCCACCACAGGACACCTGGGACTGGCATCTCTCACAGCTGCCTCCCATGTGTTTCATCCCTTCTGTTGAAATTGCAAAATTAGGGATTGGGAAAGAGCAGCTATGATGCTCTTCCTTCTCTCTCCCCACAGGAGAGACACAGAGAATTCCATGGGTTCTAGAGAGCTCCTGAAGCGCATCCGAGGGCACGGAACATTTGGAGAATCAAGTGAATCTCCTGAGAAACAAAACTGGTGAAAAGAGCAGAGCAAAATCCAGCCTTGGGAAAATCCCTCCTGGGATGGACACACGGATACAACCCAGCGGTGTATCCAGAAATTCCCTCCACCCTTGTGGAATTCAGACTAAATTGGCCGGGAGCTTCCCAACTCCTCTGGGTGAGAGCTGCTGAGCACGCCAGTTTTCCGATAAAGGAAAAGCAAACAGCATTCCCTTGTGCGAAGATACAGGAATATTATCCTGACATTTTCAACACGGATCACTCATATTGCTGCTCGTTCTTCCCGCTCCGTGAGCTGTGTCTGGACAATAGAAACATTCCCTGGCTACAAACAAAATAATCAGGATTGAAAACGTGGATAACACAGATGTCTGCCTTTCCTGATTTATTTTTTTATGAAGGAATTTATTTTACATTTCCTTAGGGAATTACAGTCATCCAACATTTTTACAAGCTGTTAAAATGTGAAGACTTAAAAACCTGCACTTAAGTGGGGAAAAAATGCTTCAAAAGAGGAATTTATCTTGGAAAAAAAGATTGGAAGTGCTTGGTAGCCCACCTCAAAATTATTTTATGTGACAACAGACAGGAATACGGGATCACCAGCGGGAAGAAACAGGGAGACCCTGTATTTGTCCTAATCCCGGATTTATCCCGCTAAAGTTCAGAGCGCTGTACTGGTTTATATAAACACCTCTCTTAACTCTGTCACTGTGAAAAATGCGCATTTTATGATTGGCTTTTCGCAAATATTAAAATGAATATTATATGTGTTATGTTAGAAAGTTATGCTGGCGTTTTTCAGTGATCTCCCAGTGTCCACAGTAGATACCCCAGTATCCTCATGGATACCCCAGTATCCTCATGGATATCCCAGTACCCACAATGGATATCCCAGTACCCACAAAGGATATCCCTGTGTCCTTATAGATATCCCAGTATCCTCATGGATATCCCAGTATCCTTATGGATATCCCAGTATCCATACTGGCAGAGCCTGAGGAGCTGCCCCAGCAAACTGAGGACACACATCACTGAGGTCATTTAACCTCGGCTTTTTGAAAGCGTGAAAACAAATTGTTTCTACAATGAGTCGTTTTGGGAATGTTTGTTGGTTTTTTTTGGTGGGGGGGGGAGGATTCGGGTCGATTTAAGGCGCGGTTTAAAGGGTTTTTTCCCCAGTTCTGTGGGAACGCCCTGCCCTCACTCAAAATGGCGGCGGCGCTGAGGCGCTGAGGCCGCGGCCGCCATGGCGCTTTCGGGCGGGAGCCGGCGGAGGAGGCGGCGGGGTAAGGGCGGGCCGGGGCCGGGAGGGACCCTCGGGATGGAGCCCGGGAGCGCCGGGAATCAGCCCCGGGAGCGGCGGGAGCGATCTGGGCTGGTCCTGCCGGGCGGGAGGCGATTCCCGGCTGCTGCCGCCTCCGGAAGTGCACAGGTGACCCCTCGTCTCCCGCTGGGATAAACATTCCCTATCTCTGCTTTCCTCGCAGCGCTTCCCAGACATCTACGGATAAAAATCCTGTGGCTGCATTCAAAATCCAGAAAATGATCCCGGCAGTGCCAGTGGGAAAAGGAGCAGCACGGCACGGCGGCATTCCCGAAGGATGGTGAGCGCCGGTGCTAGGCCAGCCTGGAATTCCTCGGGGGAGGAGCCTTTCCAGGGGTGTCCCGAAGGTAACGTGGTTAGGGAGAAATCCAAGTGCTCTGTGTTTCAAAAAAAAAAACCCAAACTTTAGGACTTTTAGAGGAATTTGGCCAGAAGTTTACTGGAGGGAGAATGGAAATTCTCTGGAGCATAAATGGAAGTTTTTCTGGGGCACAAATTGAGATTTTTTTTTTTTTTCTGAAGCATAAATTGAGATTTTCCTGGAGAATAAATGGAGATTGGGGAGATAAATGGAGATGGATCCTGAGCGCTAAATAGGGATGCTCTGTAGCATAAATGGAGATTTTCAGGTGGATAACATAGAATTTTTTTTTCCAGCAGGTAAATGGAGATTATAAAAATATACAAATATAAAGATTTTCTCGGAGATTCAGGCTACTGCTAGGCTTTATTTTTTAAAGGAATTGCACTGATTCCAGTTGCACTGATTCCAATTCCTCATCAGGAACTCTGTAATTGAATTGAAATATGGTTTGAGTTTTGCATCAGTTCTGATGCAATTAAAGGGTCTTTGCAAATAATCTCTTGGATTAATTATGCTTTCTGCAAATCTTGCACACGTGTGCACATTTTTTAAGTATTTATTCCCAAACTGCCAGGGAAAAAGCTGGAAAGAAGTTATAAACAAACCCATAAAATGAGGAGGAAATGGGGATTTTGTTTAAATCCTTGGAGTGAGTGTTTTGGAGACTTAAGGATGCAGCAGCACTTTGGAAAACTAAAGATCAGCTTCCAAATGGGAACAGAAAATACAAATCTCAAGTTTTTTTCTGACGGAAAAAATGGTGGGAATTGATGGATTTGGGGAAAGATGCTTCAGTTGCTGGGGGGGGGGTTTAATCCAGAAGCAGCTGAACTTGGAGATGATCTTGGAATTTATCTCTCCCATCGGGCTCCGTGTCAGATCCTGGTGTTAAGAGGAGCTCCTGTGGGAGTGTGGATCAGGATCTTATCGGAGATGGGAATCTCACAAAGGAGCAGCAGGAAATTAGCACGTGCTGCTCTCATTGATTTCTCTAAGCACTGCACACAAACCAGGATTTTCCTGCTGGAAAACACGGAGGCAGCAGATGGGCTGGAAGCTCCTGTGGATTTTGGAGCTGAACCTCGGGATCTGCGCTGCTTCCAGTGTGCTGGGGTTGTGTCTCCACATGGGAATAGTTGGCAGGTGTTGGACTGGGAGCATTGCAGAGATCCCTGCTGGCTGTGGGAATTACCCAGTGGGAATCTGGACGTGAGCAATCCTTTTCCAACAGAATTTAGGAAACACTCTTTTGCCCATATTCCCTCAATTTCCTGCTCCTGGGAGATGGTTTAGTTCAGGTGCTGGTGCTCCATCAAAGGTTGGAAGGTCTTTTCCAATCTCAGTGGTTCTATAATTTCACCTGTGAAGGGTGAACAAGGAATTAGGGCATGGAATTCCACTGGGCTTGAATGGAAAGATAGGAAGAATCACTCCAACGTTTTTCTGTTTCTTCTGGCAGGATGGAGAAGAAGAAAATCCTGATGAAGTCCAAGGTTGCTGCTCCCAACCTCCTGAGGGCTCTGCATTCCCTGTACCGCCTCGGGCACCTCTGCGATGTGACAGTCCTCACCCAACACCTGGGAATTCAGGAGGAATTCCTGGCTCACAAAGCCGTCCTGGCAGCTTCCAGCAACTACTTCAAGGGGCTTTTCCTGCACCAGGAGATGCTGGACACCCAGAAGTGCACGGTGACTCTGCAGGACATCTACACCGAGGAGTTCACCTCCTTCCTGGAGTTCGTGTACACAGCAGAGGTGGAGATCGAGGCGGGAAAGCTCCAGAGGATGAAGGAAATAGCAGAAAGGCTGGAATGCAAGGATTTGCTTGATATTTGTGAGGAAGTGAAGGCAGAGGGCAGGAAGGGCTTGGATTTGAGCCTCCACCTGAAAGGGCAGAGGGGTGAAAATAGGGGATCACAGTGGCCTTGTATCCAGCAAGAGGAGAACCCCAGGAACTCTTCCCAGGTCGTGGCAATTCCCATGCAGAGGAAACTTTGGGATAGGCAGAAACATAAGGAGCTGCTAGCAGGCTATGAGCTCATTGGAGGCCAAGGAGGAGACCTGGAGCAGGAGGCCACAGCTTTTCCAGCCCCAAAATCCAGGCCGGCAAAGCTGCCCGAGTGCAACAAGCCACATTCCCCAGCCAGACTGGGTGTGGATATCACCAGCCTGGAAAACAAGGATGGCCATTCCCTCCGCAGGGGGCAGGAGCAGAAGCAGGAATCCCAGGTGTGTCCCTACTGTGACAAGGCCATCAGCTCCAAGTGCGGCCTGGCCGTGCACATCCGGACGCACACTGGGGACGGGCCCTTCCGCTGCCAGCGCTGCCCCGCCAGCTTCGCCCGCAGGGCTGCCTACACCTCCCACCTCAGGTACGGCATTCCCAGGAATGCCCTTC
Source organism: Camarhynchus parvulus (assembly GCF_901933205.1). Classification (NCBI taxonomy): domain Eukaryota; kingdom Metazoa; phylum Chordata; class Aves; order Passeriformes; family Thraupidae; genus Camarhynchus; species Camarhynchus parvulus. The sequence continues at coordinate 4,795,118 of NC_044573.1, read as the reverse complement.
CCTGGGATTCCGGGATAGATCGTTCCTGGAGTCCTCCCTGCCTCAGTTCCAGAATTCCATGGATCTGACTCGAAGCGTGTTGAAATAGGGGTTTTTCACTTGGCTTTGCAGTGCGGATGAGTGGATTGAGGTCTCCTAGATGAGCAATTTCCCATTGGATTAAGGGGGATTTGTGCAACCAGATTTCCTTGGAATCCTCAGATTTGTGGTTTTAAGGAGGAATTTTGTGTCTTTATCTGGGCATTTAGTCTCTATTTCCTTTGGTTTAAATCAATAATTTCATGACCTGGGAGGAAAAGTCCATCCTACATTCCTGGTCAGGTGAAAAGTACAGATCTTAATGAACTGAGGCATTTTAGTTTTCTTTAATTAGCTGGTCCAACTCTTCCCAAAATCTCCCTATTTTCAGGCTTTCCCAGCATGATGGAAATTTCTTAAATGGTGCAAGGAACAATTGAAGGGAAAGGACTCTTTCCCCAAGGCCTGAATTGGAACAATTAAACAATTAATAAGTTTCAATTAAACCTAATGGAAGTTGTCCTCCATTTTTAACAGGAAAATCCATGAGTCTGGGCAAGAGAGGAAACTCCTGCCTGTCTATTGGATGGTGGTTCCATCCTCACATTGCCCAAACCCCACAAGCCGTGACAAAAATCCCGATGGAGAGACTTGGGATGGGGCACCGGAAACCTCAGGGTGTGAGGAAGATGCTGGGAATTCATCCGTTGCTGAAGCAGAAAGGAGCAAGGAGCAAGAGGAATCCCAGGAAGCTGAAGGAGGGAATGAAGATGAAGGTGGAATGAGTGTGAAGGGCGAGGAGCAGGGAGACTATAACACAGGATACTCGGAAGTTGAAGGAAGCAGGGACAATGAGGAATGTTCTGAGGAGGAGGAGGAGGATGAAACCTCAACAGAGAAAGAAAGCAAAGAACCTGAACCAGGTTTTAAACTAAAGAAGGCCAGTAAAAGTGTGGCCAACAAGAGATCCATCTACGTGATCCAATGCGACAAGTGCCAGGAGCAGTTTGTCTCCCGGAAGAAATACGTGGATCACTGCCGGGACGTGCACCAGAGCCTGCCTGGCAAGGTGTACCGCTGCGAGGTGTGCAGCAAGGCCTTCGCCACCTACACCAGCTGGAAGGAGCACCGCGCCTGCGTGCACAGCGAGGAGAGGAGGTTCTCCTGCAGCCTCTGCCAGGCCACCTTCAAGAGGAAGCGGGATGTGAGGACTCACTCCATGAGGAAGCACGAGGGCAGGGCCAAGCGGCCGCTGTGCTCCGTGTGCGGCAAGATCCTGAGCTCCCGCACGGCGCTGGTGTTCCACATGCGGACACACACCGGAGAGAAGCCCTACGAGTGTGGCGTGTGTCACTCCAGGTTTGCTCAGCCTTCCCAGCTCAAGATCCATACCAGGTCAGATTCCAGCCGTGCACATTCCTTGCCCCTTACAGCAGGAATGCCAGGATATTGGGTTCAGTGGGATCCGTGATTAATTCCCTTGCGCAAAGGCTTTGGCTCCACGTTGCGTCTCCTACAGTCGAGATTTCGACATGGATACCCTGTCCAGACTTGCAGGGAATATCCATCATTTGGGACAGGCTCTAAAATCCCATGATGGCCCTCAGTGATGAAGAGTGAGTCAGGGATCCTGGAGAAACAGACCCTGAGCAGTGCTCACCCTCAGAGCAAGGAATTGCCATGGGATTTCATCTCCATGTGCAAATCCAAATCTGCGCTGCTCAGCTGGAGTTTGACGGGATGAGTTGCTCCCTGGTGGTGTCTGTGTGGATGTGCCCTTTCCCAGGAGAGGGTGAATCATCCCATGGAATTTCCCATCTTTCTCCAGAGCAAGATTGATGATAATCCTTTGTCCTGACAGCTCAAAATCAGAAATGATTTTGGACATCATCCTGTTTGGGTTGGAATAAGTTAAGACCAAACATTACGCTCAGATTTTTCTGATTCTGTGTCATTTTCTGTGATTTTCCCTTCTTTCTCCTTTCCCATGCTCTGAGCTGTCTGGGAAAATAAGATGGATTTTCTAGGGCCTGAAAGCGAGGAAAAGGTAAATTTTAAATGGGAATTTTGAATTTTAAAAGGTCAATTTTAATGTGAGTTTTACTCCTAGAATGTAGCTGGAAACACTCAGTTTTCTGAGGGAGCAGAATTTCCTTTTCCCACTACATTTAAAACCCAAGCATTGTTTCAAATCCAGTATTTTAGGCATCAAGACCTAATTAATTACTGATCTTTGGTGTTTTCTCTCCATTAGATCCCACACTGGGGAGAAGCCCTACATTTGTGAGGACTGCGGCGCTTCCTTTGCCGACAAAGGAAAACTCACCGGCCACAAAAGGACACACACAGGTGGGAATAAATATTCCAGGTGGTTTTCCTATGCCTTTCCTGTTTTATTGCTGAGATATGAAATAAATGCCCTTTTTTTTTGTTTTATTTTTTGTAACTCATGGAAGAGTATCCAAGTACCAGGAAGGAATTAATAGGGATAGAAGGACTTTTAGCCTGGAGAAAAGGAGACTCTGGAGGGACTTTGTTGCTTTCCACAATTCCCTGACAGGAGCCAGGGGGAATTTGGGCTCTGCTCCCAAAGAACAAGTGATAGGATGAGAGGAATGTCCTCAAGTGGTGCCAGGGGAGGTTCAGGTTGGATATCAGGAAGAATTCCTTCATGGAAAGGGTTATCTGGCATTGGAATGGGATGGAGTCCCCATGCCTGGATGTGCTCAGGGGACAGCTGGATGTGGCACAGGTTGGACTCGATGACCCTGGAGGTCTTTTCCAGCCTGGATTCTGTGATTTGCAGACTGATTCTGAAGGACAGAATTCCCCTGGGAGAATTCCTAATGTCCGGTTTCTCTTCCCTCAGGAGAGCGGCTGTTCAGGTGTGACGTGTGCGGGAAGCACTTTGCTACCAACGAGTACCTCAAGTGCCACAAGCGCTGTCACCTGGGAGCCAAACCCTACAGGTGTGAGGTCTGTGGGAAAGCCTTTGGACTCAGAGCCTCCCTGGCCCAGCACAGCAACGTCCATGCAGGTAATTCCAGGGCTGGGAAAAGGAACGGTGGCTTTGTGGTCCTTGTGTGCACGGGGACATTCCAGCCCATTGCTGAATTAGGGGATCCCAGAATCATTGAGGTTGGAAAAGAGCTCCAGGGTCATCGAGTCCAGGCTGTGCCCAATCCCCACTTTGTCACCAGCCCAGGGCACTGAGTGCCACGTCCAGGCATTCCTTGGACACCTCCAAGGATGGAAATTCTGTCGGGAAGCAGGGCTCATGGGAGCGTTGCGTGGTATCCTAGAAAACTGAGGCCTGGATTGTGCAGCTGAAGGAATTTGGAGTAGAGGATGGAGTAGAGTAGCCTTGGCAGGTATTGGGAAATATTTACCATGGAATGGTTGGGATTGGAAGGGACCTTAGGGGCATCTCATTCCACCCCCTGCCATGGACACCTTCCACTCTCCCAGGTTGCTCCAAGCCCCATCCAGCCTTGGACACTTCCCGGGAAGAGCCAGCTGCTCTCTCCTAAGTGCCCCTAACCCTTCGCTGTCGCTGTTATTGCCAGAGACCCGTCCCTATTTCTGCGAGCAGTGTGGCAAGGCCTTCACTCAGCAGGGAGCTCTGCGGCGCCACCAGCGCATCCACACCGGCGAGAAGCCCTACAAGTGCCGCGCCTGCGACAGGACCTTCACCGACATGTCCACCCTGCGCCGGCACGTGGCGGTAGGACATCCCCCATGGCACCTTCCCCCTCCTCAGTGCCACCTCCAGCCTGCCAGTGCCACCCTGGCAGCGGGAATGTCCAGCCCTCAGGAGGGGCCGTGCTAGGGATGAGTTTCAGGGCAGGGCGATGAGCTGCCATCTTAAAGCCACCATCTTAAAGCCGCCATCTTAAAGCCACCGTCTTCTCCTGAACTTTGTGGGGTTTTGGTCCAGCAGCACAGCAGCTCCCACTGGTGGCTGCCAGCCCTAGGGGAAGAGTCACCATCCCTGGGAGTGACTGGATACAGCACTTCCTGGTGGTCGTCATCTCCGAGATCTTTTCCTCTAAAAGATTCCATGAAAATGTGTGAGGAAGGACTCGGGGTTTTAGATTTTTTTATGGATTAACTGCAGAGTGTCCAATGCTTTAAGCCTCATTCCAGCCTCATAACACCATGGTTTATTCAACCTCGTGCCGCAGGAATTCACACATTCCCAGCATTCCGCTGGAAAACGCTGAGCTCGGCTCTTCCCAGAGACCTCCAGGTCCTGGAAGTGACAGCACAGACAGAACAGGAGGTTCCCTTCCAGCTCCAAGTCAATATTTTGCCTGTGTGCTGAAATTCCAGCTGATTTTGGATGCATTCCATGGCAGCAGAGCCAGAAATTCAGCACGGATTTGGCAAAAGAGCCTTGTTTGTGTTTGAGTTGAGACTTGAGCGCAGGATCGTGGAGTTATCCCAGAATTGTTGGATTTAGTTAAACATTTGGCAGTTAAAAATCAGATCTAATTGTTTTTCTGTCTCGCTCCCTTTTTTTTTCCCCAGATCCATGACCGGAATGCTCACTGGAGAAGCTACTTGATCGACCTCACACAAAAGAAAGACCACAACTGGTCCAAAATAGAAACTTTAGTGGAAGCGCATCCGGGAGGAGATCCCGTGCCGGAAATTTGGTCGGGAAACTTTATGAACCAGGAAGTGCTAAAGCAGCAGCAGCACACGTGACACCTGGGCTTGGGGACACCGGGGACACTGACCTCTCCCTTTTGTACTTATAAAGTCAGGTTTAGACCCAAAAATGGGCGGTTGGAGGCAGAATGGCAGGAGTTATCCTTTAGAATGCAGGGAATCATTCCCAATGGTCACTGCAGCTGCCTCGGGAGCTGCATTGCCGATGATAAAGGGGTAATTCCTCATGAGGGTATTTATTCCACTGAAATGTTTGCATCTGGCCAGAAGTTTATTTTTCCCCAAGCTGTGGGAGCATCCCATTGGGAATGGGCAGGGCGGGGTGTGTGTTTATACAAACACAGCGCTGTAAATCACCAATTCCTCCTTTAATAAAGCTGCCAGAGCCGCCCAGCCCGTCCCTCCTTCATTCGCCCGAATTTCCCAGGGAAAATGCCGGGATTTGGGAATGCCAAAGCCGGGGGCGGGGTAGGCCGCGTTGCCGAGCAACGCCCGGCGCGTTGCGTGACGTCACTTCCGGCGCGCCTCCGCCCGGGGTCGTGGCGCGTCAGCGCTTCCGGCCGCGCCCGGGGCTGAGCGGGAGCCGCGGCCGGGAAGGAGCCGGGAACAAACCGGGAAAAAACCGGGAACGGGCCGGCAGCCGTGAGTGCAGGGGCAATGGAAGGCTGGCCCCGCCCGCCTTCTCTTTCTCCCCTCTTTCCCCTTTATTCCCCCCCCTCCTCCTCTTTTTCCCCCTTTTTTCCCTCCTCTCTCCCCCCATTCTTTTCACTTCCCTTTTCTTCTCCCCCCCTTGTTTCCCCCCTCTCCTCTCCCCTTTTTCCCCCCTGTGTTTTCCCCCACCCCAGCATTCCCATGGGATCCAGGGTCCTGTGCAAATGGATTGGAAGTGGGCACTTTGGGGTTCTCCATGAGTTCAGCAGCAGCTGCCTGGGAATCCTTCTCCCCATTCCCCTTTTTTTGCCTCTTTCCAGCCAGTTTTGCCTCTGGAAGGGGAGGTATTCCTGAGAAATTGACAGTGCTCAAATGGAATTAGAGGGGTAGTTGTGAAATAACAGGAGAAGTAGTTAAAAATCATTTTATTAGGGTAAAAAAAGTGTCACTTTGGTATCACTGATTGTTTATAAAGCATTGGGTGAGACATCACTTAATTCGCAGCACATAGAAAGAAATTCCTCAGATTCTGGTAGAAACAGGGTTAGACTTAACAGATTCCTCAAAGCACCTTTAAATCCATAGAAACCTGGTTTGTTCTGGGGTTAGATATTTGGGAAAACACCCCAAAACTTCCACTCTTTTTACAAGCTTTGGAGCAGCTTCAGACATTCCCAAGAAATAGGGCCCGATGGAAGGTTGGAAATGGGCCTCCAAAATGTTCAGGCTGTGAGTCCATTTTGAGGAACTCCCGTCATTTTGGGGATTTTCAGTGTGTGGATACAATTATCCATCACATAAGAGCTTGGAATTTTGGGTGGGAGGCATTTTCAGACGGGTTTTTAGGACTGCAGTGAACTTTTTGCTTAATCTTGCCTTCTTTTTATTATCACCTGGTGAGGCCAGGAATAATTCCTTAATTCCATGTGCCAGCTCTGTTTGTTCCATCCCTATCTCAAAGGGTAGGTTCTGGCAGCCCAGAGGGTTTCATGGAAAGCTGGGGTTGGGGTTTAAGCTCAGATTCACTCTATGGTTTTCCTGAGGAGCTGGAGTTGGATTAAACGACCTCGGAGCTCTTCCCAACCCCAGCGATTCCACAAAACCCCAGCCCCAGCCGCCCCAAACGCGCAGAATCCCGCTGGCTGACATGGGGATATCTTCAGCAGGGAGAAGGAAGATGGAAAGCAACCCCGTCCTGCTGGAATCCAAGTCCTCGCCCATCAACCTGCTGAACGAGATGCAGCAGCTGCGGCTGCTGGGCCACCTGTGCGACGTCACCGTCAGCGTGGAGTACCAGGGCGTGCGCGCCGAGTTCCCGGCGCACAAGGCCGTGCTGGCCGCCACCAGCAAGTTCTTCAAGGAGGTTTTCCTCAACGAGGAGCCCGTGGACGGCCCCCGCAGCAACGTGTTCCTCAACGAGGTGCAGGTGGCGGATTTCGCCTCCTTCCTGGAGTTCGTCTACACGGCGCGCGTGGAGGTGGAGGAGGACAGGGTGCAGCGCATGCTGGAGATCGCCGAGAAGCTCAAGTGCCTGGATCTCTCCGAGACTTGCTTCCAGCTGAAGAGGCAGATGCTGGAGTCCGTGCTGCTGGAGCTGCAGAACTTCTCGGAGTCGCAGAATTCCGAGGAGGAGAGCGCCGCCCGCCCCGGTGCCGTGCCCGCAGCCAAGGCCGAGCGGGACTCTCCGGAGTGTTCCGTAGCCGCGCCCGGCCGCGGAGCGTCTGCCGAGGGGCCGGCTGCCAAGCCCAAGGAGAAGGTGGACAAAAAGAAGGAAGCGCTGAAGGCTCCTTACAACAAGATCCGCAGGGCGAGCGGGCGGCTGGCCGGCAGGAAGGTGTTTGTGGAGATCCCCAAGAAGAAATACACCCGGAGGCTGCGGGAGCAGCAGCGAACGCCGAGGAGGAAAAGCAGCCCAAGGGCGAGGAGGGAGAGCAGGAGCAGGAGGAGAACTCCGGCAAACCCGAGGGGGCCTCCCGAAAAAACCCCGCCAAGGGCGAGGAGGAGGAGGACAAGAAGAAGCGCGGCGGCGCCTTCAAGTGCGGCACGTGCCAGAAGGAGTTCCTGTACGAGAAGAGCTTCCTGAAGCACGTCCAGCAGAGCCACGGGATCGCCTCGGCGCTGGAGTTCCGCTGCGAGACGTGCGCGCAGACCTTCGCCAACCGCTGCAACCTGCGCAGCCACCAGCGGCACGTGCACAGCAGCGAGCGCCGCTTCCCCTGCGAGCTCTGCGCCAAGCGCTTCAAGAGGAAGAAGGACGTCAAGAGGCACGTGCTGCAGGTGCACGAGGGCGGCGGCGAGCGCCACCAGTGCCACCAGTGCGGCAAGGGGCTCAGCTCCCGCACGGCCCTGCGGCTGCACGAACGGACGCACACGGGCCACAAGCCCTACGGCTGCCCCGAGTGCCAGGCCAAGTTCTCCCAGCCCTCGGCGCTGAAAACACACATGAGGTAGGAGCGGCTCTCCCCGCGCTCCAGGTGCAGCCCTTGGGGCCTCCCAAATCCCTGGTTTCTCCTCAAATGGGGTGTAGTGCTCAGGGCCTCCCAAATCCCTGGTTTCTCCTGATACGGTATCCAGTCCTCAGGGCCTCCCAAATCCCTGGTTTCTCCTGATACGGTATCCAGTCCTCAGGGCCTCCCAAATCCCTGGTTTCTCCTGATACGGTATCCAGTCCTCAGGGCCTCCCAAATCCCTGGTTTCTCCTGATACGGTATCCAGTCCTCAGGGCCTCCCAAATCCCTGGTTTCTCCTCAAATGGGGTCCAGTCCTCAGGGCCTCCCAAATCTCTGGTTTCTCATCAAATGCAGTCCAGTCCTCAGGGCCTCCCAAATCCCTATTGTCATGTGGGGTGCGGCCTTCAGAGCCTCCCAGATCCCTGTTTTCTCTTTCAGAGCCTCCCAAATCCCTGTTTTCTCCTGATACAGGGTTCAGCCCTCAGGGCCTCCCAAATCCCTGTTTTCATGTGGGGTGCAGGCCTCAGGATCTCTCAAATCCCTGTTTTCTCTTTCAGGGCCTTCCAAATTGCTGTTTTTTTCTTTAAATACAGTCCAGTCCTCAGGGCCTCCCAAATCCCTGTTTTCATGTGGGGTGCACCAATCCCTGTTTTCTCTTTCAGGCCCTCAGGGTCTCCCAAAACCCTGGTTTTTTTCTTTCAGGGCCTCCCAAATCCTGGTTTTCATATGGGGTGCACCTCAAATCCCTTTTTTCTCCTCAAATGGGGTCCAATCCTCAGGGCCCTCCCAAATCCCTGTTTTCTCTTTCAGGGCCTCCAAAATCCCAGATTTCATATGGGATGCAGCCCTCAGAGCCTCCCCAATCCCTGTTTTCCCTTTCAGGGCCTCCCCAATCCCTGTTTTCTCCTCATATCCCGCATGGGCCAGGCCTGTGCTGCGGGGAAATCCAGGTGGGATTCCTCCAGCACATCCTTAGGCTCAATACAAAGACAAGTGTGGAAATATTTGGGAAGCATGTTGCAGGTTTTTCAGTGGGAAAATGACGGATTTGGGGGCGAAGCAGGGAAAACAATGGATCTGGGAACAGGAGGAGGTGGCGCGTCACCGATGTCACCCACACGGAGCTGATCCGGCACCCGCTGGGTTTTATCTGTCCCAGGCTGTTTTTATCAGGGAAAAAAAATCACCTCTGAGGGGTTTTAACCTGATTTTGTCAGTGTTTTGTCTACCTTAGGGCATTTTGATAAGGGAAAAATCATCCCTGAGGGGTTTTAACCTGATTTTATCAATTTTATCTTTCTGAGGGCATTTTTATCAGGGCAGAAGTAGATTCTGAGGGGTTTAACCCAATTTTATCCCTTTTCTTAATCTGTCTCAGGGCAGAGCCCTTTTCATGAGGGCAAAAATCATCTCTGAGGGGGTTAACATGGTTTTCTCAGTTATTTTATCTGTCCCAGGGTGTTTTTACCAGGGTAAAAATCATTTCTGAGGGACTTTAACGTGATTTTATCAGGTATTTCATATGTCTCAGAGCAGACATTTTGATTAGGGGTGCAGAAAAATTCCTCTCTGAGGGATTGAGCCTGATTTTATCAGTTTTATTTTCCTGAAGGTGTTTTTATCAGAGCAGAAATTAACTCTGAGGAGCTTGAACCTGATCTTATCAGTCATTCTACCTTGTCTCATGATAGAGACCATTTTATCAGAGTAAAAATCTTCTCTGAGGGGTTTAACCTGATTTTATCAGTTATTTTATCAGTCTTCAGCCAGGGACATTTTTATGAGGGAAAAAGTCCTCTCTGAGGGTTTAAACCTGATTTTTTTTCTGTTCTCAGAGCCCTTTCAGGAATTTTGGACACTGGAAACTCAATGCTGCCTTAATTTGGGTGCGGTGGCAGCCGGTGGTGGGGATTTCTCATCCTTGGGGATATATTTTGCCACGTGGATGTGCCTCTCCAGGAAGAGCAGCCATCCCAACCCCCTGAGAAGCTTTCCCTCACATCCCAAAGGATTTGGCGCCACAACGTGGAGAGAATTTTCCGAATTTGGCTGCGTTTCACCTTGAAAAATTCGCTTTTACCGTAACATTTTTGGATGTGGGTGTTGATCCAGCAGTAAGGATCAATGGGAATGAGGGGAAGGCTCATCTTGGAGTTCCAACATTCCTTTTTTCCTTGCAGGATCCACACGGGGGAGAAGCCCTTTGTGTGTGATGAGTGTGGGGCCCGCTTCACCCAGAACCACATGCTCATCTACCACAGGCGCTGCCACACAGGTGAGGCTGGAAAACTGGGAAAATCCAGTCCCAACCATTCCAGGGAAAATGCTGCCTTCAGAAAATGCTTTTTGTCCACATTTTTATGGATAAAACGAGATACTGTCATCTCTTAGGTGAGATTTGCCTGAGAAGGGTTCCCAGGATATCCAGTGATTTGAAGCTGAGGGAGGGTTGATTTAAACTGGATTTTGGGAAGAAATTCTTCCCTGTGAGAGTGGTGAGGCCCTGGAACAGTTTTCCTAAAGAAGCTGTGGATTCCCCCCCTGGAATTGTTCAGGCCAAGTTGGGAGTGGCTTGGAGCAACCTGGGATAGGGGAAGGTGTCCCTGCCCATGGAATGGTTTGGAACTGGGTGACCTTTAAATATCCCCACAGTGAGGACACACTCTGGAATTTCGGTGGGATATTTAAGAGCATTCCCAAAGCTCTGCTGGTTTAATCCTCCTTTTCCCACTTTTTTTAGGGGAAAGGCCTTTCATGTGTGAAACCTGTGGGAAGAGCTTTGCCTCCAAGGAATACTTGAAACACCACAACCGGATCCACACGGGATCCAAGCCCTTCAAATGTGAGGTTTGCTTCCGGACCTTTGCCCAGAGGAATTCCCTGTACCAGCACATCAAAGTCCACACAGGTAGGATGTGTCCCTTTTCTTGGATACACAGGTAGGATGTGCTCCTTTTCTTGGATACAGAGCCCTCACCACTGCAATATTCCAGCAAGGAATTCTCAGCCAGGTTTTTCCCCATGTGCACTGCTTGATGTCTCATGTTCTCCCCTTCTCCCACTAGTCCTGAGTGACAGCAATTCCCTGGAATGCTTCCACAGGCTGTGGAGATACCTTAATAACCTGCCTGGATCATTGGTGATGGAGCGCTCTGGTACAGCTCCGAAGGTTTATCCAGGGAAGGAGGAAAATGGGATCTCTTTCCAAACAGGGAGTTTGTGGTGTGTTCAGAGAGATCCCAGGGCTGGGAGTGGCTCAGGGGTTCTTGCTCAGAGAAGAGTGAATAAGGGGGAGGAATACTTGGATTCTGGGCAGGACTTGAGTCTCTAACGGAAAATCCATGGAAAAACAGAGTGGCAGCACATCTTTATGGGGCTGGGAAGAGCTTGCTGCCTCCAGTGTGACATTTGTACCGCCAGGATGTTTTCCCTGACCATTCCCTGCCAGCCAGGGGTAGCTGGGCACTGTCGAGGCACAGCAGCTGTGCTCTGCCCGCGTTCCCAGCCTGTGTCCCATGCCGCATTCCCAGGGGAGCGGCCGTACTGCTGTGACCAGTGTGGGAAGCAGTTCACGCAGCTGAACGCGCTGCAGCGGCACCACCGCATCCACACCGGCGAGAAGCCCTTCATGTGCAACGCCTGCGGCAGGACCTTCACCGACAAATCCACCCTGCGCCGCCACACCTCGGTATGACCCCGCTGCCAGGGGGGATGTCGGGAGGGAATTGTTCCCTGGGAGGTTGGGAAGGCCCTGGCATGGTTTTCCCAGAAAAGCTGTGGGTGCAGGACCTTCACTGACAAATCCACCCTGCACCACCACACCTCAATACGATCCCTCCCACTCTTAGGGGGGTTGTTGGGAAGGAATTGTTCCCTGGGAGGTTGGGAAGGCCCTGGCATGGTTTTCCCAGGAAACCTGTGGGTGCAGGACCTTCACCGACAAATCCATGCTGCACCAGCACACCTCAGTATGATCCCACAGTGCTGGCGTGCCTGGAGCATGTTCCAGCTCCTCAGAGCCACGTTCCATGGGACTGACGGGTCAAGCCCGGAGCAGACTTCCAGTTCAAGCTGATGGAAGTTGGGGTTAAGTGGGATGTTGGGAAGGAATTGTTCCCTGGGAGGTTGGGAAGGCCCTGGCACAGTTTTCCCAGGAAAACTGGGGGTGCTGCATTCCTGGAATTGTTAAAAACCAGGTTGGACAGGGCTTGGAGCAGCCTGAGATAGGGGAAGGTGTCCCTGTCCATGGCAGGGGGTGGGACTGGATCATCTTTACAGTCCAGTCTTCCAACCCAAACCATTCCATGACTCCAAAACAAAAACCTTTTCTACCAACACCAAATACCAGCTTGATCCAAACTTTTCCTTGTCATCCCATATCCAGCCTTTTCTCTCCTGGTTATTCCTTTGCAGATCCATGATAAAAACACCCCCTGGAAGTCCTTCCTCGTCATCGTGGAAGGAGCAGCAAAAAATGACGAGGGGCACAAAACGGAGCTTCCTGATGAGGAATACGAGGTGTCCCCCAAAATCCCGGAAAAGCTGCTGTCCTTCCCAGAGAACAGCCCCTACCAGAGTCTGGCAGCAGTCCCGGGAAGTGGGAATTCCAGCACGGACTGTAAGGCCTCTGGAGCACAGGAGTCCCTGCTGGGAGAACTCACCGTGCTCCACACGCAGACGGACTCTGCACAGCCCCAGCTCCATGCCCTGGTGAACATGGAATAATTCGGGATTGCCTCCTGCTCCTTAGGCTGCACCCCTTGTACAGTCCTTGGGCTGAGGGAGGTTGGTGGTGGGAAGATGGGAAAGAGTGGATTTCCAGCTTTCCTCTGGAAGTTCCTTCTGCAGCTCCATCTCCTGATGGTCGGGCAGGGTGGCATCACACCAGGGAATTTGTAGGAATTCAGGGGGTGGCTCAGGTACCTTGGTGGTGCAGGTTTGTTTTCCACGGAATTCAACGCCACATGGACAATCAGGAGAACCGATGTTTCTCTATGACATTTGCTACGGTTTCCCCAGTGGAATTTCATCCAGGAGAAGTCTGGCTAAATTTGCTTTTCAGGAAATGTTGGTTTCTCTCTGCTTTTGCCAAAGATCCCAACGAGTGGGAGCAGCTTTGGAGTTTCATTCCAGGAGTTTGGAGTCTCTGAGCAGCAAAAAGGGGCAGGTGGCAGCCAAGTGCTATTTCCTTGGTTTTACAATTGCAGGGAAACTGGAGCAGTCTGGCACTTGGATCCTGTCAGTTCTCACCTTCCAGCTGCTCCAGCTCCCATGGAATTAAGAGAACAAGACATCTCCTAGAAGAAAGTCTGTGAAAAGGAGCTGTGCTGGAAGGGGCTCAGTTCAGAGGCTTTTCCTGCTCCATTTTTAGTGGAATAGGATTTGAGGGATTTCCCCTGGGCAAGGAAGGAGCCTTGGAGTGTTGTTCCAGCTGGGCTGACTCCTGGTTTTTTGCAACAGCAGCTCACTCTGCTATGGTTTAATGCTTCAGACCTTGGGTTTAATGCTTCAAACCTTGGGATGGGCTTCCCAGTGTAAAAACCCACAGCTTTTCCCATTCTTTTTCCCATTTCTTTGCCTGTTCCTGTAGTATTCCCACAGCAATTCCTCAGCTGAAGCTGTGAGCAGAACTTTGGGAAAGGTAAGCACAATCCAGCCTGGTGAGATCCAGCAATAAAGATACCCCCCACCTGTGGCACAGAGCTATTTTTTGGGATTAAAGGGGTGGCGGAGGCGTTCTCATGGAATTCTAAGCTAGAAAAAAGGGAATTTTTGTACCAGAGGACATTTCCAAGAGGTTATATTTGAGATATTTATTCCTGCTGGAGCTCAGTTATTCCCAATGGAAGGAAAGGGGTTGTAGATATATTTAAGGGCTGAGCACTTGGATCTGGAGCCAGGGAATGTTTTGTACTCTGCGAACATACAGAAGTGAGTTACTTGTTTGAACTGTTCCTATTAAAATACGGAATATGGAGACCTGCCAGTGACTCAGTTATGTCCAGTGGGACACTTTGGGATATTGACAGGCTTGGAGAGTTCACCTGAAGAAGAGAAGGTTCCCTGGAAACCTCAGAAGGGGCCTGCAAGGAAAAGCAGGAGGGATTCTTCATCAGGAATTATAGTGACGGGACAAGAGGGAGGGAATGGCTTCCCAGTGACAGAGGGGGAATTCAGTTCGGTTATTGGGATGGAATTCTGCCCTGTGAGGATGGGGAGAGGCCCTGGAAGAGTTTTCCCAGAGAATCTGTGGCTGCCCCATCCCTGGAAGTATTCAGGGGGCTTGGAGCAAGCTGGGATAGTGGAAGGTGTCGCTGGACCAGGATGAGCTTTAAGGTCCCTTCCCACCCACACCATTCCATGATTCCTAACAGGAGTCGAAGGCATCACACCCCCTCCCAGCTTCCATCATCCCACCATGCTCCAGCTTTTTGAGTTTTCCAGAAGAACCACTTCTCTCTCCTTCCATCCATGATTTTCACTTTATTCATGTACAGAGTCACACCAAACATGATATTCTTGCTAAGGCCATTTCCTTAAATAAGTTTTCCAAGTAGAGAGTGATGGAGGTGGGGCGGGAATACAGCGGGAGTGGCGGAATTGTCACCTGGGAACCGTCACAATTCACCATGGATACAGCAGAGGACATGCTGGAGCTACTCACACACAACTACCAGGTGTAGGGATGGAGTAACAGCCCTCCTGCTCCTCCTGTCCTACAACACCGACACGGGGAATGGCAACAGAACCAAAAAACACCGGGAAAAGTGGAGCCTCCCAAGTTGTGCTTCCCCTCATCCCGGCTCCCACAGTGCTGGACGCCTGACAAAGCCATTCCTGAGGGTGGGAATGGATGAACTCCGTGTGCTTCCAAGCCTGGACCTGGGAGGTCCCCCCCACTGCCTCCCAACTTTTCCATCTGGTTGGGATGTTTGGGATGAACACAAGGACCTGTGGGAAACAGAGATCGGGAAGGGTGGGAAAACACCAAACCAAGGAGAATTTGGCATGGATCAGGATTTTTGGTTTTCAGAACTTTAGAGCCCAACGAGCCAAGCTCTATCCAAAGCCCAACATTCCAACCTGACTTCTTCCAGAGGAAAGAGGGGCTGGGGCTGCCTGGAGCCTCCAGAACAGCCCTTAATTAATGGCTTCACTCTTCCCAAAGAGTGACCAATTACACAAGCTCCCGACGCCTCCAACACTGTCTGGAAAAACCAGGCAGCTCAATCCTCTCTCCTTAACCACACACCCATCAATTCCTGCAGGAATTTTTCAACTTTTCCCAAGCAAACTGTGCCCCCCTGCCACCCGAATTCCAACAAGGCTCCTGTGGGATCCACACCCGCGTGCAGCCGACGGGTCAGAATTTAGGGATTGTGCCCGGCACATGCAGAGGGTGAGGTACAAAAATAGATCCTTCCTCAGGTGGAATTATTTGGAAGTGGAGGGATGGGATACACCACGAACTAAAGTGGAAAATCAATCCAAGAAAGATGGAAACCAACCAGGACCTAGGGCCAACATCGATCCTAGGCTCCTGGAATGCCTATGGCGTGGTGGGGGTGTGGGATATTCCCAATTCCCAAAGCCTCTGCCTAGCACCACTTCCAGACCCCCAAATCCAAGTGTATCCAACACTTGAGAACGGGAAAATGGGAACACAACGGCTGGAAGCGCTTATTGGTACTGTGCTGGCCTGGATGGAATATTTACATGCTGGAATCAACGGAACAGCAGGAAAACCGGGAGCTGCGAGTGCAGGCACCGGGATGGGCAGGACCAAACCCGAGGAGGAGAAGGAGGAATTCCGCTCCAAGGGCTTCTCCCGCCTGGCATCCGCCCGGAACGTCACCACAGAGCGGGGGCTAAAGAAACACAGTGAGCCATGGGAGTGGGAAGCGACGAAAGAAAGCGCGGGATTGGGTCGGGAATTCCCGAAAAGTCCTCGGCTGGAGGCGGGAAGGGCCCGCGGGCGTCACTTGAGGTCGCCGTCGCCCTCGCCCTGGATGGTTTTCTTGATGCGCAGCAGCATCGTGGTGAGCCACTGATCCAGCCGCGAGATGGAGTCGAATTCCTTCACCTGGCACCGGCAAAAACGTGGATCAGGGAGTGGGCAGGAAAGGGAATGAGGCGGGAATGCGGCGGGGATGGGAGGGGGGAGTGGCAGACATGGGAATAGATGAGTGGCTCGTCCTGGGAATAAAGGGGAGGGGAAAAGGAGAGAAAAGGGAGGCGGGGGATGCAAAGAACAATAAAGGGAAAGGGCAGGGGGAAAAACAAGGGGAAAGGGAAAAAAACAAGGGGAAAGGGAGGGAAAAATAAGGGGAGAAAAAAGGGAAACAAAGGCAAAGGGAAAGCAAGAGGAAAGGTCAAACAAGGGCAAAAGCAAAACAAGGGTAAGGGTGGAAAAGGGGAAGAAGAGGATAAAGGGGAAGAGGAGAAAGGGAAAGAACCAAGGCGAAAGGCGGGGGGACAAGGGGGAAAAAAACAAGAGGGAAAAAAACAAGACGGGAAAAAACAAGAGGGGAAAAAAACAAGGAGAAAGGGGGAAAAAACGCAAGGGGAAAGTGGGGAAAAAACAAGGGAAAGGGATAAAAAAAGAGAATGGAAAAATAGGAAGGGGGAAAAGGGAAAGGAAAAAAAAGGGGAAAGGAAAAAAGGGGAAAAGGGGACTAGAAAGAAGGGAAAGAAAAAGGGGAGAGGGGAAAAAGGGAAGGGGCTGAAAAGGAGGAAGGGCAAAAAAAAGGAGAAGTGGGTGGGAAACAACTGAAAGCAGAGGAAAAAAGGGAATGGAGGAAAAAAAAAGGGAAAAAGGGAAAAGGCACAGGGCCACAGTCCAGAGAAAAGTCTCTCCAAACCCAACCTGAGCTCTTTAAGCTCCTGTCAAGGGAGCTGCAGCAAACCCTGGCAGGATCTGAACTCTCCATGAAAACCCAGGAATGTTACAGGAGGAAGCTGAGACCTTGCTGGAGCAGCTGTCCCCAGCCCCTCTCTGCAAATTCCCAAATACTGAACAGGGCACAGGCATCCCCAAAAAGAGAAGGAAGAAGCAGCATTCCCAAGTGCACCCCCAAATACTCACAGCCTCGGTGTAGGCCTCGCTGTTCTGCTCCTCATGAGCTTCCAGCAGTTTCTGGGAAAAAACATCAGGAAAAATTAGGGAATGCTCTATTCCTGCATGTTCCCGCTCCGGCATCTCATCCCAGGGAACAGAGACCCATGAAAAGCACCCACCACCAACAGGGGTCTGGGCCAAATCCAGGGAAAAGTGAGGCTGATGTCCTCTAAAATGCTGGGATAAAGGAAAAAAACCCTGGAAAAGTGGGAAATCCCCCTGGTTACTCACTTTCAATAGCTTGCATTCCCGGGAATCTGTGAAAGCCGGGAACATTTCTTCATATTTCTCCAGCGCAAGCTGGAAGAGAGAAGAGATCCCTTCACACACCATTCCTATTTTTTTCCCCCAGGATTTGCCTTCCCATCCTCAAACTTGGGAAAATATCCACTAAGAATCCAACATGACAGTGGCACATCAAGAATTCCAGCTACTGCAGAGGAGGGATCAGGGATTTTGGGATAACAGCTGTGAGCCTACTGAGCTTCTCCCAGCTGGCTGAGGCTGCTGAGGAGGAATTGGGAATTCTGGGATAACTGACCTTGGCATTCAGCTCATCCACGATGAAGTGGCACAGGGCAGCTTTGAAGAAATATTCTTTGGCGCTGTACTTGAGCAAAGGGTTATCCATCGTGTTTGTTCCCACCTGGACAAAAAAAAACATGGAAAAAAGGGGCAGGAAAGGAAAGCCTGGATTAAACTAATTCATATTCCACCCTGAGCCACAGGGCTGGGAATAAAAGGCATGAGAAAAATGCCAAAAAGCTGTTGGGAAGCAGGGAGGTTTTGAACTCATCCCAAGGGAAGTCAGATCCCACCAGGCTGATCCTTGGTTGATGAGGAAATGGAAAAACAAATCAATTTGGGAAGAAGCTGCTCCAGGATTAACTCTCTGGAAGCACCAAGCAGCACTGCTGGTATTTGCAGGTAAATGTCCAACAAAAAGCAGAGTTGATAAATCCAGGAGGGAATTTTCTGCCAAAGGGAGTTGAAAATATGTTCAAAGGGGAATTTTTACGGATTTCTCACAACCTTTTCCTGGAAACACTGAAAATCATGAATGTGGCACTTGGGGACACTTGGCTACGCAGGGGGAACAGTGGGACTCTGACCTCAGAGAGCTTTTCCAGCCTCAACAATTCCCTGATTCTGGCAGTTTTGTCAACCCCTGAGCCCTGTTCCTTGGGAAGGGGTGCTATTCCCATGGGATGTGGCTCCTGACCTGCTCGTAGATCTCGATGGCTTTCTGGTACTGCTCCAGCTGCGCCGCGTAGGCCGCCACCTTCAGCAGACACTTGTTGGCTGAGCTGCAACCACATCCCAAAAATCATGCCCTGAATCCCAGGAATTCACCAGCCCACGCCCCAGCACCCCTTCCCAGAGAGAGAAGTGGGAACCCAGAGCTGGGATTTAGAGGAATTCTCTTGGAACAGCCCAAATTAGAAGGGTGCTGGTTATGGGAGTGTTTGGGATGGATCCCTGCTCCAGGGATGGATTTCTGTTCCAGCCCTTCCCACTGATCCCAAGGACTTGCCTGTTGGATTCCTCTCCCTTGTAGTAATCCGCAGCCTGCTCGTAGTGTGCGATGGCCTGGGGACAGAAATGTGGGATCAGTCACCCTGGGATAAAGCAGCCCAGGGAACAGCACCAACATTCAGGGAGGGAGATGGGATTCAATGGAGCAGAGCCGAGGAAGGAAATCCTTGCCTGGAAAATAACCCCTAAATCCCATCCAGTTTTATCCTGCAAAATTGCAGCAGGGGATCTGCAGCGGGATTCCTGCTCAGGGAGTTTGGAAGTGGGAACAAGGGAATCAGTGCTGATGTGGGAACTAAAAGTGACTAAAACGGCTCCCTGAAACTCCCAAAGAGCTTTTCCAGTGGGAAACACTGAGGTGGATTCTCACCGGTGCCTTCAGCCAGTGCTGCTGGCACAGGGACACACCAGAGACTTGGGATTGCTCCATGAAAGCCTCCAGGCTGGGAAAACCACTAACTCCAACTCAGGGCTGGATCGCACCTACACCGGGAATTCCAGTGCTGGATGGGAGAAGGGAATTGTTGAGCTCAGGGCAAGGAAATCCCAGAACGGTTTGGGCTGGAAGGGACCTCAAAGGTGATCCCCTTCCACTGGAGCGAACAACTTCCACCATCCCAGGCTGCTCCAGCTTGGCCTTGGACACTTCCTGGGATGCGGCAACCACAGGTTTTCTGGGAAAGCTGCGCCAGGGCCACCAATGATGTCACTGATGACGTCACCAATGTCCCCTCACCTTCTCGATGTCCACCAGCTCGGCCTCGTAGATCTCAGCGATGGTGATGTGGTGCTTGGCAGCGATGGTGAAGCGGCCCTGGGGACGGGAGGGGAGCGGGATGAGGCGCGGCGTTCCCGGGAAGCCGCGCGGCGTTCCCGGGAGCGGGGCCTTACCATGTCCGTGTAGATATCGATGGCTGCGTTTAAGCAGTTGATGGCCTCTGCAGCGTGTGTGAGAGACAACAGCGTCAGCCACCTCCCGTTCCCAAACCCCACCCGGCAGCTGCTCCAGGGAATATCTGCCTACACAGCGGGGCTCTGGAATGACCTCAGCCCCGGCACCCCCAGCAATTCCCAAAGGGAACAAACACCAGGATGACCCAACCCCGAGTTTGCTGTCTGCATCCCCCAGTGGAGCAAACTTCAAGGGATCAACTCCAAAACGCTGCTGTTTTCCAGGGAATCTGGGAGTTCCACCACTCCAAAAGGGTGTTATCCACCCTGAGTTTGTTCCCATGTGTCCTGGGATAATGCTAGTGGGAGGTTGGGGGTTTGCTTCCAGACCTAGCTAGGGAAAAGTGGATTGGAGACCTTTCCAAAAATCACAGCCCGGTTGAAAGAATCCCAGATCCTTTATTCTCATCCCAGCAAAGGCCAGGACTGGGGAAAGCCTCGGGGACACAGCAGGGCTCCTCCTGCGATCCAGCCCAGTGACTGCCTGAAGCCATTCCCTAAAGCCAAGCCAAACCAGGATGGAAGCTGCCAAAAGTCCCAACACCCTGCAGCATCCCAAATCCCAACAAACACCAAGAGGAGACGCCAGGATCGTGCTGACCTCCTGCATCATCCCAAAGCACCTTCTGGAAAAGCAGGAATGCAGCTCTGCCAGCAGTGAGCATTTGGCAATCCCACATCCCGCTGCCGCCGGGTTCCGCTGCCTTACCTTGCGGATCTGCTTTTTTGTAGGCATTCCCAGCATCCACAAAGCTGGTGGCTGAGTCGTGCTTGCTCTGGAGCTGCATGTGCAGCTTGGCTGCCTGGCAAAAGGCGTTTCCTGCCGCTGGAAAAGAGGGAATAGCGATCCCGTGAATCCCGTGAGTGAGCGGGAATGCGCCGCTTCCAGGACCTGGGGAGACTCAGCGATGAGGGCTTTCCAGCTGGCATCTTAAAATTCCTCCAAGATCCTTCCCTTTGTCCACTCTCCCGGTATTTAAACAGGAATTACACAGACACAGAGACCATTCCCCATGGAACGATTCACAGGAAGACGTTTGGGCACTCTGGGATCACCCACGCCCCCCCAGATCCCAGGATTTGGACTCACCACTCCAGTTTTTGGCGATCTTGAACATGTTGGCAGCCCTGGTGTACATCTCACAGGCCTCCTCCACTCGGGTGTTGCCCCTGGAATGCAGCAGGAATGCTCCTGAGGTCAGGCGGGGAGGGAACGGCTCCAGAGGCAAAACTGGGATTGGGAATTGGGAATCTTGGCCTCTCCAGGCTCTGTGAGGCTGATCCCACTCCCCATGTGAGAAGACTGAAAGAGGAATGCTGGATTTGGGGGCTCTCCCAGAATTCCAAGATGCCAAAGGTCAGATTTTTGGAAAGGACATTCAGATTTTTCATGGAAACCCTGGGAAAAAAAAGAGGCTTTGGGGGGATCTCCTTGCTCTCCATAACTCCCTGACAGGAGCCAGGTGGGATTGAGCTCTGCTCCCTCAGAAGGAAAAGAATCCCAGAATCCTTAAGGTTGGAATATCCCTCGAGCCCACGAATCCAACATTCCCCCAAAATACATGTCCCCAAGTGCCACATCCACACTGATCTTAAATCGACCTCACAACAGGGATTATTCCATTTTCTTTTCCATCCCCTGGGAATTCTGGCACTTTTCTCCCCTCGCTCTCTGCCTCTGGCAGCCAAGCACGGTCGGTTTGGAAACACAAGAGGGATTTTTGGATCTCTCCTTGCCCTTGGAAGGCACCTCTGGCATGAGCCAAAGCCAATGGAGGTGGCACCGAGGAATGCTACACTCGGAGAGGCCCCTGGAACAGGGCAGGTCCCGGCCTTTTAATCCCAAAAAATTAGAAATAAAGGGATAACCGCTCTTGTGCAAGGTGATGGAGCAATTCCAGGAAGAGCCCAAGTGGGAAGAAGGCATTTGGCCGGCACTGGGAATCCTGGACATTCCGTTTGCAGGGAAGATGCCAAGAGCCGAGTCACCCCCACCCCCCCACCTTTCCTTCCTCTTTTTTTCCCTCCATCTGTTTTTAGCCCTGAAAATTAAAAATTCCTCTCTCGACATCTCTGCCTGTTCCCTCCAAGGATTTTCAGGAATTTGCCACCCGGATTACGCTCCTGGAGCAGGCCCTGACTGATTAATCTGCCGGAGGCCAGAGAGAAATTTCTATTTAAAACTTGTGGATTTTCGGGCGGCCGCAGCTGATTTTTCCGGGCTGATGGATAAAAACCTCCCGGCCTCCACAGAGCATCGCTCCGGGAATGTTCTTTCCTTAAAAAAAACGGAAGAAAAGCAGGACTGAGGTGGCCAAACCACCTCGTTTCCAGGCACACCCCCAGGAACAGCAGGCCCAGGGAAAAGGACGCTCTGCCATTTTCTGGGATAACGCCGGCCGCAGTCCCGGGGTGCCCAGGTTTCCTGGGATGTCGGGAGAGCCCATCCGTGCCAGGGCGAACCCGGGGATGCCGGGAGATGATTCCCCCCGGGAAAAGGCCGGGATGAGCGCGGGGAGGGGACAGGAGCCGCAGAGGCCGAGCGCGCCCGTCACATCCCTGTGGCCAGGGATGGCCAGGAGGGGCTGATCCAGGGAATCCGGGTTTGGATCGGGATGGGAGCGCTGCGTGTGCCCCCCTCCCGTGCTCTGGCTGGGATAAGGAAAACTCTCACCCACACTGGGGGGCAGGAGTTGGGGAAAAGGGAGAAGAGGTCGGGAAGGAGAGAATGGAGGAGATGGGAAAGGGGGGCAGGAAATAGGGAAGGGGGCGGATGTAGGAGATGGGGAAGGAAGGGATGCAGGAGATGGGAGGGGGGCCGGGGGCTCAGGGGCTGGGAATAGGGGTGAGAAGGGGGGCAAGAGCTGGAGAGGGGGATCCAGAGCTGGGGAAGAGAGGGGGGAGATGCAAGAGGTGGGAAGGGGAGATGCAGGAGGTGGGAAGGGGAGATGCAGGAGGCGGGAAGGGGGATGCGGGACCCGGGCGGGGGGGATGCGGGGCCGCTCACCCGAAGAGCCCCCGCAGGAAGGAGTGCGAGCCCTTGACCCGCTTCTCGGCCTCCGCCATGAGCTGCACGGCCTCCCGCTCCTTGCCGGCGCTGTCCATCGCTCCCGCTTTCCCTGCTCTCCTTCCTCCTCCTCCTCCTCCTCCTCCTCCGCCGCGGCACCGGGAGCGCGCCGGGCGCGTGCGCGGGGCGGGGCGCGCGCAGGATGCGGGATGCGGGATCCGGCCGGGATCGGGGATGAGCGGCTCCTCCCAGCGGGTGGGACCCGCGCAGCCGCGGCCCTCGGGATATTCCCAAAGCGGGATTCCTTCGGGAGATAACTCAAAAGATGGCTGTGGGAATGGGAGCGGGATCCCAGCCGGAGGTGGGATCTGTGGCAGCAGATCAGTCCTTATCCCGAAGGTTATTTATGTCACTCTCCGAGTTTCCAGGGAATTACCTCACCTGTAAACTCGGATTCCCGGGAGGGAGGCTACACTTTCCTGGGAATATTCCACACTAAGGATAATCAGGAGAAGGGTCACCTGTGTCCTGCCCCCGTTACATGAGCGCACATTTGAGTTGTTCAAAACCGCTCCTGGAAGGAGTGAGCCCTGTACGGGGAAAACTGGGATGTTCCTGCCTGTTCCTGCCTGATCCCTCCCCTGCGCACCCGGGCCGAGGGAATACCATAACCCGAACAACCCGCCGAACTACAACTCCCGGCGTGCCCCGCGGCCGGCGCGCAGTGTGACGCCATCGCCACGCACCCGTTGTCTCCATGGCGACGCCGGCGCATCTCGGCGTCGCTCCCATGGGAACGTCCCGCATGGCGTCCCGGGAACCGGGGGAACTGGGCAGGAAAGACCTCGCGCTCCCCCCGGCCACGCTGTCCCGAATCCCTCCCTGTGAGGGAATGCCGGCTCTGCAGTGCCGGGAACACCCTGAGATGATCCCCCAGGAAAGGAAATCCCGGCTCCGGTGTCCCAGGAATTCCAGGTGAGTGACCTGGTTTCAGGGCTGGGCGAAATTAAAGCCGGGAGCGTTTCCCAAGCCAGGAACTGCCATCCCCATCCAAGCTCGCTGGGAAACTGTTCCACACTGGATCCCAATTAACCCCAGGGGTTTTTCCCTTTTCCAGGCAGGACGACATGGAGACTTTTTCTCTCTCTGAGCTCGGGCTCCCAACAGAAAACAAAGCTATCCAGAGAATTCTCTGCCCCATGGCTGTGGAGCTCTGCCACCTCCTCCTCGCCCTGCAATGGGAAGATGGGATTCGTCCAGCCTTTCCCACTTTGGGGGAAAAGGCAGGAAAGTTAGCCAAAGCTATGGAAGAACTCGCTGCTGTGGCAAGGAGGTGAGGTGGATGGGCGTCTCCCAGGTGGATTTTGGGGCTGGGAAGAGGTGGAAGAGGTGGCAGGGAGCCTGGATCCTCCTGGAGAGGTGGGATTGGGAGTGGGGAATGGAGCTGAGCCCAGCCCTTCCATTCCAGGCTGTCCGAGGATGCCAGAGAGGAAGGGAGCATGGAGATGTGTCCCGTGGGTGAATCCCTGCTCCAGGCTGGGAGGGACGTGGTGCTGGCAGCATTCCAGCTCCAGGAGCATCCGGACAGCCCTCGGCACCGAGAGCACCTGGCAGCGGCCGCCAGGAGGAGTCTGATGGCGACAGCAAAGGTGAGGGGACACCGGGAAGGGACACGAGCAGGGGGAAGCTCCAGCAGATCCATGGAGCAAACCACTCCTCCTCCCGCTCCAGGGATGGAAAGGGAATGGGAATTTCTGAACTGAGCAGCTTTTCTGCCTTGTTTCCTGGTTAGATCCTTCAGCTGGAAGAGGCTGCAGGGATGAGGAGGATCAGTGGTGCTGCCAGCTGGCTCCTGGAATGCCTGAGCGTGCTGCGGGATGCCCGGGACACTCCAGGGCTGCTGGCTGCATTCCAGCCCTTCTCTGAGGCCGTGCTCCTGCTGAGCCGCCTGACAGCCAAGCGCCTCCAGGAACTCCGGGATTGTCCTGCAGCGAAGAGCTTGGCCCAGACCCTGCAGCTGCTCCACAAGTGCGTCTCACTCATCCACACAGCCCTGACACATTCCAGGGATAGCCAAGCTGACCTCTCCCAGGATTCTGTTTTCCAGCTGACAGAGAGAACCATCAGGGAGCTCCTCTCCCTGCTCACAGAGCCCCAGGACAGGAGTGGGATCTTCTCCCAGCAGGTGAGCAGGCTCCAGGCTCTCCTCTCCCACCCTGACCCCCTGCGCCTCTCCGAGGGCACGTTCAGCTCCCACCTGGAAGCGGCCATTCTCCATGGAATGCTGTTGGCAGAGTCATCCAGGCTGGATCTGCGGCTGGAGCTGGTGGAACGTTGCTGGGCCCTGCTGCAGCTGAGGAGGAGCATCTGCAGCCACATGAGCCGGAGGGAGGGCCAGGGAGAACACGGACTGGAGCGGGAATGTCACAGCTTGAGGGAGGAGCTGGAAAACCTGGACCGGGCAGCGCTCAGGGCCACGCTGTGCCAAATCCTGGATGCATTCTTCGAGGAGAAGGAGCCCCTGAGGCAGCTGGTTGAAGGTGCCCTTAGCCTTGCCCATGCAGGATGCTGTCCAGCAGGACCAGGAGGAATTTTAAGGAAGCTCCAGCCCCTCATTGCCGCCTTCTTCGCTCAGGCCCAGCGGATACTCGGGGCAGCCGATCTGCTCCTGGCCAGGTGTGCCAAGGCCCAAACTGCCAGGGAAATCCAGGAGGGCATGGAGCACCTGCGGAGCCTCCTGGCCAGCCTCCCTTCCCTGCTCATGGAAACAAGTGGGAATACCATGGAGCAGCTCCAGGGCCTGTGCTGTGCCTGGGCCAGAGCCACCAACAGCCTCCTGCGCTGCTTTGAGGAGACCATCGGCATGAGGGAATTCCTTGAGTTATCCATCCTGGAGCTGGCCAAGCAAAAGGAATGGTGTGAAGCGGCACTGGAACGCTGGGATCCCGAGGGATTCTCCTGGCACAGCGCTCGCCTCATGGGCTGGGCACGCTGGGTGGTCGGAGCCTCCACCCGGCACGTGGACAGGACCACAGATCCCATCTTCAGGAATGGTTTGCTGGTGTGGGTGGAGCAATTGGCCAAATCCATCCTGGAGCTGGGAGCAGTCACAGCCCTCATTCCAGGAAGGTTTTCCTGCCTCCAAAGCCGGGATGCTTTTTCCCAAGCAGCCAGCTCCCTGATGGACTCTGCTGTCCGTGTCCAAGCCGGGCTGGACGGATCCAACCACCCGGAAATCCTCAGCCCGCTCCGGGAGCAAGTGTGGAGCACCAAGGTGGAAAAGGGGCTGGAGCTCAGCCAGTCCCACACTGGGACACAAACCAATACGGATGAGGCAGCGTTCCAGGGAGATATCCAAAGTCATCCATCTTTACCACCAGCTAACTTCCACCTGGATCCATGGAAAGGGGATACACACCCTGTCATCACAGCTCTCCTGGGAGCATCCCAGATTGGTGACATGGACACTGTCCATGCTGCTGGCTCCATCCTGCTGGAGCTCTCTGATGGATATGTGGAAGCAGCACGGGAGGCACTGCCTGTGGCTGAACCCCCCCAGGTCCAGGTGCTGGAGCAGCACTGGGATATCAAGGCACTTACCGCAAGGATCATCAGCCTGGCCACAGAAACGACCCCTGGGCAGCTCCCTGCTCCAGGCAGGCTTCTCCAAATGGCACTCAGGCTCTCGGGAAGGATCCAGGAGACTCAGGAGTGCCTGGCAGCTGTGGCAGGCTCTTGGAATGGTCTGGCCCAGCAAGTGCTTGGATTTATCCTGTTAGGTGACTTTCCAAGAGGGAAGCAGGCTTTGGATGAGACCCTGGTGGGTTTAGCAGGAGCAGTGCAGGTGGCAGGAGGCATTGCAAGCACAGCCTGCAGTAGGGAAAATCCCAATCCCTCTCATGTCCAGGAGAGCTTTCTGCAGCTCCAAGCCAAGTTTTCCCATGCTCAGCTAAACACCAAAGGGTTCCTGGAGAAGGCAGTGTCCTTCAGGGAATCCTGTGGGATGGAAAAGGCCATCCTGGAGCTGCACGGTGTCCGGTGGGCCATTGGCATGCGTGTCCTGCTGGATGCCATGGATCAGTTCGTGGGCAGAGATGTCCTGTTCCTGAGGGAGCTGAGCAGAGCCGTGAGGAACAAGGTTGGCCCACGGAGCCTCCTGGCTGCTGTGGCTGAGAATTCCCTCAGGTTGCAGGAGGCTGCCCGGCTCTCCTACTTAGCCTGCCCTGGAGATCACAGCACCAGAGAAATCCTGGTGCTCCGAGAGGAGATCCAGGTGCTCATGGAAGCATTGCTGGATGTGTCCAACACCCTCCTGCTCTCCCCACTGCCTACTGCCAGCCTGGCCACCCGCTTCGAGCTCCTGCAGAGGGACGTGGCCCTCAGGGCCAAGGCGTTGTTGCTCCACATGGAAAGGGTCAACAAGGAACAGCTGCAGCTCATCCAAGACATAGTTGGAGCAGCTCTGTCCAACCTCACCCAAGAGGAGAGGCAGAGGAGCAAAGAAGGTTTTGAGGAGAAAGCAAATCAGCTCATGGCTGATGTCCAGAGGATCAGAAACACCCTCCAGGGTGCTCTGGGAGCCAGTGCTCAACTTACATCACAGCCTGACCTGCTATCCATGGCTGACCACCTCCTGCTCCTCACGGCTGACGTGGTGGGAAGCGCCCGGCGGCACTTCCAGAGCCACCAGGACCCTGGGAATCCCTGCCAGGACCCTGGGGATCCCCACCTGGAAGGCATGGTGTGGTACTGGTCGGCCAAGGCACATTACCTTGTCACACAGCTCTGGGGTATCCATGGAATTGAGAGGGACATCCTGCAGTGCCTCACAGAATGCCTGCAGCGGGAACGCTCCCCAGGATCACCCAGCAGCACAGCTGGACTCTCCCCAGCCCCAGAGCCCCCTGAGGCAGCAGGAATTCATCCATGCAGGAGCAGAGGAGCGAGTGGAGCCGTGCCGGAAGTGCATGAACTGGTACGGGAGCTCTTTTCCTTGTTGGTCAGGGCTGTCCGTCATTCCTGGTGCTCCCAGCATGGAGCAGGAATGTGAGGGATGCTGGCAGGGCTTCTGGAGGTCAGCAGGCTGACCCTGGGCCACTCAGGCAGCTCAGGTTGCTGGCAGCCCTGGATTCCTGGATATCCGATCAGCCAGGCTCTCCTACATCCATCCCAATCCATTTCAGAGGCAGAGGGGCTGTAGCACTCTCCCTCACCTCCACACATTCCCTCTGGGAATACCAGCAACTACATTCCCATGGGTGTCAGGAGCTGGGAAAGGCTTTGGCACAGACCCAGGTCCCTCAGCAAAGTGCTTTAGAGCTCTCCTTGTGCTGGGAATTAATTGCAAACTGTCACCTTGCAGGACACCCCACTCCATCTGGAGATGGCTCCAAGGGCTTTGGATTTAGGGAGAAGGGCTGGTGGGAAGGTGGAGTGGACCCAGAAGGGGGTGGGCAGCTCTCCCACCAACTTTACTCACCAAAATCTCCTTCAGAAACGCCCAGGTGGAGGAGAGCACTCGGCATCACTGCATCCACACATTCCAGGTCTGGAATCTGCTCCATTACGGCCCCGACAGCACCAGGATGGCCCTTCCAGCACCTCCCCTGCAAAGCAGGAGAGAGCAAACTGTGACAAGTGGCAAGGTGGCCCCAGCAAGGTGTCCCAGGTGACGCAGGACATGGCCACAAGGAGGCTCCACATGGCTCAGTTCCTGCGGAGGAAGGGCCCCATTGCGGTAAGGCAGCGTTTCATCCCTCTAGTTTTCCCTTGGGATCACGGCAACTCCATCCCAAATCCCTGTGTCACCCAGTTCTTGGCAGAGTGGCACCAGCTCTATTTATGTAAAATACCCCAAATTCCTTCCTCCTGGTTGGATGTGAGCTTGCCATCCTGTCCTTTCCTCAGGATGTATCTGAGCCTCCTGGACCCTCTCTGTCCTGCAGGAAAAGGTTTTTTTTTTCCTTCGCTCCCCAATCCCATTGATTTTTATCCCATTCCAGAGCAAGGAGCAGTTTGTTGCCTGTGCCAGGCAAATGGTTTCTGATGGGCAGGTGGTTGTTAAATTTGGGAACATCCTTGCCAAGCACTGCCTGGACCAGAGATGCTCCATGGAGCTGCTCCGTGCCACTGAGCACACCCAATCCATCAGCAGCCAGCTCGGCATCGTGGCCAGGTGAGCTGCCAGCAGCTGGGATCCCTTCTCCAAGGAACGTGGGTGGTGGTCCCCAGAGGTCCTAGGGGAGGTGGGTACTGTCCAAGAGTTGAGGAACAATTTGGAGGCCTCCCTTCCCTCCATGGGTTTCTCTGGGGACAAGCTGGTTTTGGGATAACACTGTCAGGATGTCCAATGTCCTTCCAATAAAATCCTTTGGAATGTTTTTGAAGGGTGAAAGCAGTGACTGGGGAGAGCAGGGCCTCCTCTGAGCTGCTGCTCAGCAACGTGCAGAACCTCCTTCAAGCAGTCCAGCACGTCCTGAGGGCGGCCGAGGCAGCGTGTGTCAAAGTGAGTCCATCATGGAATCAATCCTGGAATTATTTGGGTGGGAAGGATTGCTCCAAGCCCCATCAAACTTGGCTTGGAGCAGTTCCAGGGATGGGGCAGCCACAGCTTCTCTGTGCCAGGGCCAGGGCAATTCCATGCTGTGGGAGTTTCTCATCCAGCTGCCATCTACGGCCACCTGATCTTACTATAAAGTCCATGGGAGCAGATTTTTCCTGAAAACAACTGGAAAACAAGTGCAAACACCACCAGCCGCTCCCTGGCAGCATTTCCATCTGAATCCCATCCTCCTCTATAATCCTACTGCTTTTCCTGGGATCAGCATCTCTTTTTGAAGGAAACACAGATTTTTTTAGAATCTCACTTGCTGAACAATCAGCCCCAAGGGTGACAAAGCTCCTCCTGTGCTTAATTAAACTGAGCACTTCCTCTATTTGCCCATTTTTCACTTTGCTGATGCTGAATTCATTCATTCATTAATTTTGACTATCTAGATCCCAAAGTCCTTTATGACCTGGAAATTTCCCTTTGGAAAATTCCCTGCTTATCAACAAACTGTCCTCCTTTCCTCTCCCTGTAAGAAGCTTTTGAAGCATTCTGAAGCATTAAGAGGTAGCGATGCCGTGTGGATCATGCACACATTGGCACATCCAGACTTCTCCATAATTTAGGATGCACAGGGATATATTAAACCAATTCCTTCATCCAACAGGGTTTGGGACAACCCCCAGCAGACCCTGAAGAAGAAGAAGTTGCTGCTTTCTGCCAGCAGTGGAGGAAAAATCTGACACAGCACAGAGCCAAGGAGGCTTTAAATTCCGCCCGGGATGAATTAGGGCTCCGGAAAACTCGAGGAACAAAGGCTGAGCCCACCCTGATGTCTCTGGTGCAAGAGCAACCCCCTAAGAGCAGGAATATCCCAAAGCATCCCAATCCTAGGAAAGGACACACAGTTATGGACAGGCATCTGTAAATCCAAAGGGGCTTCTTGTCCCAGTGCCATTGGAAGCAGAGGAGGAATACTTTGCAGTGTGAAGGATTCATGTTGGAGTTTTTCATTGTGGCAGGAAAATCTTGGAACAGGCTCCGTGGGGAGGCCAGGAATCTTCTGGTGAGTGTTTTACCCCCAGGTGGTGAGATGGGATGGATGGGGCTCTGGAGAATCCTGATCCAGTGGGAGGTGTCAGAGGTATCCCTGCCCATGGCAGAAGGTGGAATGGATGAGTTTAAGGTTCCTTCCCACCAAAACTATCCCAGGATTCTGTGATCCAGAGATGCTCAGGCTTTGTGCCATCTTTTAGCCTCTCCTCCTTCACATATCCAGGGATACAGCAGTGGGGAGTGTTTTGTCTCACCTGATGCCCCTGAGCCTGCAGATTTCTTCCCAAAATCCCACTCAGCCCCAGGATTCTCTCCTATCCAGAGTAAACATTCAATTCCCAAGATCACCTACCTCAGAGCTTCCAGAGCATCCCAGACTGGTGACACTGCTGCTCCTGTATCCTGGCTCTCCACATCCATCCTTCCAGCCTCAGGATCACGAGTTGTGCAACCGAATCACTGCTCCATGCTGGAATCCTGCAGGAGAGGTGGAAAGGAGCCTCCCCTGTGGAATACACAATCCAACACCACAGCAGATCACAACTGGCTCCATGGTGGCTGCAGCCCATTCCAGCCCACCTTTGTGCCCCCACCTGAATCCCAACCACCTTCGCCAGACCAGGAATTCCATTACGTGCATGGCAGCAAGGAATCTCCTCCATATTCCAAGAAAAAGCAGCAGCAGGCACACTGGAAACTCTGGGAAGCTATCTGCAATGGATAAAGCAGAGGAGGAAGGAGGGAGGAAGGCAGGAAGGAAACACACATGGAGACAACAGGCTGTGAGGACTCACAGGCCTTTGTATCCATGTCCTATTTCCACACTATTTTTCCCGGCTGGCTTGGTTTTTTGAGGAAAACCTTGACCAGCCACACCAGTGAGTAGACAAAGAAATAACAGACTACTAATAAAGGACTAATGGGTTATTCCAAAATAACAATCCAGTTCCATGTCTATTCTCTACTCTTGCTACACAAAAAAATCATAAAATTAATGGAATTCGTGCTCTGGCAAATCAGGAAGATGAAGTGAAACTGCAAATGCCTTCAGAGATGCC
This sequence comes from Camarhynchus parvulus, assembly GCF_901933205.1. Taxonomy (NCBI): domain Eukaryota; kingdom Metazoa; phylum Chordata; class Aves; order Passeriformes; family Thraupidae; genus Camarhynchus; species Camarhynchus parvulus. The sequence goes on along the minus strand of NC_044573.1, from coordinate 4,764,052 downwards.
TCCTGCCTTTGCTGTGCAGGAATCACAGGCTTCCCTTGGCTCATCCATGCAAGGCAAAACCTCAGAATTTGGGATAAACACTCTGGTGTCTCAGTGGAAACACCACTTGGCAAACAAAAAAGAGGAAAAGGTCCAAGACCATCGCTTGGCCAAGGGAAAAACAAGAGGAAAAGGTCCACCAAGGAAGAAACTTAAAGCAGAGAAACCTTCCAAAGGGGTGGGAAGCAGATGATTGATTGAGAGGCTGGCACATTGTTATTGGAAAAGCAGCTGCCTAGGAATGACTGCACTTCCTCTGGAGAAAAAGCAGCCCCAAAGGCAGGACAGGAGGTCTGGAGGGCAGTTGTGCTCTCCCATACAAAACCTGGGGAATTCATGACATGCAGGATGTTCCATGATGGAAAATGGCAACTCTCTCCATGAGACCTAGGGATCAGGTACAAGGTTATGTTAAAACCCCACAAACCATCCCAAAAAGCCCAGCTTTAGTCCCCCTCCTCCCAGCTGCCACCGTATGCACACGGAGTCATCACCAGGAATTAACTGTACCCTTTTTAATTGTTTTGTTAAAAATGTCGTCGAGACACCATGAATACAAGTACTGCAGTTACAGCCATACAAAAAAAGCAATACAAATTAAGCAGCTGAATACAAAAATACATTGAAATACATGAACACCACAATGGAACTCGGAGCACTAAATCCCAATCGTGTAGGCGTGGAAAAAAATTAAATAAAAACCTTTTCTTTTCGTATTAGACAATGTAGTTTTCTCCACTTCGAACAGTTACTTTTGCTAGTTATGTACTTCACAATTTCTTCTATGTACAGCATAGAATAAAATACTTTTAAAAGATATGACATTTTTCATCCTCAATATGTGATATAGTCTCTTTTACACTAATATTGACTGCAGGAATAAAAACTGTCCGTGTCTTACATCAACTCATTGGAAAAGGAGGAGCGACGCTTTCCTTTGAAATCATTTCCGTGAGGTTTTCCATCAGTTCAGGGGTTTGGCAGTCCTGGAACGGCATCTCTCCCGGGAATTCACGTACATAATATTGCTTGGATCTATACAAATGTGGCAATCGGATCTAAGTGGTGGTTGGGAAAGAGGCAGCTCACACATATACAGCTCTGGGAATTTTCCATGACTTATTTACAATGAAAGTGCTTTTCTCAGCTCTAACACGATCCGGGGGGATTGGTTTCCTTTCTACAGGTCAATTATTAGTCTCCCTGAAATTGGAAAGAAAAAGGATTCTCTAGAAAATACCACAGCTTTGCAAACACTCGAGCGTACTGGAGAACTGCGTGTGGTTCGGAGATTAGCAGCTGAAAAGTGGTGGGAATTATAATTTAAAAATAAATAAAGCCAAAAGAGGTAACCCAGGTACAAAACAGCAGAGAACTGCAATACCCACAACGGTAAAAAGACTCCAAAGCCGTCTGCTAACAAAACGGGGAAGCAGTTGGATCGAAAGTCTTGAAAACATCTTTTAAGGATTTATCATCCGACTCCCCGTTGGGATCGCTCTCCGGGGCCTGCGTTACCTGTCCGGGCTGCCTCACCTGCCTGGGGTCGCTGTACTGTGGCCGGATTAACCCCGACAGAGCCTGGATTGGGAGATTATGGACGGCAGGGGCAGCGCTGGAGTGTTTAGCCTGAGATTTACTGGTGCTGTTTGCCTTGTCTGAAGCAGCTTCTGCTGATCCTTCCGTGGGTTTTTCCGTGTTGGAGGCAGCCTTCTGCTGGGACGCATCTTCCGTGAGACTCGGCTCATTTTTACTGGAATTTTTCAAAATGCTTTTTTTCTGGTTCTCTCCATTCTCTCCCGAACTGGCTGGAGCCGTGTCCGAGGATGAGCTGTGATCCCTGGGATCGTACAAACTGATCCCACTCAGGATGGAGCCGGGAGTTCCCAGCCTAACACCACTGGATGATAATTTGGGCGCATAGGGAGGCAGAGCATCGGGGTCGGATTTTGGAGTCGTGGCTTCTGAGGGCTGGGATGAGCTGGCAGCAGCTCTGGCAAGCCGGGGGTCAAACTTGGGAGGGTGGGAATCCTTCCCGACTCCGTGGTGAGTGTCTGCACTTGACAGTCTGTGGAGTCTGGGATCAACGTTCTTTTGCAAGCGAGGATCCCCCAGTTTGCTGGAGCTACTGGCATGGGAATCTGTGGATGGATCCAAGTAGCCGCCCCGGCCCACAAGGCTGTTTTTGGCCTTGGCAGCGAGCCGGGGATCAGCTGGCATCGCATTGGGGTGTGGATCGTTCTTCAAATTCCGCAGTTTATTCAGTCTCTGGTCAGCAATGAGTGGAGGGAGAGGTAAATTGATGGAAGAGACAGGGTCAGGTTTAGGCAGAGGGATTGGGAGCAAGTCCTCGGGGGCCCACACAATGTGCTTGGCAAAGTTGGGTTTCATCAGGGTCACATCCATCTTAATGTGGCTGAACTGCCGCAGCTGGGAGCGGGGATCCCGTAACGTGACGCCCGGCAGAGGTTCCAAGGGAATGAGGAAAGCTCGTTCCCTCAGCTCCCTCTCCGAGTCCTCCTCGTCATCATCCAGCCCTTTCTGCTTGACCTTCACTCCGGCGTGGGCGTGGTGCAAATCCAGCTTGGCCCCGGCCAGGGAGGGGCCGGGATGGCCGCCCTCGCTGACCTTGTGCATCCGCGGATCGCGGGCCAGCCGGGGATCCAGGGACGCTGACTCCGAGGGCTTCCTGGGATTGGGCCTTGGAGACGCCCGGAGTCTCGGGTCAGCAGCCTGAGGCCCCACACCTTTGTCTTTTGCCAGCCTGGGATCCGTTGGCATCCCAAGCATGTGCTGCTCCGTGGAATGTTGTTGCCGATTCCTAAAGTTTTCGCTTTGTTTCTTTAAGGTTTTGAGGATTGATTTAACACTGCTCCCCTCTTCCTCCTCACTGCTGGAATACCAGTTGACATTCTCATCTAAAAATCAAAGAAATGCCACAAAATTTAGATTATTCCAGCAAATAATTCTTAAGAGAATCCAACACTCCCTAACGGGAAACTCCTCAGTAAAGCCAAACTGAAAAGATCTGATATTAAATCACTCCCAGTGTCATAAAAACCACAACCTCAAATGACCAAAATCCATGTAATTAAAGAAATGCCATTACACAAAAACCTGGACATAGTGGAGATAGAATGCAACACAGCCTGGGAGTGCCTCCATATCCATCAATATTAATTTGGGAAAGTAACTGCTCTCAAACAATCCCTATGGGTACTAGTTAAAAAACCTTATCTAAAATCTGAGTCTTGACAGAAGAAGGAAAAGTAAAATGGCCCCTTGCAGTGCTCTTTAATCCAAGTAAATTGCAAATTTGCTGCCTTACTTAATCCAAACCCCAAAGTTTGCAGGAGAGGTTGAAATTCAGGAAGGGAAGAAATTACAGTATTTTAAAGGATATCAGAGAAGGAAAAACGCTGCTCTATAGGAAACAGATAAAGAGGTGCACCTGAAGAAACAGGATAGAGGATGCACTTCCAGTCCTGGCAGTGAGAAACAACCCCTCTGGTCCAACAAGGGATTTTCCAACCAAAGGACCTTTTAAAAGTGCAACTAGATCCAAAAATTATTCATTGGAGCCAGGATGGACTGAACCTACACTAAGATCCTAGGACAAGCTGGGAAGAAGAGCTAAAAATACTGAGCAGCTGCTGCTTCCAATAACTATTCCCAATAACTGGGGACAGTGACAATAACAGTGACATGACGCGAGACAACGTCAACCGATTTGTTGGCCACGGCCATTAAGTATGATGAGAATTCCAACCAAACCCTGCTCACCTTCATCTTTGCTCATGGCCCTCTGGCCCTGGCTGCTGGCAGAGTCTCCATCCCGCTGGTGCTTCTGGCTGAGCCTCGCATACAGGGCCTTCTGCATGGCCGGCAGGAAGTCGGGCACGTTGATGCCCTGGTTGTGGCCCATGTGGCCACCCATGCAGTCCGACTCGCTCCCACCCGGATGTGACTCCGGAGCCATGAGGTGAGCCTGGTGATCTGTAAATTCTCCGTGCCATGCTCCATCTGCAGGACAAAACTCCAGTTAGCACTTATCCTAGAGAAATGTTGATAGCTATAAACATGGAATCATGGAATGAATTGGGTTGGAAAGGAGCTTAAAGAACATCCAGTTCCATGCCATGGCAGGGACACCTTCCCCTATCCCAGCCTGTTCCAAGCCACATCCAACCTGGCCTGGAACACTTCCAGGGATGGGGAAGCAGTTTCCCACAGCTTCTCTGGGAAAACTCTACCAGGGCCTCCCCACCCTCACAGGGAAGGATTTCTTCCCAATATCCCATTTCACCCTAAAGCATAACATGACTTAACAACACAACTGAACAGCACCAACTGAGAAAGCCAGAACGCTGAAGAGATTCCAGGAAGTTTCTGTCCAAAACTCATCCAGTAGACATCCTTACCTCCAGAATTATTGGCTGGCTGGAAGTTGTGTACAGCTTGGTGGGAATAATAGTTGTCATAGAAGTCAGCCGGGTTCTGCATGGGCTCGTACTCGCCAGGCATCTGCTGGTACTGTGGCCCCGGGGGGCAGTGATTGTCCCTTGGCATGTTCACCATGTGTCCCTGCACTCCAGGGGAATTGTAGGATCCTCCCATCCCCGGCGGGGTGAGGGGTGGCCCACCCTGCTGCCCCTGCATGGGCATTCCAGACTGGTTCTGCGGGCCCATGTACCCTGGAGGAACACCCTGCATGGGGGGGCTCTGCGGCATTCCCGGCCCTTGGGGGCCTCCGCAGGGATGGTGCCCAGGAGAACCGGGGTGCATCGGGGGCCCGTTGTGTCCCTGGGACATGCCAGGACCTGGCCCTGGACTCGAGCCTGGATTGTACATGTGCTGGGAATGGGGGTCGTTGCCCTGGAATGGCGGCCGCGGTGGTGATGCGCTGTTGTAGAAGGCTGGTGGCCTGGAAGCAGAAGAAAATCAAGAAATCAAGTTTTGGACCTACAAACACCAACAGTTGGTTCTCTTTACCCCCTCCCACACTTATTTGATCTGACATTGGATACAATTCCCAAAGGAGAATTATTTTCCAACTACACCCATTCCACATTCCTTAACTTGGCCAAAAAACCCACATTTTTTCCAATATTTGCTCATCTCCATCAGTTTTGCTCAAGAAAAAGCCAACTACAACAAGACTGGAGCAGGGAACAAACTGCTCCACCTGCAGATGGAGATGCAAACCAAGAGTCAACTTCTGGATGGTCAGGCCTAAGTTCCTTTCTATGGAAAACATGAAATAATCCTAGTATCAACTATCTGGCAGATCCTCAACTTAGCCCAGAATCCTGACAGGAACAATGATTAATGATTAAATGATAAACATCCAGGAGAGTTCTCCTCAGAATTCCAACACCTACTTCTTCCCAATTTTGTGTGCCAGATCCACAGTGGGCTTCACAACGATTTCAAAAAGAGATGGGATTTTCTTATAATCTCCTGAAGGATCTTGGTAATTTTCCATGTCAGACTCGGAGAAGGGATATTGCTCCGGGGGGGTTGGCAGGAGTCCGACCCCCGGCGGGGGTTTGGGAAGGGGAACAATGCCCCGCTTCCGGAGTTCCTCCAGCTCCTTCTCATCTTCATTCTGAGGTTCCTCCTCATTATTCAAAACCTGGAACAAAGCCACGTGGCAAACATTTAATCAATTTTTCAGTATTCCAGTTCAATTTAGTCTTGTGCCTTTTATTGAAATCTTATTTCCATATTTAAATAGACAACTTTCCTGTTATTTGCTACATTACTCTGGATATTGACATCCAATTCAAAGGAATTCCAAATCCATTCTTGGGAGTTGTTTTTCAGGACACCAAATCCAAGCCAAGAAAATACTTCTCTATTTCAGGAAGGAACAATTTCCCACAAGAAGGAGTTATTCCAAGATTCCTCAAATTTTTAGTGTTGGATTCACACCCTTTTTCTTTTAAGGCCTGGTGGGCAGTGACTGGAGAGGGAATACCCCAATAAACCAGAGCTCAGGGTTTCCCAGAGCACATGGAAAAGGCTCCTCCATCCATTCCCCACTCTGAATGTAGCAATCCCAATATTCCCAGTATCTGGATCACTCACCTTATCCAACAGCTCCTTGGTTTCTGCAGTCAGGGGCGCAGTGAGAGAATTTGCATTTATCTCCTTGATAACACTTTGCTCCTGTGTGGTAGAACTTGCAGGGGAATTCATGTGAGGAAGGAATTAAGGATTTTTAACAGTTTGGGAAGGTTGTAAAATCCAGCTGGCAGCTATCCCTCAATTCTTCAGCAGGAAGTCATCATTATGGTAGGAATTTTGGAAGCTAACAACCAACTTACCTCTTACTTCCATTTAAAATTCACCTAAAAATGACATTTCTGTGGCGTTCAGATTTAATTTTCAAATTGTGATTAAAAAGGGAAAGGTCTCAATTCCAGAGGAAAACACCAAAATAATGACAAATAGGAAGAGATCAGAGCCTTAAAAGTGTGGATAAATGTATCTAAATTCCTGGGATGTTATTTTCGAAAATGTTACAAATCAGTAATTTTATATTTATTTTTTCCTCTGAAGCATTTGAGAAAAAGAATATTGTAATTAATCTACCTAGTAGATAGTAGGCTCTTAAAAAACATTCATCTTTAGAAATCATTTATATCAAAATAAACAGAAATAAAAGAATAGAAATTAACATTTCAGGTGATTTTAGAAGTACTTTTAAAGGATATTGTGCAAATAAATGCAGTTCTCTCCTTTGGTGCAGTAACCCTGGATGTAAAACTTACAGATTTCCTTTTTCTTTTCAATCTCTGCATCATGATCAAATTTACACTGTTCTCCCTATAAAAAATTGCAAAAAAAGAAACAGGGAAAACACATTATCCATCTGAAATGCTGAGTAATTTAATTCTATAGTAAAAAGAACATCCTCCTCAGCTGAATTTAAATTTTTCATCTTTACCAACATTAAATTCCATTATAAGTAGTAAAAGCTGTAAATAGAGGGGCTCTGAACATAAAGAAAATTCCTGGATTGGAATTCAAAGGAATAGATGGAATGGTGACAGCAAACAATCCCTGTTCTCTGCCTTCACCTAGGAATTTGTATTAAAAAGGCACTGAAATAATACTTTACTGAATTACTTTAATATATTCTGTTATTCTTCCGGATTATTTTGCTGTATGGGGGTTTGAGTATTTTTTTAGGATTTATTTTCCTGAAAAAAACACCAAGTGCTCTTTCAGTCCCTTCTAAAACTGAAGGTGGCAGCAAATAGTCATCTGAGCCAAAGGTATTGAAAGGCAGCAAGAAACACAACATTTCACTTTTATTTCTACCATTTGGGTTAGAAAATGAAAATTCCACCGCTAAATCCCAAGGAACCAAATAAAAGTGAGAAGCATTCAGCGGCTGTGTTTTCTACCAATCCCACTTTTTAAAGTGCAGCACCACAAAGCAATTCCTTCAAAGTTCCCAAATCAGCAGGAAATAATTTCATATATTCAGGAATTGTTGCCTATTTAGATTCCAGACTTCTGAGAAATGATGACATTAATACATTATCATTCTCAGGGTAAGTTTAGGATGTTTTTATTAATAAAAATATAAATTTTTATTAGAATTTAAATCAAAGTGTGTAACAGAAGGGGATGTTTTTCCATAAATAATTCCATCTAGAAATCCTCAGCACATCAGAAATCAAAATATTGAGTTTCAACACCCAAGTTTGCTAAAAATTTATTTTAAAAAAATTAAATTTACCTTAATGCACCTCCCTTCGAGGAAGTATTTACAGATCTGTTTGCCCTTGTGCTCCACTGTGTGCTGGTTGATGAACTCCTGGCTCATATTAACCCATTTCTTCACTGGTTTGCCATCCTAGGAAAAAAAAAATCCACATTTTATCAGCTCCTTTTTGGAACACTGGTGATGCAGGCATTGGGAATAAGGACTGGAATTGCAGGTACCTCATGGAAGCCATCGGATCCTTTATTGCCGCCTCTGCCCCTGCCGCGATCTTTGCGCTTCAGTTTCTTTTGCATTCCACGCCCTCTTCCAACGTTGTAGTTGTTCCCTCGTTGGGAAATGCCTGGAAAACAGGAATAACCTCTTAAAAGGATCACAGAAATTAAGGGAAAATGGTTCTTTCATGGCATCAAAGAAAGACAAATGGAATAAGTTAAATCACTCCCTTTTTACTATTGGAAATGCTATTTCTGACCAGCCAGAATATGCCAGGAAAAACATCCCTGGCAGCTTCCCTCATCCAGGTCTCCACCCCAAAAATGCCACCAAAACTCCCCTTACCTTTCTGGATCCCTTTCATGCCCTGTTTCTTCACTGGTTCCTTTGGGAATGGAGGTCCCAAATCCCCACTGGAAGTCTCTTTAGCTTGTCTGTACTGTTTGAGCTGGTCAGCAAAATCCTCATCCTTTTCCTCCTCGTTGTAATTGCCAAAGTTTTCATCACTGTAATGACTGTAGTTGTCATATTCCTTACTTTTGACATTTTTTTTATGCTGCATTTTCTGGGAACTCATGTAATTCCCTGACACATGTCCATGCTGTAAGGAAAGGGACTGCATTAGGAAGCAATTCCATATTTCCAAACCCCACCCCTCCAAACTGCTCTAAAAATCTGTTTATGGGGCTGTTTTATCATTACCAGATTTGCAAAAAAAAAAAGCATCAATAAGTATTCAGGAAAAATTAATAATTTTAATTCACCAGCTGAGAAAAGCCAAGAAAATTGGGCTCCCAAAATGCAGAATCAACTTTAGATATTGAAAAATTACTTTTCAAGAGTTTTTTTCCTTTGAGTCCAGCCTAAATCCCGTGCAGGCAATACAAAGATTCCTTAATAATAAAGATTCCTTAATTCCTGATGCCTGATGGAAGAAAAATTGGTATCAGGCTTATTTTCTACCACAGATCCTGCTTTACATCTGCGAATCTCCTCAGGGAGATGAGAACCGGATGTGCTTCCAGAAATCCAGGAGAACAGGCACAGGGATGGAGCCAAACTTCCAAACCCATACTGTTTATATTTGTATTTTTGGAATGTCACCTCAATAAGGACATGAGGAATGAGTTTGAATCTTCCTACCTGACTGAAGGAGGAATCATAATCCCTGTAGGAAGAGCTGCTGCTTTTTTTGTGGGGCCTTTCCGTGCGCTCCATGTCGGAGTCGTGGCTGTAGTCGGAGCTGTCATCACTGGAAGGGGAGTTATGCTAGAAAACAGAACAAAAAAGCTGGGAATTTTGAGGAAATCATCTTCTTTCCATAAATATAATGAACACAAAAGTGATAAATTTACATTGTGTATCTTATCCTAAAAACTCTCAAATTCCTCTGGTTAAGCATCCAAGTCCTGCGCTTAATTTTGAACATTTAAAACCAGTTTAAGTATTAATGGAAATAAAACCATTTTAATTCCTTTGCCAATTTCTTGGATCCTTTTCCTGGACACCCATGAATCAAATCAGAACTTCCAAAATGTTGGGTTTTTTTCCTAACCTTATGCTTGTCCCGTCTTCTCCTTTTGGATTTTTTCTTTTCCTTCTCTTTTTTGCGTTTTTTACGGGATTTCCGGTGGCCTTTCTCATTTTTCTGTTTATCATCCCCTTTTGAGCCATGTTCTTTCACATCCTCATAAGCTGCATCATCTATTTCCCCATCTTCCAGCTCTCCATCTTCCCTGAAAGAGGGATACCAGGAAGACAATAAAATTCCATGTTATCATCCAGCTCACCTGTCACTGGAAAAAAACAGTTGTGAAGTTTGAAGCAACCCCAAGCTGTGATTTTTGGGATAAATGGATATGCCAGGGAGAAGACATGACTGCTGTATGACCTGGAATTTCTTGGAATTACATTAATGAAATAAAACTGGAACATTAATATCCCTGAAACACCTGCAGCTATCCCAAAAATCCAATTATGTTTTGATGATATCAGTTAAACTCATTCCCTCAAGGATCAATTAAAATATCCTCTTCCATAAAATACCTACAGAATATGCTCCTAGGGAACAAATTTGTTCCCATGTCCCAATTCCTATGGGAATTACACTCGAGGATTTCCACTTTTGGGATGCATCCAGGACTGGAAAAACTTTCCAGGTAAACCAGTCTCAGTAATACAATCCCTTGGATTGCATGGCAGAGGGAAGATTACAAAAGCCCTCTAATCTCTAAATTCTTTCCACAACATCCAAGCATTTTCCAAGGACTGAGCTTCAAGAATGTAAAAAAGGGGGTGGGGAAAGGAAAAAGAAGGAAAAATCCAACAACTGGATAGATTGAAAAGATCATGGTCAAATATACCATTTCTTGGAAAGTAAATTATTTTTCAAGGAAGTGCCAAGGCAGGAATGCTCTTCTGGTTTAGCTGCTTTTATTCCCATTTAAATCCCAAACTGGAGATATGCACCAGGGAGGGAGAGCAGAATCCCCTTTTCAGGAGCTCCCCCCTCTCCCACAGCCTCCAGATACTTGGAGCTGGATATGTGAAAAGAATCCCAGAAAACATTCCCACTGTCTGAGTGCATTCCTAGAGCACCTCTCAAATGGATCAGAAAGGCACAGAAGCCAAATGACCTTCCAGGGAAAAGCAACCTGATGAAATCCCTGGGCAGTTCCACTAATATTTGGGAAGGGAGAATCAAAAAACCCCAATTCTGGTATTTTAATTTCATTTCTAACCTTTAAACCTGGATTTTAGCTCCCCTTCCTTGACCTTCTTTCAGGTCATCCTTAAAAATAGAATTCCTTATGCCCAAAGAAGATTTACTCCAGAAGCTCCTTAAATCCAAGATCCAAACCCAGAATGCATTTTCTGAAATATTCTGGGAATCTCTACCCTCAAACATTGAGGATTTCATTCCCCATAATTTCATTAAAAAATTTTACTTTAGGCTAAAATTCCCTGATGGCTAAAATTCCCCAAATTTTGATACTAAGGTGCTGCTTAAGAAATTAAGAATTAATAAGGAAAATAACTCCAAATAACAGAGAACTTTCACTGGGAAAATCAAACAAAAGCAGAGGGTGGCTGGGAGCAGTAAAAAGTGAAAGTAAATTAATTTCAAGCTATTTTCTAGGAAATCTGGCATTGATTTGTGTGCAAATAAACTTGCCTCCAACTTATTCCTTACTCTGCATGGATTTACCCACACAGAACCAGGAAATCCTCACAAAATCCTTGCAGGAAAAATCTGTCCAGGACCCCTGTGCTGGAAGGCTCAGACCCTTCATCACCAAAATATTATCAACAGCAGGAATTAACTAGAACTAATCAAAGAACATTCCTGTCTTGAGAAAACTGCATTAAAACCACCTTCCAAGTTGGAATATTCAAAGTGTGGACAGATAGGGTTTTTTAATTATTTTTTACTAAGTAAATTCTTTTATCATTTAACAGAGCAGCTCAAATCAAACTATTAACAGAATTCCTGCTGCACAAATTGATTGGGAATCATGAAGTTGTATGGGTGTTCCCTGGAGTGAACTGGTTTTACTGGTCCTACATTTGCACACCTGATGTAACACAAAAACTTTGGAGTTGGGGCCTTTTTTGAAGTGAATGAACTCATTTTGCAGAGCTAAAGTTTTAGAAAAAGTACAAGTTGTGTGTATTGTTGCTCTTCACCTCATAAATTAAAACATTATAAAGCAACACTTGTAAATTAAAATTAATTAGGTTGTTAGGTGGCACTTATTGGCTCTATTTCACAATTACCAGTGTCACAACTGGTTGTACTGGTGGGAACAGCTGGTGAGAGGATGAGAACTCCAAGCTGGAAAAACTCTGCTCCCAGCACTACCCGGAGTCACTCGGGCTTGTCCTCAAGGATTTGAGAACTCCAGATATTTTCAATCCCTGAAACAGTGAAAAGTCACAGCCTGATTGCAGGAACTCCACAGCACAGCTCTGCCCCAGCTCCAGAGATCCCAGTGGATTCCTGGTGTGCACTCAGCTCGGAAAACAGAGCACAACACAACTTCCACCCTTGCCCAAGGACGAGCAGGAAGGGGAAAACAAGAACAGGGAGCTCTGGGCTCTGCCTTGGACTTGCACTAAAGCCCAGGCCCATTTTAGGGATTGCTTCCCGAGGACAAGCAGGAAGGGGAAAACAAGCACCAGCAGCTCTGGGCTCTGCCCTGACCCTTGCACTGAATCCCAGGAGCATTTCCCAAGGACAAGCAGGAAGGGGAAAACAAGCACCAGCAGCTCTGGGCTCTTCCCTGACCCTTGCACTAAACCCAAGGAGCATTTGGGACCACTTCCCAATTTATAACACAGAACTTGGGACTCTGTTCTCCAACAAGGAAACAGTTTTGCATTTACCCACAAGCCTTTTTTTTTTTTGTCTGTTTGTTTGTTTTTTCCCCAGTGTTTCCTGGTCCTCTGAAGTACCACAAATGGTTGTGGAGCTGTGTGGGGGGAGGCCAAGCTCTGGGAATGGCAAAACCTCGGCGTTTTTAACTCCTGCAGCTTTGTCAGGAATGCTCAGGGTAGATGTAGGCTCAGGCACTGGTAACTGCCACCCTGGCACAGTATTTTTGGAACTAGTTAGGAAGGCCAGGGCTGCCTGGAGAAAGGATTTGAATTTCCAGCAGCTGCAGGAGAGAAAAGGAGGGAGGGAAGGAGGGAGGGAGCAACAGAGGTCCTTTCACCAGGAACAGGACTCTGGGTTTCTGCGCATGGGGATTGAGAGGTGGCAAAGATAACGTCAGTCAGCCCTTAATCTGCATAAAAAAGATCCAGTTAAATGTGTAAGGTGGAATCTGGCAAGAAAATGACGTTAAATATGGCTCTAGTGAGAGATTGTGGTATCAACAAAAACAGCCAAAAATAAAAAACCCGCCCAACTCGGAGCACCCTTTCCTGCCTGAGACAGAGAACAATGGTGACATTCAACAGACACCCCCTGGAAAGTGCAATTTATGGAAAGAATGGCAAACAGCCCCCCTTCCCAGCCAGAATAAATCAATGAAGATGTAAAAACGCATGCATTCCAAAAGGAAAAATTAAAACCTTGCTAAAAAAATGCACTTTTAATGCAGTGACTTCCCCCCTCCCCAATTTGCATTCCCCACCACCACCACCCCGCTCCAGCCTGAAGGTGACCTGCCCCCCAAAAACATCGTTAACCCCCTCAGGCACATTAACAGAGCATCATCATCAGCATCAGCATCATCATCATCATTACCAGCATCACCCCACTAAGTACCACCATTATGAGAAGCGGAGAGAGAGAAGAATGTTACTCGACCTTTCGTCCCCTGCATGTTGCCTGTCAGAGTCGGGCATGTTTGGGTCAAGAACTGGGTTTGGGGGTTTGGAGAACAGGCTTTCAAAGGCCATTGTGCCTGGCTGTGGTGTGGTGAGGAGGAGGAGGAGGAGGGAGGTGGAGGAAGGCAGGGCCCCGCCGCTGCCCGCGGTGCGGAGCGGCGGGAGGAGGCGGCGGCGGCGGCGGCGCGCACGGCCGCGCTGGGGGCGGCTCGGTGAGGAGGAGGAGGAGGGCCGGGCCCCTCAGTGAGGAGAGATGATGAAGGTTTGCACTCACGGTTACTTAGTGAGACACTAACGGGCACTCAGCGCCCGGGCCCGGCCGCCCCGCGCGGGCGCTGCGGGGAGGCGGTGGCGGCGGCGGCGGCTCGAGCGGCAGCCCCGGGGCACAGGAGAGCGGGAGGACACACACACGGGGGAGGGAGGTGCTGCTGGCCGGAGATGGCGGCCCTAATTCTTCCTTACAAACATGGCGCCCGCGCGAGGCACTCGCACAAAATGGCGGCGGCGGCTGAGGGAAGAGAAGGAGGAGGAGGAGAACGGCGGCAGCAGCAGCGGCGGCAGCGGCCCCGGGCGCTTTGCCCGCACACGCTCGCTCAGCGCCCGCGGCCCGCACGCGCCGCCGCCGCCGCCACAGCGTCTTCCGCGCCCGCCGGGGCCGCGATGTCGTCGCGTCCCCTCACGCCGCCGCCGCCGCCCGCCGCGCTCCTCCTCCTCCTCCGCCGCGGCCCTGGGCCCGCCCCCCGCGCGCCGCCATTGGCCGCGGCCGCCGCGTCTCGCGCGCCCATTGGCTTTCCGCCACGCCCGTCAACCTCGCAGCGACGTCACGCACGGGCCCCGCCCTCCTCCGCTTCCCCTCGGCCGGCGCCGCCGCCGTGCGCGCGCGGAGGGGGCGGGGCCTCGCCGCGCGTGCTGTCACGTGCCCCGCGCCCGTCACGTGGTGGCGGCGTCCCCCCGGGAATGGTGGGGAAAAAAGGGGGGAAAAGGGAGGGAAAGGGGGAAAAGGGCGGTGGCTTCCGTCTGACGAGAACCGGGACGGGCATGGGGAGCGGGAATGGGCCTCCCCTCCCGCCTCTGCGTCATGGCCGCCGCCCCCCCCCGCCCCCCTCACGCACTGTGGGCAGCGCCCCCTGGCGGCCGGTGCGTGTGAGGGGAAGCGGCGGGTGCGTCATTAATTAGTGACGCTCGTAATTAACCAGAGAGTGTGTGTCCCCAGGGCGGGACAGAAGCGGTGCCTGGAGTCGCTGTCGGGGTCAGGGCGTGACAAAACCCGCGATAAAGTGGTTCCAAGACAGTCACTTAATAAAAATGTGGTGGGCGAAGGGAAGACGTGTTTGTCAGAGTCACTTCAATGACGTTTAATCAAACGTTCCCGGGAAAAGTCACATTTGTATCCTGTCCAGCTGCCTCCCTGCCTGCTTTTCAGGATACAGGACTCGGCTTTTTTCAGCGCTAGCAACCGAATAAACTTTATAAAAACAAGGCATGGATTCCTATGGGATTCCGAGCGGGAGGAGCCTCAGATCCTTCAGGGAAGAATCATCTCCCTTGGGCCTCACACACCTGAGCAAGGCAAGCAGGACGCGGGGTCCTGATCATCAGGGAAATCAGGCAAATCCAAAGAAAAGGCTGGAAAACAGCATTCCTACAGGGGACGAGGTGGTGGCGGCTGGGGAGAGTCATTAGTGCTGCTTAGGACTAATTAGCTCCATCAGCACAGGTGCAGCCCTGGAGCTGATGCCCACAGGACTCAGCATCATCTCCCCAGGCCCTAGGCAAAGGAAAAAAAAAAGTCCAGGAAAATCTAGACTCGAAGGAAAAATCCTAAATTTTTGGTTAAATATTCTGGGGTGGGAAATGGTGGTTTTGGGACAGCACATCTGGGGCCAGCTGTGCCCACCAAAGGGAAGCAGAAGCATTCCTGCTATTTTTTTTCAGCTCCTAAATATTATTATCCCAAATGAAAGTTGTATTTCAAGACTGGAAGAGCCTCTCTCTGCAAATTCCAACCTCGGGAAGTCTGAAAGATGCCGGAGCGGCTGCTCTGGGGAGGGAAAAAAAATCTCCTTCAGTCAACTGGAATGGCAGCCAGAGGTTGAGAAAGGCAAAGAGCCGAACTTAAACTTTTCCAGGGCTGGAAGGGAGAAACCAGCTCACCCTGACCTCAGGAATTAGGAAAATGTTGTCAGTTTGGGATGGTGCCGCAAGGAAAAGCCTCCGGAGCGTGGTCCAGGCGCCCGTCTCCAGCTGTGTTATCCGGAGAAAGCAGCAGATGGAAACTATTCTGCCCTGTCAGGAGCTTGTCTCTCCCAAATTCCTGGTGTTCAGCTCCCAGATTTTGTTATCATCCCAAAACAGGGTCATGGCCTGCTGGAGGAGCACGTCCAGCCAGGCTGGGAAGCGGCAGGGAGAGGAGCAGCCGTGCTTCTAGAAAAGCATTTTCTCCTAAGTTTTGGGGTTATCTTTGAAGCACTCTGGAGTTTTCCCTTCCCTCCCCCAGCACAACCCTGGGATACATTTCCCTGCCCAGCTCCACGTCCAGCCGGAGCTCCTGCCAATCCAAACATCCTCCATCCGCCGACAACAGCCCTGAATGTCCCTTCTTGTTCTGCTGGAGAGATCCAACCCCTTCCCAGGCTCCTGTACCCCACAAAAATCCAGGAGCTCGATCCCCCAGAGGAGACAGATCCATCTTGGGAAGTCTCTTTCCCCAGGACAAGGAGTGGGAATAGTTTTGGTGGGTGCAGCTTAGCAGGATGTAAGGGAGTGAGGGTTCCCAGGGGAAAGGATGCTCAGGGATGAGGATTCCCAGGATGAAGATTCTTTGGGGGGAAGGATTCTCCAGGCTGAAAATGCTCAGGGATAAGGATGCTCTGGGGAGAATGAACCCCCTGCTATCAGCCAGCCCCTCCCAAACAAAACAGAGCAGGAAAATAAAACCATGGATAAAGGGTTCTTGCCCTCCCAGACCCCAATTCCTCTTGGACTGCTCTGGGTGAGAATTCCCCCCATCCACACATCCATCAGGTGCTTCACTCCAGTGACATCCTTTACATCATCCTTTAATTGTACTAAATCCAGTGGGATGAGGGAACATGCAGAACACGCACAAGCAGGAGGGTGAATCCCCCTGGAGAAAAGCTGAATCCCAGCTCTTCCCAGCATTCCTATGCCAGGATGGAGGCTCTGACTGATGGAGCAGGGAAAATTCCCACCTCCACATGCAGCTGAAGCTCTGCTGTGAGGAGGATCCATGGGGGATCCCCATTTGAGAGGTTTAAGGAGCAGGGATAGCCCTGGAATTCTGCCTTTGCCCCGCTTGCCAAGGAGGGCACCCATGGAATGTTCCAGCCCTGATCAATCCCAGGGGATCGAGGCACCAGACCTCAATCCCTACAGGCTGCCAGGGGGATTCTCAGCATCCGGAGGGAAGTGGAAGTGTGTTTTTAGGGAGCAGGACTGGGTGCAACAAGGGAGGGGAGCAGGAAAGGCCATGAGCCTCCCTCTTCCCACACACTTGGTTTCACTGCTTCCTAAAGGAAAAATCGGGAATTCAGAGGAAATCAGGGCTGTGGTTTCCATCTGCTGTTGCAGGACATCCTCTCTCTGGAGCTGGGATGAGGATGGGGATGAGCTTGTCCACCTCATTTGGCGGTGTAAATCCACATGGGAAGAAGAACTTTGGGACAGAGCAGGGAGGCTGGATGTCTGCAGAGCAGCTCCAGCCTGGACTTCCCCTGTGATCCACGGGATGCTGAGCAGGGAGCAGGATCCACCCCTAAAACTCATAAGCCGAGACAAAGAGAGTGATTTTGGACAGGTGCTTGGCCTGGAACGCCCGGTCCAGGTACTCGGCCATGTCCACGTCCACGTGGACGGTGCGGGGCCCGCGCAGGCTCTGCAGCAGCAGCAGCTCCCCGGTGTGCCGGTCCGAGCGCTGCACCACGAAGTGCCCGCGCTCGTTGCCGCCCGCGATGCCGAAGCGCAGGCTGTCGGGGCCCGGCCGGCCCGGAGCCGCCGCCGTGGCCATGCGGAACAGCGGCGCCGGGGTCTGCAGCTTGGAGGGAAGGGGCAGGTAGTGGAAGGAGATGGTTTTGGGCGCCTGGTGGCACGAGCGGCTCTCCATGGGGCACGGGTTGCGCTCGCACTGGCTGCGGAAAGAAAAGCAAGGAGAGGTTTTCTGGGGATGTGGCGTCCGTGCCCACCTTGCCCGTGTTGGATCCATAGGAATGCCGTGCCGTGGATTTTGTGCCCCGCACTTACAAGGGGGAGGTTTTGGATTTTGTGCCCCGCACCTACAAGGGGGAGGTTTTGGATTTAGTGTCCCACACTTACAAGGGGGAGGTTTTGGATTCTGTGCCCACACTTACAAAGGGGAGGTTTTGACGTAGGAGACGTTGCCGGCGGCCGGGGGACACTCGGGGGTGACGCACTGGAATCCCCCCCCGGTGTTGATGCAGGTGCTCCCGCTTGTGCAGTTATCCTGGGATAGGGAGCACTCGTCAATATCTGGAAAACAGGGGCGGGAAGCGGCGTCAGGGCATGGAAGCGTCCAACTGAGCTCACCTTTCCATCAGAAAATAGGCAAAACCACATTGAAACAGGTTAAACGATCCAAAAAATATGGGAGCATCCCGGAATTCCACCTCCTCTCCCCAAGCTCTGGCCCAGGCCAGCATGGGTTAAGAGCAGCCCTCTGCCAGCAGGAAGGCAGCTGCTTTTCCAAACTTTCTGCTGGATTGTTTGGAAACACCGTCCCTTTGTATTTACTGAACACCCGTGGGATGCCTGGCAGGAGCTGGAATGCAGAGGATTTGCTAGGAGCATTAGTGAGATGCCATGGAACACGGGAAAATCAGGGAGGAATGGGGAAATAGGGATTTTCTCACCCTGAACTGCAGCAAGCAACACTTCAGGGCACAAAAAATTCCCTGTTTATCAGGAGGCTTTCAGCAGTTTTGGCCTCCCACCATTCCCACCCGCTGCCTTCCACCTGCACCCCAATTCCCTTGGATTGGGGGAGATGCTGCCACCCTCTGAACTGATCATGGAATTCTGGAAGTTTAACATTCCTTTTGGCTCTTCTCAGGAATTCCTTGCTCCAGGAACATTTCCCACAGCCACAGTGGGGTCATCTTCAAGGAGGTGCAGACCCAAAGTGTTGCTCCATCATCCAGAGAGGTAAAGGAGAGGGGAGAGGGAAAGGGAGAGGAGGAGAGGGAGAGGTGCAGCCATGCTTCCAGAGAAGCATTTTATTTTCATTTTTAGGGATTTTTTGAAGCCCTCTGGTGGAGTTTTCCCTTCTCCAGCACAACCCTGGGATTCATTTCCCCACCCAGCTCCGCATCCAACTGGAACTCTTGCCAATCCAAACATCCTCCATCCGCTGCCATCCTGCAAAGCATCACTCCATCATCCCCCTCCCCTCTACACCAGCCTTTCCCTTGGATATGGAGAAAAAAGTGGGGGAAAATGGCAGAGCACTTGGGACCAAGTGGATTCCAGCCTTCTCACCTTCGCAGCTCTTGCCGTCGCCCAGCAGGACGTATCCTGTGGGGCAGGAGCAGCGGAAGGAGCCGGGAATGTTGACACAGGCGTGGGCACAGAGCCGGGGTCCCCCTTGCTGCCGGTACACCTCGCACTCGTTGAGGTCTGCGGAGACAGGGATTCACCGAGATCTCACTCCAGCCTCCTGGGAAAACCCAGGGAGCGAGCGCGGGCCGGAGGAGCGGGCACGAGGTGGGTTGGGAAGGGGCCGATGGCAGATTCCAGGGAATGGGAGCGCAGCTCGAGGGCTGTGACCAGCGGTGTCCCGCAGAGGGCGACACTGCGCCCGGTCTGAGCTCAACCATCCATGGATGGGATGGAGAGCTTGGAGCCTCCAGAAGGAGCTTGGAGCAGCCGCCGGTCACTGGAGATATTCCAGAGCCAGCTGGGCACAATCCTGTGCTGTGTGCTCTGGGATGGCGGCGCTGAGCCACTGTGGTCCCTACCAATGTGACTCCGTGACCCTGCAGCCCCGCAGCCCTCCCGTATCCCGACTCACCCTGGCAGATCCCATTGGAAGCCGTGCCGCTCATGTGGAAGCCGGGATCGCAGCTGCACTGCTGGGTCTGGGCGATCTGGGAACAGCGGGGCTGCCGGCTGAAGGCCGGGTCATCCGTCACGCTCCAGGTGGGAGGAGCTGCGGGAAAACGGCGGGATGGGGAGCTGGGATGAGCTGGGGGATGAAATGCTCCCATTTATCCCCCAGCAAGGGTCACCCACCGGTCTGAGCCTGGTGCTGGCAGGTGGCTCCCGTCCACTGCGGGGGACAGAGGCATTTGAAGTGGTTGAGACCCTCCAGGCACGTCCCACCATTCTGGCAGGGGCTGCTCGAGCACTCTCTGATCTCTGCGGGAAAAGCAGGCATGTTCTGTGTTATCTCCTTTTGGGAAGAAAGGCTCAGGAATGCTGCACACACCGGGATGCTTTGGTACCCTACACCAGGCACGTCACAGCCAGGATATCGTTTCCCCTCATCTCTCCTGCTGAGCTGCTAAGTCCCACTTTTCCTTAAGACAGAGAAATCCCAAAATCATGGGAGCTGCAGCATCTCTGGAACTTTGGGGGGCAGCTGCGATCCCTCCCCACTTTGAGCACCCTAATATCCCCCCGTGTTTATAATAATCCACCTTTCCAAAGGACATTGCAGGGCAGGCAATGAGCAGTACCTGCACAGCGGGCCTCCTGCCCTGTCCAGCTGCCGTTGGCCTGGCATATCCGTGTGCTGGAGCCCAGGAGCTGGAATCCTGGGTCACAGGCAAAGTGAACCTCGTGATCCACCAAATATTTGGTGCCGAACTTCCTCCCATCCGCAGGGGCTTGGAGGGCAGGACAGGCAGCTGCGAGATCATGGAAATGGGATGAGTTTAGAGGGGGGCCTGTCCTTCCAAGCCACGCTTTACCTGCGATTTCCCTGGAATGCTGTCCCAGGGACTCACCAGCGGGCGGCTCCGGGGCGGCCTTGGCCAGGGAGGCGTGGATGGTGCTCAGGCGGCTCCTGACAGCGCGCAGCCCTTCGGAGAAGCGCGTCTCCTGGCCCTTGAGCAGCTGCTGCATCTGCCGGATGGCAGCCAGGAGCTGCTGCCTGCTGAGGCAGCTCTGCGGGACACAGGGACAGGGACAGGGATGGGGACCTCCCTGTGCTGCCACTCCTCCCAGGAGCCAACCTGCTGCCCGTGGGAGGAGGCTGGCGAGGGAGCTCCGCAGCATCCGATGTTCCCTGAGCGCCCTGACTTTGTATTTTCCCCCGCGTTTACCCAGATCCAGGAGGTTTTTTCCACCTAGGCCTGCGCTCCAGGCAGGGCTGGGATCGCTTTGTGGGAGAGATGCTATAACTCATGTTTCATCCTGCAGGAGCTCCAGCCCTGTCCCACTTCCACATGACAAAAGAAGAGGAAAACAGCTGTCTTGTGAGCTCTGCCGGGGCCAGGAACGCTGGTGGGACTCCTGCCTGCAAACCGATCGCTCCCACGGGACTGACTCATGCCGGAGACGGGCACCGTTATTATGGGATTCCTGCGGAACTGACTTGAAACCGAGGAAAAAGAGCAAAGCCGTTCCCAGAACTCAGAAATCTGGGGAGTGCAGTGAGGAGAGAGCGCACAGGGACTGGGCTGGGGGCTATGGAATTCCGGGAAAGCGAGCGGAGGTGGTGGGCTCTGTCCCACCTGGTCGAAAGGATTTCTTCCCCCCTTTCCATAACCGCACTGTGGAATGAGTCCCGTTTCCAAAGAGCTGCCGAGGGTTGAGAGAGGACAAACACAGCAGCCCCAGCAGCGCTCTCGGTAACCTCTGCTTCCCCGGGAGCGGGTTCGGGGGTCCCGGGCTGCCGGGGGGCATGAGCCGGGCTGTGCTGGCAGCTCTGGGATGCCCCGAGCCCAGAGGAAGGGAGGCAAAAGCAAATAGATGCTGGCGCGTCGCTGGCTTTAATAAACAGCTCTTTGTTAGGGCTGGGTTTAACTCCGTGAGCCAGCGCGAGCTCCGGCGGGATGCTGAGCCGTCGCAAAGCTGGAAAATCCCCCCCCAAACACCCCAAACGGGGATTCTGTGCTCGGGGGCAGCTTCAGGTGTGGGGTAAGAAGGGCGAAAAGAGCCCAGAGGAAGCCGCGGGCGCTTTAAGCGCGGCTCATGAGCAGTTTAAGCGCGGGCTGGGGCTTTGCCCACCTGTTTGCCGGGGCAGGAGCGCGGGCAGCGCTGCGGGGCTCTCGGGGCGCACGGCAGCGGGGAGCGAGCGGGAAGCGGAGAGGAGCCCCGCGCCCCCCCAGAGCCCCTCCCGGGCTCCCGGTCCCCCCTCACCTGGGCGGCCGGCGCGGCCGGGAGCGGCAGCAGCAGCGGCAGCAGCAGCAGCAGCAGCGGCGGGAGGCGGCCCCGCGCCCCCCGCGGCCCCGCCATGGTGCGGTGCGGCCCCGCCGCTCTCCGGGACCGGCTGCCCCGCGCTCTCCCCGCCCCGCCCGCGCCGCCCCCGCGCTGCCCCGTGCAGGGGACGCGGCGCTTCCCCGCCCCGGCGCCGGGCCGGCCCCGCGCATCCCCCGGGACACCGGCCGGGCTCCGAGGGCATCCATCCCCCGGGACACCGGCCGGGCTCCGAGGGCATCCATCCCCAGCGCCTGGGGTGCCGGAGGGTGGCTTTTCCCCCAGCAAAGCTGTTTCTGGTGCTGCCGGGACGAGCGGGCACCGTGCAGGAGCGCCTGTCAGCCCCCCAGCTCCGGCGGGGCCGGGACCACCCGCGCCGGGCAGGGAAATCCTTTCCGAGCCCTGCAACCCCTCTTCAGCTCGGCACCCCGTTTTCCAGCTTCTGCACCCCATCTCGGTCAGTTTCCCCAGTTCCAAAATTCCTTCCCCAGCCCCTGCAACCCCCCCCCCTCAGTTTGGTGCCCCCTTCTCCAACTTCTGCACCCCCTCCCCAGCCCGGTCCCCCCATTTCCAGCCCAGTCTCCCCCAAGGAGAGGCAAGAGGTCCTGGGTCCGGCTCTGGTTGCTGCCAAGCAGCCCCAGCTATGGAAGCAGCAGAATTCCCCGCAAAAAGGAGAAGGGGAAGCAGGGAAGGGCCAGGCCATGTCTGGGGGGCTCCAGCCCTCCCAAGACCCTCTCAGGCTCCTGTTTCCCTGGTGTTGCAGCAGGAGTGATGGGATGGATGGAAACCCGTCAGGGAGAAGGGAATGTGGGAGCAATCACTGTTCCCATTGGGGCTCCCATTGCTGTTTTCCATGGGGATCTCTTGCAGTGTGAAATCCCCCAGCAGGCTGTAGAGCTGGAGCACTCACCATCCAGGGGGATGCCCATCCCACAAACCTTAACACGGGATGGAAAAGGGGAAAAACACCAGGCCCTGCAAGGCCAGCTGCCCCCTCAGCACCATCCACCCCACCCTGCTCTGCTCCTTCTGGAGAAGATGAATAATTACAGCAAAATAATTCCACTGTTAATTCCAAACCCCTGGGACTTCAGCCCAGGAAAAAGCTCCTGGGGAGAGCCAGCCTCCACCAGGCAAACCGTGCAGGAGATAATAAATAAAAGAGACGACTGTTTATTAAAATATTCCCTCTGTGTCCTTGCCGTGGTGCCGCTCACACCATTCCCAGCGGCACTTCCGAGTCCTCCCCGCAGCTCCCGGCCCGCGGCCGCTCCGATGCCGGCAAAGTGCTGGCCTGGCTCCATCGGCTCCCCGGCTCCAAGGCCTGGCAGGGCAGCAGTGGCACGTAGGGCTCCTCCACAGGGCCAGCCAGCTGCTCCTCCACAATGTACCTGGTGTCCCAGAGCTCGCTGGGATGCACATCCACAGCTACCAGTGCTGCCTCCGCGCCGGGGGAGCCGGGCTCCGACGCCTCCCCGGCGTCCAAATCCGAGTCCGCTTGTGGGAAGCCGGAATCCTGCGTGGAGTCCGGGCTCTGCTCGGGAAGGCCGGTGTTGATGTAGATGATGTCTCTGCGTGCCTTGGAGCTGGGCAGGTTTTCCAGCAGCTTCTCCAGCTGGACTTTGAGCTGGGAGAAGGTGGGGCGAGCGGCAGGGTCGGCTCTCCAGCATTCAGACATTATTTCATACCTGGAAATCAGGAGAGGAGTGTGGTTAACAGAAGATCCCAGCATCCCAGAATGGTTTGGTTTGGAAGGGACCTTAAAGCTCATCCAGTCCCACCCTGCCGGCATGGGCAGGGGCACCTTCCACCATCCCAGGTAGCTCCAAGCTGTCCTTGAACACTTCCAGGGATGGAGCAGCCACAGTTTCCCTGGGCAGCCTGCACTCCTCTGACTTAGGGGGAGGTATGGGGGTTAATTCCCAGTTTCCCTCCAAGCTGGGCAAGCCTTGAAATTCCCATTAAATCAAAGTGAAACCAACTCCCTCAGCTCAGGCTGTTTCCCAAGGGCATGGATTTATCTGCCCAAGCTGTTGTTAGAAATGTGAGAAGTCTCTTCCAGTGCAGCCCTGGGATCTGTTCCCTGGGAACATCCCAGCTCCGTGTGTGGGATGCCCAGTCCTTCCCTTGGCAGGTGTCTGCTCCCAGGCTGGATGTCAGGGAGCCCTGGAAGCTCCCAGCATGTCCCTGCCAGCCTCTCTGCCCTCCAGCAGGCTGGATTCTTAGAGGTTCCTGCACTGCTTCCTTCAGGAACAGGCAGTGGAGAGGAGCCTTTTAGGAATGTACCACTCTGTTTATCCAGTTGGGATTCAAAGCTCTCAGCCACGGGGGTTAAACATTCTCAGCTCTAACAGCACTGGAGAAAAACTCAGGAAAGAAGCTTGGGAGAAAGGCCCTTGCTGAGCTGCTCAGAAATCCAAAGGTTTGTGCATTCTGCATTTTCCCTTTCCAGGCGGACGCAGATTTATAGATTTGAGGCAAGGAAGGGACCTAGAGGGAGTTCTGTGGAACAAAGAGGAGCATCACCAGCCAGGACCTTTTTGGCCAAAACAAATCCAAAAATAAAGAAAAAAAACCCACTAAAAAGTCCCATCACTGACTGCTCCTGGTGACCTTGCCAGCCCTACAAACCCACTGCTTCCCCTGAGGATATTTGTTGGGATTTTTGCCTGGAGCTCAGCAGATGCTGACACATGCTCTGCTCCAGGATCCGGCTTTTCCTTAGGCACATTGTGCAAACATTAAGGGGTTTGTTCCTAGGAAAATCCATTTTCCCAGCTGGGATCCCAGCACTCACAGCTCATCCAGGCAATCCTCGGGCTTCTTCAGGCGCTGCCCATGAAAGAGGTACTCGTAGATTTCGTGGTTCTGCACCCCTGGGTACGGCGTCATCCCGCGCGTGGCAATCTCCCACATGGTGACGCCAAATGCCCACTGCCAGCACAAAGGGAAAAGCACAAAGGGCTGAAGGGACACTTCCAGGAGGAATGAATGGAATGAACCTTTTCATGGGGAAAGGTCACTGCCTGGCATCCAAAAGACAACAGGCAGAGCTGTGGTGCTCCCAAAACTGGGAATGACCAGGATGGAGGCGAGGGGCCCACCCAAGGAACCGACTGCGCCAGCAGCAGAAGGGCTCCGGCAGCCTCCTGCACTTCCAGGGAATGACACCAACAGGAGCACGGCGTGGCTCAGCCCAGGGGACTGTCCCTCCAGGCACAGGGACCTACCACATCGCTCTTGGTGGTGTAGACACGGTCAGCCAGGGACTCGAGGGCAATCCACTTGACGGGCATCTTGGCGATGCGGCCCTGCCGGTAGTAATCCCCGCTGTAGATCTTCTTGGAGAGCCCAAAGTCTGCCACGCACACCGTCATGTCATCCCGCAGCCTGGGGCAAAACAGGCATCAGGACAGCCCCAGGGCTGAGCACACAGACCCCAGGCTGAGCTCTGGGTCTCAAAACCAAGGGAACTTTTTATGGAAAGGAGCAGAGTTGTGCTGTAAGTCCACAGGGTTCATCCCGTGGGATGGAGCAGAGGAAAACACTCACATGCAGTTTCGAGCTGCCAAGTCCCTGTGGAGGAAGTTCCGACTGCTCAGGTATTCCATGCCCAGGGCGATGTCCACCATGAACTTCACCAGGGTCTGCAGGGGCACAAACTGAGGAGGGAAGGTGGGGGTTACACAGTGTTGATCCAAAAGGCTTCCCTATCCAGGGCTGCCATCCCAATGGATGAGCCCACAGCAGCAGATGAGCTCTCATCCCTCAGACCCTGCCATTCATTGACCCACGAGCCTGCAGGAGCTGCAGAGGGGGATTCCCTTCCCACCTTGATCCCAACCCTCTCCTCTGCTCCTGGTGCTCCCTACCTGGGGGGCCATTTCCAGCCGGGAGCGGAGCAGGAAGCTGTGCAGGTCTCCGTACTTCATGAATGGCAGGATCACCATGGGCTTGGGCACCTGCAGGGAGCTCAGCTCGATGCACACCCCTGGGAAACATGGACAACTCACACAGTGCCCTGGGAAAAGGATCCACGCAAATCCCAGCTGGAGGGTGGGAAGGGACAGCCCATACCGAGGAGCTTGATGACATTGGGATGGTCAAAGTCCTTCATGCACGCGGCTTCGCTGAGGAACTCTTCAATCTCCCTTTGGGAAAAGTTATCCACTGGGAAGCAGAGAGAAAGAAAGAGCTTTAGAACCCCAAAATGCTGCCAGGATGCCAGTCCTGAGAGAGGTACTGGGAATGTTGGTATCCAGTGGGGCAGAGAGATAACTTACACTTCATGGTCTTCACAGCCACCTTCTGTGGGGGCCCGTCGGGCTGGCTGAGCCGTCCCTCCATCACGGATCCAAACTCCCCTGCACCACAGGAAAGAAGGAATCCCTTTACCCAAAGCACCTTTTTCAGGACATCAGATCCCTAACGTCTCTAAGATCTGGAATGCTCCAAAAGGCTTGTTCCTCATCAGTGACAGAAGGAGGACAAGCTGGGCTCATGGAAGGTTCCCTGCCCGTGGCAGGAGGTTGGAATGAGATGAGTTTTACTCACCCTCTCCCAGGACCTTTCCCAGGCTCAGGGCGTTTCTGTCCACGACAACATCCTGCAGCTTCTGCTGCAGCTCCCTGCTGACACCCAGGCTTCCCACTGCAAGAGAGGGGGACAGGAGCTCAGGCATCTCCCACCTGCTTCCATTTCCCCCTTCCAGAGGGATAAAAATGTATCCTTACAGGTCAGTTCCACGGCTCTCCGGCAGTAGGACTTCTTGGCTGTGTAGTTCACTACCAGCTCCGAGTCATTCCTGCTGAAAGCATTCCTAAGGGAACACAAACACATCTGCTGTGGCTCCTTCAGCTGGATGAAGGAATCAGCACGGCAGGGGAAGGAGCCCAGGGGATGCATAGGAAAAGGGGAAGTGCATGTTCCATTTCCTTCTTCCTGGATCAGCACCGTCGCCTGCAAGGTCTGTGCAAAACAACAGCTCCACAAACACCACTGAACCATCAAGGAGTGACTCACGGAGCTTTTGGGGAGGAAATAGGATACTCATTTCCTACTCAAGGAGCAGGAATGCTGCTGGAGCCCTGCAGAGTCCAGCTTTGGGAAACAAAACCAGGGCATGATGCTCCAGAACCGGGAAAGCAGGGAAAGAGTGGCAACAACCAGTTAGGAAAGGGATCCTTACTCGGTACCAGTTTCCAAACTGGGAGCACGGGGCAGTGAAACACCAATTGGGAAGTCACAAGGATGAGTGAGGAGTGTTGGGCTCTTGCAGGAGAAAACAGCCCTTTGTCTGTGTTTTTAAACAATGCTGGGCCATTGAACCCAGGCGTGGGATGAGGCAGGAGGGTTTCTCCAGGACATGGGATATGATGGAATCATGGAATCATGGAGTTGAAAGGAACCCACAAGGATCATCCAGTCCAGCTCCAGGCCCTGCACAGACACCCCAACAATCGCACCCAGTGCATCCCAGGGAGCATTGTCCAAATGCTCCTGGAGCTCTGCCAGCCTTGGAGCTGTGACCACTCCCTAGAGAGCCTGTTCAGTTCCCTCTGGGGGAAGGATCTTTTCCTAAAATCCAGCCTAGCCTCTCCTGATACAGCTCCAGCCACTCCCTTGGGTCCAGGTCACCCTCTGCTGACCAGTGACACCCTCTGCTCTCTCATTTCCGTGCCATAACACGTCCCCCACCAAGTTGCACAAGTTCACTTCCCTTTAAAAATAGGAATAGTGAGCAAAAGGTGAACTGCTGAGCTAAGGAAGGGAGGGGAAGGAAAAACCCACTTAAAAAATGTCATTTGTGGTAACAACATCAGTTCTGGAGACAGAATCCTTGTCCCCAAATCCAGCATGGGCTGCTGGCCCCTCACCCCTTGGGAGCTGCCCTGTTTTCCATCCCCTTACCCATATTTTGTCTCCACACATCGCTTGTGGATGACCACAGACAAGCAGAGGACGACTCCGACGGCAATTGTCCCGCAGATAAATCCCAGGGCTACGACAAAGGAGTCGGCATTCCCGGAGGCTGGAGTCGAAGAGGGGGCTGAGGTTATTAATCCTAAGAAAATATCCTGTTAATGGAGCCGGTGAAAGAGTCAGCCTGCAGCACCTGGGGCTTGGGGCAGGAATTCCCAGGGGTTTTCAGCAGAGCCCAAAGGGTTACACGGGAAAAAAAGGAATGAGGAGTGAGGCTGTCCTACTCCCAAATCAGGATCCTTGGCTGACAGGGAAAGCATCTGAAGGAGTGATGCCAAACAGCCTCATGGAAAGCACACCCTGGGCTATTCCCAGCATCCAGCCCTGCATCTCCTTACCACTGGCAGGGATGAAGATCTCCACAGGAATGCTGAAAGGTCCCACTCCCCCCTTGGTGACAGCGGCCACACGGATGGAGCAGGTGGCGTTGGTGGCCGCCACGGGCAGCACGGCCACACTGCTGTTCAGCCGGACCTCGTCGGATACGATCTGCTGGAGAGAGGAAAGGGAAGAAAATCCTGGGCTGGGGAAGGCAGGGAAACCTGGGGATTTACTGAGAACTGTCCCCTTGGCAACCTTTGGAGCTGCTTTGCTTTCCCAGCTCAGAGGAAGTGCAGCGCCCGGCTATTTAGAGAGAAGAATGGCCCTGTGTGCAAGGGCCGGATGGGATCGGGAGCGGAGCTGAGCAGCGCTTCCCGTTCAATCTGAGCATTCCTGGCCCTCTCTGCTTCACAACAGCAGCAGCCAGAGCCAGAAAAGAGGCAGGGAAGGAGCTGGCAAGGAAGGGAAAGGCTCTGCTGACATGGACTGTGACCCTCAGCCTTTGTTGTGGCCAGTTTGGCCACTGGAGCCCTGTGAGCACGCACAGGATCCATGTGCTCCTGGTAGGATTGTCCAAGTGCTCTGGAAGTAGATCCTAGGCTCAAAAAACACTCCTTCTGTGGCTTTTGTGTCCAGCTAATTACAGTCCCATGTATTTTATGCATATTTTTATGTATATTTTTATGTGTTTCCTTGGCTGGAACCATGGCAGCAGGCAGCATGGCTTAGTAAAAACACAGGAGCCTTTCCCTGCAAATTCCATCCTTTCCTGGTCGTTTCCAGCTGAGAAAGTGCTGCTGCTGCTCCCTGCCGATTTCCAACTGCAAAACAGCTGCCCAGCTGCAGCCAAAACATCTGGCAGGCTGCTGTGCCCAGCAGTGCCTGGCTCCTTCCTGAACATCCCACAATAAAAAAGCAGGAGCTGAGGGGGATCAGTGGGTGAGGAGAGGGAATGGAGCTGAGAGGGATCGGTGGGTGAGGAAATGGAGCTGAGGGGGATCAGTGGGTGAGGAAATGGAGCTGAGGGGGATGAGTGGGCGAGGAGAGAGATGAGGAGAGGGATTCAGAGCTTCTCAAAGGGAACCAGTTTCTGTTCCCTGTCCCAAAAAAGCCACAGAAACAGATGTGAAACACCCATGCCCTGGGAATGCTTGGGCATCTACTGGCAGTGACAGGAGCTGGGACCTTTTGTCACCTCTGCTCCCACATTCCTGCCTTCCTCCTCCTTGTATCCACATGGGATCCTTTCCCTACCACCAGACTAAAACTGGGATCTTTCCCTGTCCTAAAGGGTTCTGCTGTATCATCTGAGGACAAACCCAGACTGTGAGCACAAAGCAGGGCTGACCTGCCAAATTTAATGGGATTTTATGACTTTTGTGGTAGTTGAGGAATTTCTTCCCGTCCCAACTCAGGCAGCCTTGGCTCCAACAAGGACTGCTGGCTAAGGAGGAAAATAAACCAACTTTTGGGAATTTTCTGGTTGTTGAGAGGCCTGCAGGTGGCCCTGTGACACCAAAATCCAGCTTCTTCCTGACTTTATCCTGCAAAAACTGGTGGTTATTTTGGGGCAGTCCAGATTTAGCCTGCGCAGGGCCACAGCTCAGGGACTTTATTTCATGGAATCATTCACACAGAATCATTTAGGTTGGAAAAGACCTCTGAGATTATCGAGTCCAACCTTAGAAGGAGCTTTTTGAGGAGTCAGAACTCCAGTCTCGTGTCTCAGACTCATGGAAAAATTGAGAACTGGAAAAAAATTCACTCCATAAGCTGGAAAAATGGACAAAAATTAACAAACAACAACAGCAACAATAAATCTCTCAGGGCTTAAAGGGCAAGGCCTGGGTTTGGCCTTTTGCTGGAGAGAGACAGCTCCTGTCAGCACTTTGTTTCCGAGTCACAAGACCATGATTTTGTTTCCCTGGCTTCATTCAGGCTGGATCTATACGGGGGAGCAAAAGCAGAACAGAAAGTGCAGCATCTGACAAAAAAAGGGGATGAGTCACTGTTTCCAGCTGGGGTCACTCTGCCAGCCTGGCACAGAGGAACCCAAACCACAGCTGGATCCATCCCTGCTGTTATCCACAGGCTCTGGATGGGATCTTTTGCCCAGAGCCTGGGCCAATCTTGCCCTAGCAAATTCCTGCAGCTGCTTCCCAAATCCTAGAAAAGGCAAGCAGGGTGTGCCAGGTGATTTCATGCACTCACAACTCTT
Organism: Camarhynchus parvulus; assembly: GCF_901933205.1. Lineage (NCBI taxonomy): Eukaryota > Metazoa > Chordata > Aves > Passeriformes > Thraupidae > Camarhynchus > Camarhynchus parvulus. Next base: position 4,733,810 of record NC_044573.1, on the reverse strand, counting down.
TTGCCTTTGGGCCAAAGAGTTCCTCGAGCTCTGAAATTCTGTGCTGTGGGTAAAGGAAGGGAAAAATCCCATCTGAGTAAGGAACAGCTCAAAATCCAGGGAATGCAAGGCCAGGAGTGGTTTGAAGCCTACATGAAAGCCCAAGACAGCCCAAGAATCTGTGGAAGCACCAAAACCCATCTGGACATGCCTGCTGGGAATTTTTCCAGGATTTTAGCCATTCTTCCCCATTTCCTGGTGACTCACCATGCCCTCAGAGTTGTGCCACCTGTACCAGATGAGGTAGCCCTGGAGCTCCCCATGGATCCTCTCCAGGGGTGGCTTCACCCAGCGGATCTCCAGGGAGGAGCTGGATTCATTGAAGGACACCGTGATGTTCAGTGGTGGTGTGGTCGGAGCTGTGGGAATCAGTGGGAAAGGAGTGAGGGAAGCTGGGGGAATGGGTGCAGAGATGTGGGAATCAGTGGGAAAGCAGCTGAGGGAAGCTGGGAGAAGGGGTGCAGAGATGTGGGAATCAATGGGAAAAGGAGCTCAGGGAAGCTGGGAGAAGGGATGCAGAGATGTGGGAATCAATGGGAAAAGGAGCTCAGGGAAGCTGGGAGAAGGGATGCAGAGATGTGGGAATCAATGGGAAAAGGAGCTGGAGCTCATTGAAAGCCCATGAAAAAGGGGGAAGTTTCCTTTCCCACCCTGAGAGCAACCAGGACTCCGGAGGTGCCTCTCATCCAGAGGGATTGAGGCAGGGAAACCCTTCTCAGTCCTCACTCCCTGTTTCCTACCTCCCTCCGTGGTGCTGGCTGTTATCCAGGGGCTGAATGCCGACCAGCCCACCTCATTCCCGCAGGAAACACGGATGCTGTACTCCTCCATGGGCTCCAGCTGCTGGATGTGATACACGTGGGGAGGCACCGAGGTGTGGAAGGGCTGAAGGGAGACGTTGCCTCTTGGAACGACTTCCTTGACCTTTAATTGGAAAATCAGTCCACAAACAGGGATTAGTCAGCAACAACCTGCAGGGAGAGATGTTGGAAAACAGGATCCAGAGCCCTGCCTCCCATTTGAGCTCTGCAGGGAAAAGCTCCTGCAGGGAAAGCTTGTGGCAGGACATTCACAGGGCACAGGGAGAGGGCTCCAGCACGTGTGGAGCTGGGAACATTCCAGGGATGTTGGGAAGGAGGGAAGGATGATTTGCTGATTCTTGTGACATGAAGCAAAAGGAGCCCTGAATAAAATAAGCAGGCAGCACATCCCAAGGAAACAAAGTAAAGCTCCTTTTTTGTGCAGCACATCATTGGAAAATAGGATTTATCTCCATGGGATGTAACGGGACTAATCCCAATCCTTGTCACATTTAGCAGCATGGATGAATTCAACACCCCAAAAACAAGTCCTGCTTTTCACAGAAAGACAAATTTATGGATGTCCAGCCCCCATGGAGCTGCCCGAAGAGCCACTGCAGCTTTCTAGGAAACCTTTTGTGGGAAGCGCTACCTGGATTGGGACAGAGGGGGGAAAGAGAGAAGAGCAAGAACAAGGACAGCCCAATCCATGTGCCCAGGGCTGTGCACTCCTCTGAAAAGCCTCCATCCATGATTTTGGGATGGCAGGACACCTATCCTTGTGCTCAATCAAAAGAGCCCGCCATGGTATCCCAGGATTGTCTCAGTATCTGTTTTACAGCCAAAATACGAATGAACAGCCTTCATCCTCAGGTTTTCATGGAGAAATTCCCAGAAATGCTCCAAGTAGTTCTCTGGAAGACTCTGCAAGCCTGCGCTTGCTGCTGTCCTGGTCACACACTTCCCAGCCAAGCAGCATTCCCAAAGTCAGGATTTGGAGGGAGAGATTTCCCTCAGCTTCCCATTGCTTACAAATGATGGGAAGGAGCTGAGGGGTTGCCTGTCTCCTGAAAAAGTCAGGGAATGCCACCTCCATCCCCGAGCTGTCACAAGATGCTCTGAAGGAGGCGAGCAGTGACCAGTGGAACACACACAACGCTTCCAGGACCAGACACCCTGAGCATCCAGCCCAATCCTCAATTGTCTGAGAATAACCCATCAAATCCGTGGATTTTGGAAGGAAATCAGGATGTTTGCAAACTGCAACAGTTGGAACTGGCAGGTGGGCCAGCTGCAGCCCTCGGGAATGAGTCACTGGCTCGGTGGGCCCGGGGATTATCCAAGGGGACAGCAGCAAAAGGGCTGAGTCACCGCTGTGTTTTTGCCAGAAGCCCTCTCCTGTTTTCCACTTTCAAAGGCTGTTTCCTACAGACACACCATGAATGTTAAGTCATAGGAAATTCCTTGGCTCTCCACCCCGCTTCCCAAGCTCCGGCTGGAAGGCAGCAGCAGGACATGGTGCTAATATTAGCCCTGGTACCTTTCTTCCCTGAAATTCCTTTCACTTTTACCTGGCTTCAAAGGTCTCCTCTCTCCACGTGTTATCCCAGCTGGAGTGGAGATTTTCCAGGATAATAACCATATCCATGAGACAGCAAGATGGGCTTGGACTGGCAAAGCCAGCCACGTGCAGCAGGTGGAAAGTGCCTGCAGGCTCTGCCCATGGAGGTGGTGTTCCCTGAGTTCTCCAGGAACACAGGCAACCCCTCAGCTCCTTCCCAGGAGTGGGGAGCTGAGGGAAACCTGCCCCTCCAAATCCTGACTTTGGGAATGCTGCGTGGTTGGGAAGGGTTTGAGCAGGTCCATAAAACACATGACAACCTGACTGTGTTGCCCAATGGAAAGGGGTTCCAAGAGAGCCGGAGAGGGACTGGAGTGACAGGACAAGGGAGAATGACTTCCCACTGCCAGAGGGCTGGGATAGATGGGATATTGGGAAGAAAATGTTCCCTGTGAGGCCATGGCAAAGCTGCCCAAAGAGGCTGTGGCTGCCCCATCCCTGGAAGTGCCCAAGGCCGGGCTGGAGCAACCTGGGATAGTGGAAGGTGTTGGAAAGGATTTGGATGATCTTTAAGGTCCTTCCAACCCAAACAATTTCAGGATTCCATGAAATCTCTGCAGCTCATGCCAAACACCACCAACTTCCACCTGCCTCAGAGCATCCGTGTGGGGGAGTGACAGGGATATGGGAATTCTGGATGTTTACCTGGACACTGCAGTTGTTCAAGGCAGAGAAGGCATCAAAGCCTGGCACCCAGGATATCCTGATTCCATGGGCTGTCCTGTTGAGGACCTGCACACTGACAGGAGCTGATGGAATTCCTGCAGGGAGAAGCCAAGGGCAGTCAGTCAGCTGGAAGCCTAAACACAAACCTGGCACGCTGGCTTTTCCCTAGAGCTCCCAGGGCTCAGTGTGTGACCCCACATCCGAATTCTGCGGATGTGCCGGACCACCGGATAGGGAAGCACAAAAATGTCACTTTCAGAACTATTTTGGCCATTTCTATATTTGTGACCACTCTGGGCAGCTTAAAGACCATGACTTATTTTGGGGAACACCCTCCTTACATTGCTGGAGCGGCTCCCATCAGGAATGTCAGCAATTTCCACTGTTTCCTATGGAAAATTCCTATGGAGCACCGCCCTGGTTATGAAGGAAGGAAAGGAGCAATGCAGCCCTTCCGAATCCTGCTTTGAAGCTGACAGTTTTGCTTTCAAATTTAGATTTTGGTGCTCCCTCCCCCATCCCAGTGCTGGGATGACCAAACCAGGATGACCACGTTACAGCCAGATCCCGCTGGATTTTAGCTATAGGATTGAAGGGATCTCCGTCAGCTTGTGAAGGGTGAGTGCTGGGATGTGTGGGATTACACAGGGGTTTAACAGGGAATGGGAGCTGACCTTTGATGTTGACCTGGCCTGGGCTGGATGCAGTCAGGCCTTTGCTGTTGTGGGCCTCGCAGCTGAACAGCGCCGACTTGTTGAGTCCTGCCGGGAAAACACAGCCCCGCTGTTCCCTGGATATCCCAAAACCATCCCAATCCCACCAGCTCCCCACCACCAAACACTCAAGGTTTCCTTTCTTAGCCCGTTTTCACTTCCCTCTGTGACACTTTTGGTGCCAGTGCCCGGGGGTGACCCCAGGCTCCAGTGGCCCCGCTCCCACTCCGGGGACACACGTGTGCCATCCCTGATGGGATGTCCCTACAGAAACCTTGCACAAACTCCTGAGGAAGGGGTTGTTTTCCCTCCAAAAGGGGAAAGGCAGAAAGCAGAAGAGCCCCTGCCACGGCCTGGTCAGATGATTTAGTGCTGGTCAAGGATTGCACAAATCCCCCAGCTGATGGCAGGGAAGGACCACTGGAAATACCCGAGGGCGGATTCTCCCGGCCTGGGTGAGGTGACCCCGGGCTTGGGATGCCTGTCCCATGCCAAGGTGGACATGGGGAGTGCTGGCTCATCCCAGCAGGGTGCCAGGGCTCCTGGGCCAGGAGAAGCTCTGCTCCAATGACCCATCCGAGCGGGTGCCAGGCGGATGTGAGGACATCCAAGAGGAATGAGTCACTCCTTCCGGCTTTCACTGCCCTTTAAAGGCCGCCTGCCGCTGGATGCCAAGACCAGGCAATTATAGCCCAGCTCTTAATTAACCACCAGCCTCCTCCTCGTGAGCAAAGCAAGAAATACCCCATCTTTTGCCTCTGCAGCAAAACCAGAGTGGGGGTTTATGGGACACCAAGGATTTTTCTCCCTGTGTCCCAGCAGCTGTCATGGACACACAGCACAGGGGGCATCCCAAACTCTTCCAGAAAGTGGGGACCAGAATTCCAGCAGCCCAGGAGAGCAGTCAGGTTCCTGTTGGCACAGCCAGAGCCTGGTGGAAAAATCTGCTGCTTGCTCAGGAAAGAGTCGGTTGAGCATCCTGCCTCTTCCAAGGAAGGGATTTCTGGCAGCAGCCAGAGGGGGTCAGATGGGGCTTCCAGGACTGTGCATGGCATGGGAACAGCCCCTCTGGCAGGGGGCAGCTCTGGGACAGCACAAGGCACATTCCCAGCTGCGGTGTCCCCATGGCAGGGACACTCCATGGCAGGGACACTCCCAGCTCACCTGGCACAGTCAGGACCGACGGGGAGATGTGGGGTTTCTGGTTGACCTGGATGTTGTTCTGGAACCAGTAGATCTCCACAGGCTCTGGAGGTCCCACAGCGTGGCACGTCAGGTTGAAGGGGCTGTTCCTGGTGACATTCAGCTGCTCGGGCTGATGGATGAAGTGCGGGAGACCTGGAGGGACACAGGGAAGCAAAGGATTCCCCATTTCTGAATCCTGGTCACTCAGCCAGGACACAACTCCAGAGCTGCTCCAGCTCACCTTCCAGCAGCACCAGGATGGGATCAGACACCACCTCCACGCCGGAGATGTTGAGTTTGCAGATGTAGGAGCCGTTATCCGAGCGCTGGGCGCCGAGGATGCTGCCGGACAGAACGGACACCGCCTCAGGGCTTGTGGCTTCCCATCTTCCCTGGGAGCACCCCTCATCCCCACCTGCTCCAGCAGCACTCACCTGAAGGTGGAGGTCATGGCCACCTCCTCCTCATCGGGGATCTCGAAGTGGCTGCTGGCAATGCGATCCAGCACGTGCAGCTCCCTCCCATCCTTCCAGAGGGAAATTCCCGGGGCGTCGGGCCGGAGCAGCTCCTGAGGCACTCGGATGGAGCAGTTGAAGGTGACGTCCTTGTGCTCGTTGATGACCACGCGTGGCACCGTGGGGTTGAACCTGAGCTGTCCAACAGAGCTGCCTGGGGGCTCCTCCCTGCTGCTCCAGAGCAGGCTCCGCTGGGAACGCCGGGAATGAGCCAACAGGTACGGCCTCACACCTCCTTCTCCATCAGCATCCTCTGCAAGGGAACACCTGAGGTTTGTCACCACCACCAGCAAGTCTGGGAGACCTCGCAGCAAAACAACCCCGCTGCTTCCAAGAATAGTTCAAGGCAGCTCGTTTCCATTTCCTAAAATGTTGTCCCAGGATTCTGTACAGGTAGCAGCTCTAAAAAAGTACTTTTTAAAACAAACAGGAGCAGCCCGAGCTAAAGAAAACACTCAGCCACGTTTCTTTGGGAAGGGGAGAGGCAGGAGCTATTCCTGCTGCATTACACCCACGGGACTGGAACATAAAAGGATCCCTGGGCAGCAGGAATTTGGGACTTTATGGGACTTTACTCCAGCAAACCCCTTGCGGGGCCTCATCTGAAGCATTTTCAGCTGGGGCAGAGGAAGAGCTCCCGGCTGGAATTTTGCTGATTTTAGGCTCTGCCAGGAGCCTGTCCCTTCCCAGGACAGGGAGAGCGGGACATGCTCTGAGTCAACTTTCACTAAGTGCCTCCACTCACTGCCTTTCCCAGGAAAAGAGCTGCAGACAGATGAAGAAATGCCTTTGGACAGTGTATAGGAGCCAGCTGCTGTTCACTGTTGCTCTCCCAGGATCTTCTCCCACATTTTTTCCCAAGGGAAAGCTCCTTTTGAGGACTTCATACCCCCACCTCCAAGTCACCAAATGGCATTTCTCCCGTCCCTCCCAGCACTTCCCACCCAGCCACGGCTGACATGAAGAGCAGCTCCACTTCAAGGAATTCTCTTCCAAAAATGTGTGTATTTTTGAGATCAGATCTAGGGGATCCACCACGTGCAGGCTGGTTTGCCTGGATCATTTCTGAGCTTCCTGAGGCTTTCCCAGCCATCAGCAATCCCCAGCCGAGTGGTAAATCTCCCTTTCAGCAAGCAAAGGCATTGTGCCAGACAGGAATTTCAACTAAATTAATTCCCTTTTCCAAGAAAAAAAAGCCAAACAACCACTCACAGTTTAAAAGATAAAGAAAGCACAGTTCTTATTGAACCTGAGCTCAGCTGAGTTTGTTTTTGGGCAGGTTTTAGCCCTCAAACATCAAACAACAAGTTTTTAATGCTACGTCATCACTGTTGTGAGTAATGGGGCACGAGCCTGGTGTGTTTTCCCCAGAGCCAAGAAACACAGCCCAATTTTGAGGTTGGATATATCCCTTTGCTAAATCTCTTCCTATTTTTAACCCTCAAGAAATGCTGCTTGAGGACAGAATGCCAGCAGGGTTTTTCAGTCCAGAGGGAAGGGGGAGGCTCTCCCTGCCTCTCCCGCAGCACAATGGGCTTCCCTTTCAGAAAAAAAAAAAAAACAAAACAAAAAGAGCTGCAGCTTTTCCAACCTGCGTCCCTGAGCCTCCCAAAGCAACACAAACAGAGCTCATGTGACTGCTGCAAAGCTGCAGGGACAGCCATGGATGTGCAGCCACGTCTCCAGAGCTCCCAAAGGATCTGCCAAATGCAAACAAGCAGCGACCCCAAATTCCCTCCCCTCCCCTGCTCCTCCCGGAGGCCACTCAGGCTGGAGCCGCCCCCTGCCTGGCACAATCCAGGCTCCAACTGCTTTTTTCATGCTCCATTTGAAGGGTTCTGGCTCTGGCCACAGCAGCTCCCCCGGCACAGACCCCTGGCTGGGGAGGACATGGATCTGTGCTGTGTCCTGGGATGGTTTCTGCTTCCCTGGGCTGCTCCAAGCTTAAAGGCAAAGAGCAAGGAGGATCTCAGCCTTGTTTTCACGCTAATTAAGTGGGAAGAGGTGTTTGCTGGCCGGGGAATGAAATACTTTCCTCTCTGACTCATGTGAGTACAGGAATTCCTCATCTCCCGCGCTGCCTTTGGGTACCCCAGAAGTTTGGGATGGGGATATCCTCCCAGCAGCTTGGAAGGGACTCGCCCTGTGTGGCAGGACAGCTCTTGCTTGAGTCCAGAGCAGTCAGGCTGGCTCTAAAACCCCAGGCTAAAGCCAGCGAGTTGCAAGCCTGGCGTGCCTGTGTGGGTGCAGGAGCAGCTCCCGTCCCAACCACAGCCAGGCCGGAGGCAAAATCTGGCGTGGAAATCAAACCACTTGCAAGGGCACTGCTGCTCTCCTGGAACACCTGGAACTGCAGCAAAACTCCAGGGCCAACAGAGGCAGATCTTGCTGCACAGGTCCCGTGTCCCTTTCTCCCTGGAGGGAGGGGAATTTTAGCAGGAAAATCGGGTGGAATCACGACTGAAACAAGGTCTTTACTGCAGTCATGATGCATCCAGGTCTGCCAAAACGCTGGCTGCATCCCTAGCCCTGGAATTCCCACTGCTGGGAGTAATTCACCTGCTGGCAACAGCTTCTGCTCACTGAGCAGGAGGAATGAGGAGCCCCTGCCTGTGGGGTATCCAACCTCCCATCCCCTGGGAGCTGCGGTAGACCTGAAGTGTCGGGTTAACCTTGGACTCAATGATCTTTTCCAAGCCAAACAATTCTGTGATTGTAAGAAATTAATTTTCCCCGGGGCCACACCTGAATCCAAAGAAATCTTCCTTATTCAAACACCTTTTGTAAAAACCAGCCCAGGATTCCTGGTTACATCCACAGAGAGTTCCCCTCACTGCAGGCTCCTGCGGTGACAATCAGGACTTTAACTCCTCCCTGCCCAAAGCAAACACTCACATGCCTTTCTTCCCTGCTAAATTCCATCAGCACAGCGACTGCGAGACCCCCCAGCAGCCCTGAGGTCCTCCAGCAGCTCCCAAAGGTCGAGCCGCCCTGATCACAGGATTTTTGAAAGTCCAAAAATTACTTTATCTCCTCATTTCTTTCTGCAAATGGAGTTGAAAAGCCACCAAACTGCCTGCACTACAAAGCACCACAAACCGTGGTGATTCCCGAGGATTTTTCTCAGCATCACTACGTAGCTGGCTCATGACTAATGGGGCAAATCGCACACCGATCTGCCACAATTTGTGGTCCCTGCCTGTCGTGGTGTCCCTGGCAAGCAGAGGCACATCAGGCAGTGAAGTACTGGGCCAGGACCACGCTGCGGAGGCAGAGCTTTGTCCTGGGACAGCCAGACTGTGTCCCAGGACATCCAAATCACGTTCCAGAAGAGCCAGACCCTGTGCTCCAGGACAACAAAATCCTGCGTCCCGGGACAGCCAGACCGTGGGTCCGAGGACAGACAAACCATGCGTCCCGGGACAGGCAGTTCCTGTGTCCTGGCACAGCCAAACCGCGTGTCCCGGGACAGGCAGACCCTGTGTCGCAGGACAGCCAGACCGCGTGTCCCGGGACAGCCGAACCCCGTGTACCAGAGCAGCCAGACCCGCTCCGGGTTGCGATGCGACCAGAATCCCCTCGGGACATCCCAGCGCAGCTTCTCCTCGGGACCCACCGGGCGCCCGTACTGTGCCCGCCACAGCCCGGCCCGGAGCAGCCCCCGCGGGGAAAGCGCGCCCCGGACAAGCTCCGCTCGCCGCCCCCGTCCCGGGGCCGTCCCCGGTTCCCTCCGTGCCCGCCGCGGACTCACCGGCCCCTCCGCGGGGCGGGCGCAGGGCCGCCAGCAGGGCCCAGAGCAGCGCCCAGCGCCCGCCGCCCATCGCCCGCCGGCACCGCCAGCGCCGCCGCCGCGCTCCGCCACCGCCACCGGGACGGCACCGGGACGCACCGGCACCGGGACTGGCACCGCTCCGCCTCCGGGAACCAGGCTGGCAGCGGCACCGCTCCGCCACCGTCACTGGCACCGCTCCGCCACCGGCACCAGGCGGGACTGGCAGCAGCGGCCCCGGGAACGGGACGCGCTCGCTCCGCCGCGCTCGGGGCCGCCGGCGCCGCCGCTCCGCCCCGGGCCGGCCCCGGCCCGCCTCCCGGCGGGGGAGGGAGCGGGCAGCACCGGCGCTGCCGGGCCGAGAGCGCTCCCCCAGCGGGGCCGGCCCTGAGCCCTGTCCGCAAGGGCCACACAGCTTTTACACAGCCCTCCGCGGTGCGGAGTCACCATTTCCCTGCGCAGCTGTGCCAGTCCTTTCTGGACAGTGTGGACAGTCCTTTCTGTGAAGGAATTTCCCCAATGTCCAACCTAAACCTCTCCTGCCACAGCTTGAGGCAGACTCCTCTTTTCCTGTCACTTGTTACCCGGGAGCAGAGACCGACTCTCACCTGGCTACAACTTCCTCTGCCCCATCCCGAGTCTCACCTACAACTTCCACTGCCCCATCCCTGGCAGTGTCCAAGTTGGATGGAGCTTGGAGCAATGTGGGCTAGTGGACGATGTCCCTGCCCGTGGCAGAGAATGGGATGAATTTTAAAGTCCTTCCAAGCCAAAGCATTCCGTGATTCAGACACTTGTAGAGAGTGATAAGGTCCCCCCTGAACCTCCATGTCTGCAGGCTAAGCGCCCCCAGCTCCCTCAGCTGCTCCTGGTGCTCCAGACCCTTCCCCACTTCTATTCCCATCTCGGGATACACTCCAGCTCCTCCACGTTTTTCTTTTCATGCAGGGCCCAAAACTGCCCCCAGGATTTGAGGTGAGGCCTCACCAGTGGTCACACAGGAGGATGGTCACTGCCCTGGTTCTGTGGCCACACCAGTGCCATTGGCCTCCTTGGGCACACCTGGGCACACCTGGGCACACCGGGGCTCGTGCTCAGCCACTCCACACCTCGGACCTTTCCCAGCCACTCATTCCCAGCCTGCAGCAATCCATGGGGTTGTTGTGACCCAAGCACAGGACCAGTCGCATCACCCTATGGAATCTCACCCCATTGCCCTCTGGCCTGTCCAGCATGGGAATGCTGTGCTGAAGGCACTGCTCCTTCTCACTGGGACCACACCAGCAGGACAAGAGGGGACAGGGACAAAAACAAGGACAGGAGGGAGAGCCAGGTGAAACCAACATGAGCTGTTAACCAAGGCAAACTGAACACAACTCCTGTGGCATGGGAAGGAAACAAGGGAGTTTCTGGATATTCAGACCCTGCCCCAACACTGGCCTTGCATGGGGACATTTGGGACCAAGGTGTATCGAGGCCATGAGTGTTCCCCTCTCCATGGGAAGGGTCTGGGATTTGGGGATCCAGCATCCTGATGATGTGGCTGAAAGGCACTGGTATTTCTCTGCACCAACCTCTCTGCTCCCTGAACCTGTGACACAAGTCACTGCCTGCTGCACTCTTCCCAAAGAATAGAACCATTCCTAATCCACTTTGAAGCCTTTTCCATCTAGGAAGAAAAACCTCCTTAGGAGCTCGGTGAAAAAACTCCGACAAATCACTCCCAGACTTCTTTGACTTGCAAAGCTACTTATTCACTGCACATTCCCAGGCTTTGGTGACAGGGATTGAATTTTTCTCCCAGCTTCCCACATCTTGAAGCCATCAGCAGCCAAGGAAGGGCTCATGGAGTTGGAGGCCCCGAGGAAAGGGGAGAAGGAAAACTCACTGAAACTGCTGCAAGAAGTTGGAGCATCTTCCATGCAGATCCAGCAGCACTGCTTTTCCTTCAGATGCTGGGCACATTCCCTGTGGATCCAGCATCCCCCAGGGAGCAGGACGAGACCAGGGACAGACATTTGTCCCATGCCTGTCATTTGTGGTCAGCCTTTGCCACACGAGTTCACTTTGATCTGGCTGCATTCCTCGCTGCTCCTGCTGGCCTTGCATTTTTTGGGAACAAAGCAATGGAAAAGCCTTTGGATTCTGTGGGCTGCAGAGTGGGAATGGCCCTTGCATCAGGATACAGTCGCCCCACTAACATGGGGTGAGGAAGAGAAGCAGTTTGTGCAAAAGAGGAATTAAAGAAATAAACAAGAGCATGCAGGACCATAAAGAGGACTTCAGCAGCACCCCAAAATCCCCTGATTTGGGTCATTTCTTTGCAGCAGGTTGGGCTCTGCTCCAGCTCCAGAGGGTTTGTTGCACAACCTGACGTGAGGAAGAGGCTGGTGCATGGAGAAGGAGGAAAAAGTCAGAGGGGAGAAATCAGAGGAGAAGCTCTCAGGTGAGGTTTGTGATAGGAGCCAGTCTGACCCCTTTGGCTCTTGGATACCTCACTGCCATCCTCCTGCTCCTCACGGCATATGGAATACTGGAGTGGCCTTTTTTTGGAGCAGGTGACAGATTTCCAATCTCAGAGCCCAAACTCAACAGTTGCTGGGGGGCATCCACACAAACCACTCATGGTTTTTGGCCCCTGACTCACCAGATCTCCCCAAGCAGCATCCCCTGTTCCCGCTGCTCAGGGTTGGGAATCAGGTGGCCTTTGGCCCTAAGAATACCTCCTGGGGCAGCAGGAGAGTGAAAAGGGCAACTGATGTCAAAGGGAGGAGGGACAACCTTTCCTGGACACAAAGCCTGCCTGCCTGAGCAGCAGGATCAGCCCTGAACCAGATAAACCAGTTGCTATCCAAGGTTATCCGATCCATCACCAGCAAGGTGTCCATGTTTTCCTGCTGTGTCCTGCCCCAGAGGGAGAGATCCTTATCCTCACAGCTTCTCCTGCCTGGGTGAGGAGGTGCCAGAGGATCCTCAGCTCTCCCTTGGCAGGATCCCAGCCATGCAGGTGCCTGAGTCTGACCCCTTTTTTGCAGTTTCACTTCAGAGCATCGACTCCGTTTCCTCACCAGACTTTTGGGGGACCTCAGAGTCAACACAACCTTTGGGAAATCAGATTGTTTAACAGAAATGGCACTTGGCAATCAGACTGGTGGGCTTTTGTCTACTGAGGGTTTTCCCCCCACGGCTATTTCTGTGTTTTTATTTTCATTTTGCTAAATCATTCCTTTATTTCTGCTTCCTCTTTGGGCCTATTTTTATTTCAATTTGCAGGGGCTCCTGTTCTTTCAAATGCCAAACTCCTTTGGCAACACATCCTTAGCTGAGGGCAGCTGGCCCGTTTGTGCTCAGTGCTAAACCCCAGGCGCAGGATGCAGCTCCCAAACAATTTGCAGGGAAAAACTGAACATTTTGTGGTGCCACTAAAATGCCTTCTTCTTGCTGTGCCTGCTCTGGGCACTGGGACACGCTGCAGCTCTTACCAGGCACATCCTGTCCCTTGGCTCAGCTGGTTCTTCCCAGAACAATTTCTCCTGCTCTGCAAATCACTTTGCAAAAACAAAGGTTGGACATTGGCTTTTCCCATCCTGCTTCTCCTTTCTCAGAAGTGCTTCTGTCCCAGCTTAAACCAAAGAACCCCAAAACCCAGTTTCAATTATGTTTTCGATTCATCAACAGCTTCTCCCTTCTTCGATTATTGTGAAATTCATGTCATGAAAATAAATAATTTGCCCTTTCAGTTCCCATCGAGCTACTCCATACAGGTTTTAGAGGAGGGTTAGATGGGATACGGGGAAGAAATCCTTCCCTGGGAGGGTGAGGAGGCCCTTGGCACAGCTTTTCCAGAGATTCTGTGGCTGTCTCATCCCTGGAAGTGTCCAAGGCCAGGTTGAATGGGGCACAAATCCTATGAAAGCAGAAAGGGTTGTAAAGAGGCTGCCAGGGAAGTGGTGGAATCATCATCTCTGGAATTGTTCAAAAAAAACTGTGGGTGTGGCACTTGAGGACGTGGTTTAGTGGTGAACATGGTGGTGGTGATGGCTGATGGCTGGGCTTGATCTGAAAGGTCTTTCCCAAGCTTAACTCCCATCCAGGGGGAGAGAGGGATGGCACAACCTCCCTCCACTCCAGACAGAACAGCCCCTCCTGTGTGCCAGAAGCCAGGATTTTAGCTGGGATAAGTCAGCAGAGCCCAGACTCACACAGATTTATGCTAATCCATGTCACGAGCACGTGGAATGTTGGGAACGGGGTTGTACCATGCCCAGGGCTGGCTGCATCAGTCCCCATCAGTCCCACAAAGTAGTTTCTTAAGCACCATATCAGAGAATTCCAGAATCCCAGAATGTTTTGGGTCATAAGGGATCTTAAAGATGATCCAGTCTCACCCCCTGCCACAGGCAGGGACACTTTCCATATCCCAGGGTGCTCCAAGCCCTGTCACCTTGGCCTGGAACACTCCCGGGCATGGGACATTCTCTGGGCTAATGCCCATGGCTCAAACACAGATAGCCATGGAGCCAAACGGGGATTGTTGGGAACAACAGACAAGGATCCTTGGTGCTAAAGGCCAGGGAAATGAATAAGATGTGACTGGAGAAGGGGCCATGGAGAAGTAGGGCAGGGCTTTTCTGGAACAACACCCTTGTTCCAGTTCACAGAGACACAACAACAACAAAGAGAGAGCGTCAGCACAAAATTCTTTCTTCCTTTATTTCGGAGCCCCTTCAGGCAGTGGAAGGGGTCTAAGATATCCCTGGATTTCTCTTAGATCTCCTCCTTCTCTTTCCCAATCCTGATGGAGATTGATCCTAAGATTGGATACATCTTCATCCCATCTCCTCCCTGAAAAGAAGTTTAGGAAACAAGAAGGTTCATTCTGAATCTCCCTTACCTTTTCCTCCCTTTTCCACCCCTGGCTTCCATCACAATCACTCTACATGGATTCTGATTATTCTTTATCCTGGGATGATTTGGGTGGGAAGGAACTTTAAACATGACCCAGTTCCTTGCCATGGGCTGGGAAACCTTCCGCTATCCCAGGTTGCTCTAACTTGGCCCGGAACACTTCCAGAGATGGAGCAGCCACAGCTTCTCTGGGCACCTCTTCCAGTGCCTCACCACCCTCACAGGGAAGAAATACTTTCCAACATCCCGTCTAAACGTATTTAAAGTGAGTCTAGCACAGCCCCAGGCTGCGAGCTGGGCGATCCATGACGGAGGACAGCAGTCACCAACCACTACCAACAGCGCTCGGCGGGACTGTGGCACTTTGAAACGGCAGTTTTGGGGGAAGTCTCCCCTCAGGATGTGCCGAGAGGGGCGGCATTCCCGCCAGGACCCGCCGGGAGCAGCCCCGCTCCCCCGGCAGCGGCGCGGGCGGCCCGTGAGGCGCGGCCATGGCGGAGCGGGCGCGCGCGGGGCAGGGCGGGAGCGCCAAGATGGCCGCGCCCGCGTGAGGGGCCGCCGGTGCCGCTCGCCGCGCGTCCCGGTGCCCGCGGGAGCCGCCGGAGCGTCCCGGAAATAATGTGGATATCGGGGCCCCATGTCGGACCACTGTGACGAGAGGGCGACGATGATTGCGGCCGGCGACCTGCAGGAGTTCGCGCCGCGGGGCCGCGAGCAGAGCCGGCGGCACCCGAGCGCCCTGAGCCTGCAGCTGCGGCGGCTGCAGCCCGCGCCGGAGCTCTGCTCCTCCGACGGCGCCGCGGGGCTCGTGGGCTCCCTCCGAGAGGTCACCATCCACGACCGGCACCGGGTACGGGCCTTGCTGAGCCGGGGGTTGGGAGGGAAGGGAACTTCAAGCCCGTCCGGTTCCCGCCCGCCGCCGTGGGCTGGGACAGCTTCCAGCAGAGCGGGTTGCTCCAAGCCTCCTCCAGGCTGGCCTGGACTTCCAGGGATGGGGCAGCCTGTGCCAGGGCCTCAGCACCCTCCCAGGGGAGAATTCCTTCCCAATGTCCCATCTAACCCTGCCCTCTGGCAGCAGGAAGCCATTTCCCCTTATCCTGTCAATCCAAGTCTCACTCCAGCTCTCTTGGAGCCCCTTTGGGCACTGGAAGGGGTTTTAAGGTCTCCTTGGAGGCTTCTTTGCTCCAGGTGAACATCCCAGCTCTGATGGAGATCAAGCTGAAGATTGGATCCATCCATAACCTGGCTCCTCTCTGAGATGGAGTTTAGGGAGTAAATCTCAAAACTCTACAAAGGGTCTCCCTTATCCATTCCTCCCTGATTTCCATCAAAATAAAGCTAAATGGATCCTGATTGTCCTTTACCGTGGAATGGCAGGGGTTTTTGGGTTGGAACAGATCTTATGGATCATCTCATTTCACCCCCTGCCATGATCAGGGACATCTTCCACTATCCCAGGGTGCTCCAAGCCCCATCCAGCCTGGCTTGGGCCACTTCCAGGGATGAAGCAGCCACAATTCTCTGTGCCAGCACTTTGTAACTGGCCAAACTCATCACACCCGTGGCTCTTGTGGCTTTCCCTTGACAAACCTCTGTTTTCCAGGAAAGCTGGCAGCTGAGGAAAGGCATCAGTGATGTTGGGGAGGAGGTGGACTATGACGAGGAGCTGTACGTGGCCAGCAACGTGGTCATCTGGAGCAAGGGCAGCAGAAGCCAGGCGTCCGCCGTGTACAAGGCATTCACTGTCGACAGCCCCGTCCTGCAGGTACAGAAATGTGGGAAAGGGGCACTGGGGGAACCCACAGACCCTTGCCAGACAGGGAACACAGGAAGGTGATGTTGTGTGGGAGCAGCTTGTTCTGGAGAACTAATGATGCTGTGTTGGGTTTCAGGCCTTGTGGTGTGACTTCACCATCCCCCAGGAAAAGTCGGAAAAAGCTGATGGTGAGTGTCCTGCTTCTTGTGCTGCTGGGCAGATGCTCAGAGCTCAGCTCCCTTGGCTTGGAATCATGGAATTGTTTAGGTTGGGAAAGCCCTCAGAGACCACCAAGTCCAGCTGTTGCCAAAACCACATCTCCAAGTGCCACATCCACGTGGCTTTTACAGCCCTGTGCCTGTGTCAGGGCTGGATACTCTTTTGGGGAAGAAATTTTCCCAGTATCCAACCTGAATCTCCCCTGGTGCAACTTGGGGCTGTTTCCTCTCATCCTGTCCCTTGTTCCCTGGAAGCAGAGCCTGACCCCCACCTGGCTGCACCCTCCTGTCAGGGAGTTGTGCAGAGCCAGAAGGTCTCCCCTGAGCCTTCTGTTCTCCAGGCTGAGCTTTCTCAGCCAGTCCTTGTTTTCCAGCCCCTTCCCAGCTCCATTTCCTTCTCTGGACACACTCCAGGAGCTCATTCACCACCACTTGAAATGTCAGAATTTTCTTTTTGAGTATAAGGGATGTCTGGAACAGAGTAAAGCTTCACAGTGTAATTGTTTTGCTCCTTCCTTTCCAGTGTCAGGCAGTGAGGAAACAGTGGAGAAATGTATCTGCATTTTGCAGAATTCCTGCATAAATGTGCACAGCATGGAGGGGAAGGATTACATCGCTGCTCTGCCTTTCCAGGTAATTTCTGCCATACTTTTTGTCCACAATTGGAACATTTCTGTCCACATTTGTGTTTCCCTGCTGTGCATAAAAACCCTGAACATCTTATTTTCCTATAAGACATCATCAACACAGCACATGGTTGATTTTTTATCCCACCATAAATCCATATTTTTTATAGGTTGCAAATGTCTGGCCAACCAAATATGGGTTGCTATTTGAGCGCAGCAGTTCTTCCCATGAGGTGCCTCCAAGTCCACCCAGGTATGGGATGAGGAATTTGGGTGGTTTCCTGTTGGATAATCTAATAAGGAATGGTGGAGTTGGAGGGCAGTGGTGAAAGATCTGTGTGTTTCTGATAGGAAAAGGTAAAATTGGGTGGAAAAGGAGGAAGTTGTGTTTGACCCCTCCCTGGAAGTGTTCAAGGACAGCTTGGATGGGGCTTGGAGCAGCCTGGGATAGTGGAAGTGTCCCTGCCCATGGCAGGGGGTGGAATGGGATCATTTTAAGATCCCTTCCTACCCAAACCATTCTGGGATTTTATTGATGTGCTTCTTCCAGTCTTTTTATCCCATCCCAGTGACTCTGCTTGAGCACACTCAAAGCTGAGTGTTAAAAACTGTCTGGGAGTGCTGGTCCTGGGAATAGGATCTGGGAAGCACCAGCCTGATTCCATTGAGGTTTGTCCTAGGAATTGATTCCAGGCTGTCAGGGACAGCTGGGAGAGTCACTGAGGGATTGTTATCAAGACATTTTCTCTCAGTTGCAGGATCCCATTCCCTGATGAGTGGGGATCCCATTCCCTGATGAGTGGGGATCCCATTCCCTGATGAGTAGGGATCCCATTCCCTGTAGGCTGAGGCTCCCAGCCCCTGTGGAAGCCCTCTGTGGATCCCAAAGGAAGCAGTTGGACAATGCACTGATGAGCAGCTTTTATCCACTCTTTTGGTTTTCCCCTGGGATTCTCTAGTCCTCAGAAGAGCTGGGATTAGAAATAGGGGTCCTGAAAAATTGAGTCTACTCAGTGAATCCAACGAGTTTTTCAAGATGGAATCTGTGTCCCTGCTGTCACATTCCAGGCTCTGATTTGTCTGGCTTTTCCCTAGGGAGCCTTTGCCGACGATGTTCAGCATGCTGCACCCCCTGGATGAGATCACCCCTCTGGTCTGGAAGTCTGGAGGTACATTGGATGTCACTGGAGTCCCTCGGGGTGGCAGCAAATCCCAGTGTGTCCCTGTATCAAAAAATTCGGGAGGAGTCACTTCCAAGGATGCAGTTAGAGTGGCTGCATGAACAGGGAAGCTGCCCAGGGGAGAAACCCAGATTGTGGAAGGAAGAGAGTGTGGGAAATGCTCGTGGTATTGTTGTGGGGCTGATCCTTTGGGATGCATCCCTGTTTTCCAGGAGTGTTTGGATCGTCCCGGGTGCAGTACGTGGCTGACCACACGCTGAGGATCGTGTTCCTCAGCGCTGACCCTTCCATTGTGATGACCTACGACACTGTGCAGAGCTTACACACAGTCTGGGCCCTCAGGAGAGTCAAGCCAGAGGTACACATTCCCTGGGGAGTGAAGATCCCTGGAAAACAGCTGTGTGCATTTCTGGGCCCTGATGTGTGTTAGGAATGCCTGGGATTTGGGATTTGTTTCATTTATAAGAGTAGGATATCTGGTGGGGCTGGTTCTTTTGGTTTTTTGGAAGTATTTTCCCATGGATTTGCCTGGAGCAGGGGGATCATGGGATGGTGATGGTCATGGATTATGTTATTAACATATTATTCCATACATTGGACCAGAAGGCTTAAGAAAAGTGGAAAGTAACTTAGTGCCATGGAAACTTTAATAGTGAAGATTGTGAGGCCCTGACAGAGTTCCCCAGAGAATCTGTGGCTGCTCCATTCCTGGAAGTGTTCCAGGTTGGACAGTGCTTGGGATAGGGGAGGGTGTTCCCATGGCAGAGGGTGGAACTGGCTGGGCATTAAGGTCTTTTCCAACCAAATCCTGTGATTTCTGCAAAAAAAAACATGGGAGCAGTTTCTGTGGGAGTGGAAGAGCAGGGTTGATGGGATTAATTCAGTAGGCTGAGCATGAATTTGTAACACGTAACTGATGGGAAAAGCTGTTGGAAAAGCCTCTCCCTGGCTGTCCTTGCCCACATGCCATTGGTTTTCCTCCCAGGAGCAGAGCCTGGTGCTGAAATTCCCAGAGCAGGGGGGCACTCCCCAGCACATGGCCACCAGCAGCTCCCTGACCGCTCATCTCCGGAGCCTCTCCAAAGGAGACTCCCCTGTGGGCTCCCCTTTCCAGAACTACTCATCCATCCACAGCCAGAGCAGATCCAGCTCCTCTCCCAACCTGCAATCCCGCTCTCCCACCATCTCCAACATGGCTGCTTTGAGGTGAGCACCCACAGCAAATCCCAAAGGATGGCACCCATGGAATACCATGGACACGTTTTGCTCTCTGGCTTTCCATCCAAAGCTCAGGTGCCTCTTGTGTTGCAGCACCTGAAATTTCCCTTGGAATGCCCTTCCTGTGCCATTATCCCAATAGTACAGGAGGGTGGTGCCTGTGCCAGAGCCAAGGAGGCTGCTTTGTCATGGATCAAGGAATGTGGGCAGGATGTTTGAGTCCCAGGAGTGTTTTGGGCTGGCTTCTCTAAAGAAATTAGAGGGAAGGGGATGGGAGGGATTTTTGATGGAATGGACCATCTGAAATCCTTTTGAAATCTCATCTGTTAGATTTGGATAGAGATGCCTGGAAAATAATTTAAGAATTGTTTTCCTGTGCTAGAAAACTAAAGGAAATCAACAGTGAGCTAGTTCCTGGTTTAGGGTTTGGTTGGGTTTTAAAGTCATTGGATGAGCTCTCTGGGATTCTCCCTGATTTTGAGAATCTACTTTTTGGCCATATCCAATGTCTCTGGTTCTATCCTAATTTTGAAGATCCACTTTTTGACTGCATCAGTATTTGATTTTTCCGTGAGTTTGAAGATCCCCTTCTCATCCATATCCTGTCTCTGCCTGCAGCCGTTCCCATTCCCCAGCCCTGGGAGTCCATTCCTTCTCTGGAGTGCAGAGGTTCAACTTTTCCAGCAGTGCGCAGTCCCCAAGGAGACCCAGCGTTACCCATTCCCCAAATTCCATTTCCAACGACTCCTTCCTCGTGCCGGAGACGGAGCCGATCGTTCCTGAGCTCTGCATCGACCACCTGTGGACAGAAACAGTCCCAAGCATGAGGTCAGCTGGTTTTCTTGGGATGAGAGTTGGGAAGCAGCAATTAAAGTGAAATCACAGCTTATTTGAGAGGTTTTTCTGCAATTGGAGCCATCTTGGAGTCTTCATGGACTTGCACTTCCTGATTTTTTTTGGAAAATGATGCTCCCTAAGTGCCTAGCTCCCTTGCAGAGAGCTGAGCACTCGGACCAGTTTTCGCTGGTGTATTATTCCAGGCTTTCTGAATGGTTTCATGGAGTCTCCAAAGCAAAGCAGGTTCTAACCTGGTCCTTCTGTCTCTTTTCCAGAGAGAAGAATTCCCAGGCATCCAAAGTGTTCATTTCCACTGACCTTTGTGGGCAGAAATTCCTGTGCTTTTTAGTGGAATCCCAGCTCCAGCTGAGGTGAGCATTCCTTGGGGACAGGTGAACCAGGAGAAGCACTCCAGAAATTCCTAGCTGGAAGTACATTAGGGGTTTTAATTAACTAGAAAATTAAAAATAAGTTGATTTCTTTTGGGCAAAGCAGGGAAAACAAAGAAGGAACCACAAAACCCACAAAAAATTCACTGCACTGTTGGAAGTCTGTGTTTTCTTTTTGTAACAACACCCAGGACAAACCTTTTATGTTTCCTGTTCTCCCTAATCCCTAGGTGTGTAAAATTCCAAGAGAGCAACGATAAATCACAGCTGATCTTTGGATCTGTCACCAATATTCCAGCAAAGGATGCAGCTCCAGTGGAGGTATTGTTACCTGTGGAATGTCCTTGTCACGCAGCTGGTGCCTCCTTAATTAAACACAAGGAGCTGAATGTGCTGCTTGATTATTCCAGGGAATTGACACACTGCTGGTTCTGGAAGGCAGTGGGAATCTGGTGCTTTATTCTGGAGTGGTTCGGGTAAGCGACACCTTTTCCATCCCTAATTTATGAACAGTGCTGGAAAGGGAGTTCTGAAGCATCCATGGTATTAATGGGACAACTAAATAATTTTTGTGTGGGTTATTTTTAGAGAAAAACTTAACTTTTTGTTTCCCTTTTCCACCAAAAAGGTGGGGAAGGTTTTTATTCCTGGGCTTCCTGCCCCATCCCTGACAATGTCCAACCCAATGCCTCGGCCAAGCACTCCCTTGGATAGCATCAGTACTCCATCCAAGCCTTTGAACAAGCACCTGGGGCCCCTGGAAGAGGTAACAAATAAGGAAATATTCCTTTTTTTGTAATGATCAGTATTTTTTATCTTCTAAGGTGACTTTTGCAGTTGAATCTTTCCTTCTTGTTTTGTAAATCCTCTGAATAAACTGTGTTTAAAGAAGATTTCTGTGGTGCTGCCCTGTTTATTTATTTCTGTTTGCCATAAAACTTCCAAGGCGGGGATTGGAAAGATTTATAGTAATTTCCAAGATTCTTGTTAGTACTTCAAACCCCACAATTATAGCTGTTCTTTGCTCAGATCCACTTTAATTCTGAATTCCACTTCAATTTGAACTCTAAAATGGGCTCATTTTTCCCACTTTCCAGAGCGTGCTTTTGTCTCCAGTTCCGGAATTAAGGGATTCTTCCAAGCTCCACGACTCCCCCTACGTTGAGGACTGCACTTTCCAACAACTTGGGACTTTCATCCAAGCTCTGAGGGATCCTGTCCACAACAGAGTAACTTTAGTAGGTATTTCCTTGTCATTTGGGGCAGCACTTTTGATAACAAAGATTATTTCAAGAAAATTCCAAGATTTCCAGTGTTTCACAGAGCTGGCGCCTGAATTCCACATCTTAATGTAGCAGAAGCCAAGATTTGGGAATATCTTCACCCACTAAGGAGTTCTGAGTTGATAGAAAATTGTTCTGCCTGCACTTGATGCATTTCCTGATTTATTTCCACTTTTGTTGGGTTTTCCAGGAGCTCAGCAATAACACCATGGTTCGGATCAGTATTCCTGAAATTGCCACCTCGGAATTAGGTAGGTTTCCAAAGTTTTAGGTGGTTTTTGCTTTGCTTGGGGAAGGGCTGAGGTGCCAGTTCAGACATGGCTGGTTTCAGTAATGAGCAAAAAAAGGAGTCTTTTTCCTTATTTTTGTTCCAAATTGGAGGATTTATGCTCAACTCAAGGAAGAGCTGTTGGAGTTTTGTGGCTTTATTTAGAGTTGAAAGCAGGTCCAGCAAGAGGAACCTGTGGAGATTTCCACCACTGATGAAGCAAATCCCAGGAAACCAGAGCTGATGGATGATTTCCTTCTTTTCCAACAGTGAAAAGATGCCTGCAGGGGGTGAAAGCCATCCTGCCCAAGGAAACAGCTGTGCAGATGTTGGTGAAGTGGTACAACGCCTATAATGCCCCAGGAGGGCCCAGCTACCACTCAGAATGGAATTTATTTGTCACCTGTCTCATGAACATGATGGGTTACAACACTGAGAGGCTCTGCTGGACACGGAATGTGAGCAAATCCATTCTTCACTTCTAATTTTCAGGCCTGTTTTACTCTGTCTTTATCATGAGATACATTTACAAGGTGCTTATTATAAAAATAAATGATGAAGATTTGATTCCAGCTCAACACCCAACACTGCTGTTTTAAATTTGGTTCGTCTCATCCATATTGAATCGATTCTGAGTTTAAACACAGGTCACAACTCAGATTGTTGTTCTCTAAAGAGGATTTTGGATTTCTGGAGTTTGTTCAGCAAATCCAGAAGTACCTCAAGCCACATCATGTCCTGCTTGGCTTGAGTTCAGATGTTGTGATTCACCTGGGAAACCTTGGTTCCAGAGAAATCACAAGAAACCCTGGTTCCTAAGAAATCACAAAGAAACCTCTTTATTTAATTTTTATTTTTCTATTTATTTCTTCTGTTTTATTTCTTTTTCTGTAATTTGTTGCAGCTCGATTTTGAAGGATCACTCTCCCCAGTCATTGCTCCAAAGAAGGCAAGGCCATCAGAAACTGGGTCAGAT
This sequence comes from Camarhynchus parvulus, assembly GCF_901933205.1. Taxonomy (NCBI): domain Eukaryota; kingdom Metazoa; phylum Chordata; class Aves; order Passeriformes; family Thraupidae; genus Camarhynchus; species Camarhynchus parvulus. Next base: position 4,710,842 of record NC_044573.1, on the reverse strand, counting down.
GAGGTAAGAAATGTTATATTTGGATTGGTTTTTAGGGAAAAAATTCCTGTGTAACAGTGCTTTGGAATTACCTTTCTGGAAATTATGTTCACCATGGATTCTCTGTCTTTCTTTCCTGTTTCTTTGCTCTAGGACTGGGAATATCTCCTGAGCTCTGACTACCACAGGAATTTCGAGTCTCATCCCGTTGCCAAAGCTCTGCGCCTGGACCCTCTGGAAGTTTCAGCTTCCAGGGATGACTTTTCCCAGAGCCTCAGTTTGGATTCCTCCACCCTCCTTTTCTCCCACATTCCTGCCATTTTCTTTGTTCTCCACCTCATCTACGAGGAGCTCAAACTGAACAGTCTGATGGGAGAAGGACTCCGCTCCCTCGTGGTTCTCCTGGTTCAGCTGGCCAGGTATTCCCACTGGAAAATCGTTTCTTTTGGTGGGATTGCCCAAATTGGAGCAAACTTGCCCTGTATTTGAAGGAAAGGAATATTTAAAACTTTTCCTATTTGTTCCATGGCTCCAAATTCTCCCACAGTAGCAGCAGCTGCCCAAAGGCGGCATCCAGGAGGTTGGAGTGGTTTTTTCCCAGTCTGTGACTCCCCCATCTCTCATTCCAGGGATTTGAAACTGGAAGCTTACATGGATTATTACTACAGGGACTACCCAGCCCTTGTCAAAACCTCCAGGCAGACCTGCATAATTGACCAGGGTGAGTTTAAGCCTTTGGCTGTTCCGTGATACTTGGGTATTCCCTTTGTTTTTAACATTCCCCTCATTCTGGAGGACTATCCCCTGCTTATTCCTTTGAGATAAGTTTTCTTCCTTAAATAGATGCCTTGAGATTTCATTCCTGTCATAAAATCCCATCTGACAGGAGGGATCTGTAACATTTTGTGGGGAAATGCTGGATTTGTCTTGTTGAAGGAAATGCTGGAGGAGTTGGGAATGGTGAGGGATTCTTGTGCCTTTTCCCTGAGCTCATGGTCTTTGCTGTTCATCTTAAGTCCAAACAGGTTTCATGCTCCATCCCTCCTTTTTTTCTGCTGAGCCTCCAAGTATCTTCCAGTGGCTGAGTTCCTGCCTGAAGGGAGAGGGAGTGCAGCCTTATCCCTACTTACCAGGGATCTGTGAAAGGAGCAAACTGGTGGTACTGGTGAGTACTGGGGGACAGGGAATACAGGGAATGTGCCTTGTTCTGTCAGCACTGCCCTGTGGGCAGGGCTTGCTCCAGCTGCTGAATTTCCTGGGAGTGAAACATCCCTAAAGGAGGGTGAAATAACAGAGGGGTTCGTTTACTGGATGTATTGGAGCTGAGCAGCTTCACCACTTCTGTGGTTTTCTGTGGTTTGTGCAAAGTAATAATGGAACTTGGAATTATCTGTATTTTGGGAATGAGAATTCCCCATTTTTCTCCTTGGGCATGCCCCAAGATCAGTATTTAGTCCTGTGAGTGCTGATAGTATCTCCTGGTCAGCATCACTTCCTTACTCATTGATGAGAAAACCCTTCCAACTGGGAGCAGAGGTGTCAAGCCTGAGGTGCCTAAGGAGAAAAACAGGGAGAAAAAGCCAGGATCTATTTCCTCCTTTCTCTGCCTGATCTGCCCTTGCGGAGCTCAGAGTTAAAGATCTTCTTCATAAACCCCATAAAATCATTTTACCTGGATGTGATTTTTCCCAGCATTTTCAAAATATGGAGACTGATCCCTTGGATTTTGCTGGCTGGACCCAACAACTTTTCACTTAGAACCTTGACAAAATATCCAAGACGTGGAGGAGACCAAGTGGGAAATGTGTGTGTCCTGCAGTAGAAATGGAATGTGAGAAACACAAGAAGGATAACTGGGAACATGTTTTTCTGTTGGGAAGATATTTACCTTTTACCTCTGGAGCAATGAGGGAAAATTCAGTGCATTGTTTCAGGGTGGATTTTTCCCCCCCAAAATTTAAAGCTTTAAAGTTTGTTGTTGTTCAGTTGTTTCAGTCTCCTTTTCCCCACAATACACCTGCACCACTTCTGAGTTTGTATTCCAGTTACTTCCTGCCTGTTTTTCTGGGAAGCAAAGGAATATCAGCCCCAAAATGACTTTTTTGGTGTCTCTCCTCCCCCAGAGCGTGGCTTTGTACATCCTGGGGGATGAGAGTGCTGTGCTGAATGAAGCCTCCCATTATTTGTACAAGATCACATCAGGTAAGGATGCTTTAACTCCATCCTGGGAGTGCCTCGAGCTTGGAAAACATGGAATTAACACAGCCTTGTCTTTCCTAGGCCAACGGAAGCAGCAGATGGAGCAGGATGACAGTCGGTATGGAAACTTTCTTGGTGTTGTTTTATTGAGTTTGTGACTTCCTGCTGACTTCTGGATGAGCTTTTATTGGCTTCTCCTTAATTTTCCAGGTGCAGTTTCAAATCCAGCACTTCTGTTTCCAGCCTGGCTGAAAAATTGGTCCTTTGGATGACCAGTGTTGGTAAGAGCGGAACAACAACATTCCCGAATAACCATGTGCTTGGATAACAGGAAACACTCTTTGTCTGGGATTGATAAAACTTATTTAGGGGTTTTTTCCCCTCCTTAATTTTAAGGTTTCACCTTGAGAGATCTGGAATCTCTTCCCTTTGGTGTGGCCCTTCCCATCCGAGATGCCATCTACCAGTGCCGGGAGAAGCCGGCCTCAGACTGGCCGGAAGCTGTTTGCCTCCTCATCGGCCGCCAGGATTTGTCCAAGCAGGCCTGGGAAGGGAGCCTGCAGAAGGGAAAATCCGTGAGTATGGCCACAAAGGGATCTTCCAATCCAAGGGTTTGGGCAGAGCAAGCAGCTCGGGAACTTCCAGCTTAATTCCCAAACTGAGGGCAACAAAATGGAGGATTTACATGTACAAGGGTTTTGGTGTGAAAAGCGACATCCAGCAGGGATGGATAATCATGGATAGCTTGGAAAACTCAAGATAAATCACATTTTTAAATTTAGACAAAAGTTTTACCTCTAGAGCTGTTGGATTCCTCCTCCTCCACCCATTCTTTGGTGCTTTCTCCAGAGGCTCTGCCATCAAACCATGGCAGAAGGAGAAGGAAGTGGGTATTTGTCAGAGGCTCATTGTGTTGGCATGGCTGGCATCCTCCTTTCCACTAGAAGAGCTGGATTTGGAAATCCACTTGCCACATTTCTCTTTTTTTCCCAAAAAAGGTTTTAGTTATTTGTATCTTGAGGTAAAATGATTTAAAAAACAGTGTGATGTTTTTCCCTTCAGCATTTTCTTCTGATGGTGGCTATCACCAGCATCCCAAGGAATTGTATCTCACTGAAAAGCCCTTTGTTGAAAACCAAAAATCTTCTTTAGGCTGACGTAAAACCCTGTCATGGCAGAAGATTGGAGCCTTTTCCAAAGTCAGCAATTGGAATTGAAATCTCAAATCCACCTTGGTCAAGATCCTTTTTTGCTGTCTCAGCTTTGGAAGGGATATTAAAGTTATTCCAGTTTTCTGCAGCAAAGGCTTTATGACTAATTGCATATCAAAACTGTAATTAATTTGGCAGAAAGGTTAATTAACTCCAGGTCAAAGCCCCACCTGCCACCACACGAAAAATCCTTTTTGTTTGCTGCTGGTGGAAGCTGTGCCCAACCGAAACCCTCACGAATCATCGAAAATGATGATAAATTTGATTTTATCACTAGCTTTATAACAATGCCTTGAATTGATGTGACCTTAAAAGGCCAAAGTGAGCTTCAAACCCCAAATTGTTTGTCATTTTTCAGGAGGGCAGGGTGGAGTTTCCTGTTTCAGAACGGACGCTGCTGCTCTGGGTGGTGCAGTTGTGTGTTGAGATTGAGTGTGGATTTACCAGAAGAAATTGGGTTTCATTCATCAGCTCTTCATTTACTTGCCTTCCTGGGGCCACATGTTCCCAGAGAACCACGGGAAGATCTGTTCCCTTTGGGTCCTCTCATCACTTGTGTGATGTGAGCGAACAGGAGAGCAGAGTTTTAGAAAAGCATTTCTAAAATCTTGCATGGGAAAGGTTGTTCCAAGAGTGCTCCTAAGCTTTCATGCTTTTCTGGTCATGTGTGGAAGTTCCAAAACCGTTCTGGTGCTGTGATGAGTCCCAAGTTTTCTGATAGTGAGGAATTTTGGGATTTTCTGCTGTGTAGGCTGCTTTAATGGGTAATTTGCTTTTCCAAGGTTGTTGTAGAGGGAATCCAAATAGATGTGTGAAAACATCAACACTTTGAAAAATAACACAGGGCTTGGAGCAGAATCTGCAGAACAGCAGCTCTGGTTGGACTCATCACAAATTGGGATAATCACAAACTGGGCTGATGGAGTAGGCAGGGAAAGGAAAACCCTTTCCTACAATTGCTCCAAAACGAGAGATTTTGAAAGGACAAGAACTTCATCACACATCACCTCCTCAATGCATTTGAGGTGTCATATCCTCTTGTCTTTAGTTATTTATCGCATTTGGTTGTGCAAAACTACTTGATTTCCATCTTTGGAAATCCTCCAGGCCTTTAAATTCCTGTGAGGAGCATGAGAATGCTGTGTCCATGTGTCCATCAGTGTGTCCATCCCTTCTGTGTGCAGACCCATCACATTGTGCTGGGTGAGTTCAGGTTGTGGTGCCTTCCTGACAATTTTACCCCCTGGAATTGTCTTTTCCCTTTCCCTTGCAGTCCGTGGGCACGGTGCTGTCCTCGGACATTCCGTCGGCAGCCGAGTCGGAGGAGGATGAGGATGGCATGAACGACATGAACGAGGAGGTGATGTCCCTGATCTGGAGCGAGGACCTGAGGGTGCAGGAGGTGAGGAGGCTCCTCCAGAGCGCCCGGCCCGTCCGCGTCAACGTGGTGCAGATGCCTGAAGCCAGTGACCACGAGTACATTGAGGAGAAGGAAAACAGGTAAGGAGTCCTGGAAGCATGGAATGGCTTGGGTTGGCTTGGGTTTGGAAGGACCTTAAAGCTCATCTCATTCCAACCTCTGCCATGGCCATGGACACCTTCCACTATCCCTGATTGCTCCAAGCCCCATCCAGTGTGGCCTTGGAAATTTCTCCGTTTCCAACTGTTTCTGTTTCCCAGTATTTCATTCAGCTGAAAGGTTGTGGGGATATTTTTGGAGGCTCAGAATCTAATTAAAAAAACATCATAATCCAAGTCTTTGGAGTTGCGTGGATCAAAGCTCTGCTGTGTTGGAGTAGAGGGCTCTTGGGAAGGACAGACAGCTCATTGAGGTCAGTTGGAGTTGAAGGGATTTCGTAGCACTTTCTTCTGCCCAAAAAATGTGAAATATAAGCAGGACCTACTCTGTAGAGACCAAACCATCCATGCCCTGCCTAAACTGGAGAACCCTTTGTGATAGGCTGGTCTTGAGACAGGGGACCTTGGAACTCCACAGAAAGCACATTCCCTGTCCCATCCCATTCCTTTGAAACCTGTGTGCAGTGGCCTCGATTATCCCTGTCCTGCTTTATTCACTTTTTGCGGGGTGGGTTAAAAACCTCTTCTTTAAAAACCAAATTAAAAAGCAAACCTGAGAACACCGTTATCATGCAACATGTTCTGAGTCTGACCTAGGGAGTTGAGTAATCTAAGGAGTTTAGAAAGTGTTTCCAGACTAAATCATAGAGAACTGTGGTCGGCATTCTTGGAAGCACCTTATCACCTCTCTACGTGGGTTATTACTCGGTGTTATCACCACTCATAGCAGGATCCCACAGGGCAACCATCTTTACTTGGCTTTCTCCTCTCAGCTCACTTCCAGCACGGCTGGGAAGTGTCTGTGGAATGGATGTATTGAACCAGCTTTAAGGGAAAAATAGTGCCAGGTTGCAACAGCTAAAAGGTATCTTGGAGATGCACCTTGTAAGGACCAAAGATTTGGTTCAAAAGGAGAAAGAAGGAGTCACAATGAGGGGAAAATGGTTCTGTCCAGTGCCTGTTGTTTGTAGGTCATTTATATTTGGGAAAATCTTCCATGTGATTTTTGGATTCACCTCCCCACCAGGTTGCTGCAGCTGTGCCAGCGAACCATGGCACTCCCAGTTGGACGAGGAATGTTCACCCTGTTCTCCTACCATCCTGTGCCAACGGAGCAGCTGCCCATCCCGAAGCTGAACCTCACTGGTACGTTGCTCAGGGGTTCCTTCCCAGTCCATCCCAGAGCAGGATGGGCTTTCTTCCAGCTCTTATCCCATTACAGTAATTTTTATAGCATCTTCTCCACCAAGAATTTCATGGCTCAAGTGTGGGTTTTGTGGGGAAGCAGCCCCTTTGGGCTTTGAATCTGCCACCTAGAATGGTGGCAGATCCTTCTGGAATGGTCAGGGCCAGTGTTATCAAACACTGAAACCTTTTCTTAGGTACAGAAGGAGAGAGAAGTGGAAAAATGGCCTAAGCAGTGCTGGGGGCATACAGGATGGAGATCCTGCAAAGGGCTGTCCTGACATTCCTGAACATTCTTGGATTGGAGCTGTTCCCTCACTTAGCACTGGATGGAGAGCTTGGCTTTTCCTGACCGCTGTTATCCCCTCTCCCATGGCAGGCCGTGCTCCTCCAAGGAACACCACTGTGGATCTGAACAGCGGGAACATCGATGTCCCCCCCAACATGGCCTGCTGGGCCAGCTTCCACAACGGGGTGGCTGCCGGCCTGAAGATCGCTCCTGCTTCCCAGATCGACTCCGCCTGGATCGTCTACAACAAGCCCAAAATCGCTGAGCTGGCCAACGAGTACGCAGGGTTCCTCATGGCCCTGGGCCTCAACGGGCACCTCACCAAGCTGGCCACCCTCAACATCCATGACTACCTGACAAAGGTGAGGAATTCTGGCACATCCAGGCGGCAGATCCTGGTGGGATTGGATTCTTTAGGCAAAACAAGGAAGGTTTCTTTGAACGGCTGCATTGGGAGTTTCCTGGTGTGGGAGAATGTCTGAGTTGCTTTGTTATAGTTGTGGTGCCTGATTTGGGTTGGAAGGATCCTTTCTCAGTGTGAGGAAGGACTTCTTTCCAAGGAAGTGGTGGAGAGCTGGCTGTCCAGGGAAGGCATGGAGCCTCTGAAGAAACTCCATTCCAAACCCACCTGGATGCATTCCTGTGTCACCTGCTCGGAGTGAGCAGGGGGATGGACTGGATGATCTCCAGAGGTCCCTCCCAATCCTAAATATTCTGGGGTTCTGCAGAATGAGGAACCTCCATTTCCATTCAAAGATTTCCAGCAGCGTTATCACCAGATCTCTCCACCCTGCGCACAGCTCATTGGGATAGGCCACTGGAGCACTGGGACAGGGGTTTTCCCATTCCTCACTGGGAATGTACCTCACTGCTCCTTGTCCCCTTTATCCAGGGCCACGAGATGACGAGTATCGGGCTCCTGCTCGGCGTCTCCGCTGCCAAGCTGGGCACCATGGACATGGCCATCACCCGCCTGCTGAGCATCCACATCCCTGCCCTGCTGCCTCCCACCTCCACGGAGCTGGATGTGCCCCACAACGTCCAGGTGGCTGCTGTGGTCGGGATAGGCCTGGTCTACCAGGGCACTGCCCACAGGCACACTGCCGAGGTGCTGCTGGCTGAGATAGGTGGGTGCCAGCACTGGAAAAACAGGATGAGGGCTGGGATAGTCGCCGTGTGCACCAGGGAGTTGGGATTGTAACCTTGGCATCTTTTCCCACCACATTTTCTTCCCATTTTCCCAAACCTCATGGTCCCTCTTGGGAGCTTGTGCAGCATAAAAAGGAAAGTCATTGGGTTTAGTAAAAGAAAAGTGGCAGCATCATTACTGTTCCTACTTCTTCCACCTGGAAATTTGGCGCCCTAAATTCTCCTGTTTGGAATTTTAAGAGTTTTTAACCACTAGGCCTTAAGAGCTGATGTGAACAGCAGATTTGTGATCTCACTTGTGCTCTCGTTCTGAGTTAATTTGTAACAGCTTTTCTCCGTGTTTACATGGGACTATACTTGGAGACTGTGTGGTTTATTAAAGAGGGATTGGGATAAATTTTAAGGGTGAATTTGTTGTGTTTCTAGAAATTGGATATGTGCAATCCTTTTTTAGCAACAGCATTTGGATTGATTCAGGATCTTAAAGTATCCTCAGTTAAACTTGGCGTTTTCACCATGGCTCTAAACTCCAACCATAACATTTAGGAGGGAGTTGCTATTTGGGAGTGGATAGATGAACTGCCAGCTCCTTGTCGTTCCAATGAGGACTTCCCTAAGGAGGGACAGATTTTTTTTTTTTCTCCTTTCAGTAGGAATTAAGCAATAAGCTGGACTTTTCAAAGGTGAATTTTGCTGGTTTGGTTTCTCCAGGGCGTCCCCCCGGCCCAGAAATGGAATATTGCACGGACAGAGAGTCCTATTCCCTGGCATCAGGGCTGGCCTTGGGAATGGTGTGCCTTGGGGTAAGTCAGCTGCAATTAGGAGACTCATTATCCACTGGGATGGCATTCCAAGAGCTGTTCCATCCTTGGCTCCTAGCTGCCTGTGGGTTTTTCTCCTAGAGGAAGGCACTTCCATGTTTTCCTTCTTTCCATTCCTTAGCATGGCAGTAACCTGATTGGGATGTCAGACCTCAACGTTCCCGAGCAGCTCTACCAGTACATGGTGGGGGGACACAGGAGATTCCAGGCAGGAATGCACAGGGAGAAGCATAAATCTCCCAGTTACCAAATCAAGGTACGTGGTGCCAGTGCTGGCTCATTTACGTCGGAATTCTGGGAGGTGTCTCCATGACTTTGGGAGCATGATTCCCTTCCAAGTGAACCTGTGGGAAGTGTTCCCTGTGTTTTCCCAGGAAGGAGACACCATCAACGTGGATGTGACGTGTCCAGGTGCCACCCTTGCACTTGCCATGATTTACCTGAAGACCAACAACAGGTATTGACCTGGGAATTCCTGCAGGGTTAAACTGCCCTAGTGTTGGCTCTGCTGAGGTTTGGGATTACTGGAATGTGACCTGGAAACCCTTTTCTTCTGCCATGCCCTGCAGATCCATTGCTGACTGGCTCAAAGCACCAGACACCATGTATCTGCTGGACTTTGTCAAACCAGAATTCCTTTTGTTGAGGGTAAGATTTCCCTTGGGTTCTTTCCTCAGTCTATTTAAATGATGTTTAGGAATTCCAGCCCAACATGCCCATCATCCAGAATCCTTTGCTTCCCAGCCAAACTCACCCCTTCCAACAATTCCTCCTTGTAAGTCTGGCACCTTCCTTGCCATGGAGACAGAATTTAATGATAAATAGATGAAAGACACAATTTATGGGAAATGTTACATTAATTTTAGGTGTATTTTTATAGCTTTTCCCAATTCCATAGATAAATTTTCTCACTTTTCCCAGACCCTGGCTCGATGCCTGATTTTGTGGGATGACATCCTGCCCAATTCCAAGTGGGTCAACAGCAATGTGCCTCAGGTGGGTGTTTGTTTATGTGTGTTGTGTTTGCTTCTCAATTTTTCACCTCCCTGCATTGTTTTCCATGTGAGCATTTCCATAGTCACATCAGGAGCACAAGGAAATGAACATTAACATGACAGAGGTGACTGTCCCCTGGGATCCCTGGATTTTAGGAGCACCAAGGACTGGAAAGGAGATGATTGAGGAGACATGGGATTGTTCCAGACACAAAATGATGTCAGGGAAAGGAAGGGATTAAACTTTTCCCTGCATTGCCAGGTCCAAAACTGCTGCATGGAGTTGAGCATTAGGAATAACTTCCCAACAGTGGAATCAGGGATATTCCAAGATATTGTATGGAATTTTTAAGACCAAGTAAGCTCAATACCTATGAGAACTACAGGGTGCTGATGGTCTCTGCTGGGGGAAAAAACAGCTTTTCCTTCCCTTAGACCTGTTTGGTATCACTTATGAACTCTTGATGGCCAAAGTTTCAATGAGTCATCAGTTTTCCCATGGATTTATTTTCCTTCCCTGCTTTTTACAGATCATTAGAGAGAACATTATCTCTCTTCATGCAACAGAGCTGCCTTCCTCTGAAGACCTGAGCTTGGAAACGCTGGCGTGAGTAACATCCCAAAAATCTCCTCCTAGGGAATTTCACTGTCCTGTAAAGGAGAGTTCTCTTATATGGGATATCCTATAAAGGATGAGTCTTCCCTTTTATTTCTAAGGGATGAAGGGGTTTGTGCTGTGTATTCAGATGAGGAGAAGAGGAGCATTTAGTCATTTCCTGTTTGTGTTGTTCCTTAGGCAAGCTCACGTCTACATCATCGCCGGAGCGTGTTTATCCCTGGGATTTCGTTTTGCCGGCTCGGAAAATCTGGCAGCATTTCAGTGCCTGGTAAGAGGAGGGTTATTTGATTCCATTCACTTCCCAGGGAACTGTCACTCACCTTTAGGATCCATATTCACTGGGCATTCCTTTTCTTTCTAGTACAAATACGCCACGGATTTCCTGAAGTGCTTGTCGGCTCCAACAGCGTCCATAGTAAGTTTTTCCAAGCAAAAAGATGGCTTTGTGTGACCCTCAGCAAAACCTCAATGGGAACAAACCCAGCCCTTTTAATTTCCTGGATTACGCATGATCTATAGGATGTGGCAGAGCTGCAAATCATTGAAGGACTTTGCTGGCTCTCCCTCCTTCTGGGGAATGTGGTTTTCAAGCTCCGGGGTGGAAAGTGGTGGATCATCCCACCCGGAATGTGCTGTTGGCCATGGAATTGTGATGAAACCTCTCTGTTGTGTTTGAAGACAGGTCACTATAACCTGGAAACGTGCCTGAGTGTCCTTCTCCTGGCCCTGGCCATGGTGATGGCCGGCTCTGGGAACCTCAAAGTACTCCAGCTTTGCCGTTTCATGCACAAGAAGACAGGGGGAGAGATGAACTACGGCTTCCACCTGGCTCACCACATGGCTTTGGGGCTCCTCTTCCTGGGAGGAGGAAGGTAATGGGCCTTTTCCAAAGGCAGATCTCTGCCCTTATTTCCATTTCCTCCATTTCCCTGTTTTTAATATATGGATGCATAAAGGTGTCTTCTGTTGGCAGAGAAAGTCTTGTTGGTTTTGCACTTTTGGAAATTCCTTTCCTCGTCCCACCAAAATATTTTGGCCTCCTTTGTTTTTTAGAAGGAAAACTAAAGGACAATATTGGTTTTTTCCTACAGATATTCCCTGAGCACTTCCAACTCCTCCATTGCTGCTCTTCTCTGTGCTCTGTACCCTCACTTCCCTGTTCACAGCACGGACAATCGGTAAGGCTTTCATGGGGATCCCATTTCCTTCAGCTGAACCATCTTCTTACAAAAGACAAATTATGGACTTTTACCAAAAATCAATTTTTGGAGGTTCTCCATTAAAAAAAAAGTGAGATATGGAAGAAGTAAGTGGCAGTGGTAACGATCTTTGGTCAGTGAGGAAACACCAGCTCTGCTGTGCTCCTGTTCATGGCCACATGAGCTGTATTTGGGATGTGGAGCAGGAATTGGGTGTCTGGGATCATTCCTAGCCCATGCTGAGCTCCTGGTTCCCACCCCAGGTACCACCTGCAGGCTCTGCGTCACCTGTACGTGCTGGCAGCCGAGCCCAGGCTGCTCACTCCCGTGGACGTGGACACCAACACCCCCTGCTACGCCCTCATAGAGGTCACCTACAAGGTAACGTGGCTGGGAGGCCCTGAGGAGCTGTGGGATGACCAAACACTTGGATTTATCCCAGTTTTCACTGGAGTGGCCTCCGGTCTTGGGTTTGGTTTCAAGCTGTGGTGGTGATGAGGTGAATTCTGCACAAATAAGTGAAGGGTTTGAGCTCAACCCACTCACACCTCAGATGTGCTTTGGTGGCACCTGGAGAGCAGAGGGGAGGACAGGGAGAGTCACCAGAGTTGTCAAGGGTGTCCTTACTGACCCAGGTTCTTCTCCCTCTTCAGAAGGATTTCCAAAGGCTCAGAGGTGGCTGGAGCCATTTGTGGTTTTCCATGCCTTCTCCTAATTCTGAGATGAACAACTTGATGTTTCTCCTCGGTGCTTCCATCAGGTGTCCCTCAGGGAAGAGTCCTTTCTGTGGGATTTGTTTTATATGGGAGAAGGGAGATGCTCAGAACTGAGTTCTTGGAATTTTTAGGGGGAAGAGGTGATCTCTGTGATTCTGGCAGAGAGTTTTCCATGTTCCCATTGCAGCTTGCCTCCCAAACCTTCACGTTTCAGCCGTGCCTGGCATTAGGTGTTGATCTATCCATCCATGGAAAATACGGCCTGGGAAGTCTTTGTTTCCAGACATGAGTCCTGTGTTTACTTAGGAACAGAACCCCCTGCCTGCTGCCAGGGCAGTTGTTCCCCACAAGGTTCCCTTTTCCTTCCTTTTCCCATGGAAATGAGCTTTTCTAACCTGTGGCTCCTGTGATGTTTTGCAGGGCACACAGTGGTACGGGGAGGCCACCGAGGAGCTGATGGCACCCACGCTTCTCCCAGAGCTCCACTTACTGAAGCAGGTAGAGGAAATCTCTGTTCTAATGGAAAACCACCTGGATTTTGTGTCACAAATCTCAAGAGCTGAGATCTGATGGTTTTTGATTCCTTAGCCTGACTCTGGATGACATTGTCCCATTATGATTCCAAAGACAATTCTCTGTCTTCTGTCTTCTGTCTTGATCAAGATCTTCCAAGATCTGATGCAGCAGGGAATTCCCTGTAGGAGACACAAACCTCCTCCTGAATTTTCTGTGTGGGCAACACTATAAACCAGCTCTGAAAGAAAAAAAAAAAGTAAAAGCCTCTTAATTCAATGATTCTGGTTATATTTAGTAATAAAATGTTTCTATTGACAGATCAGAGTGAAGGGCCCCCGGTACTGGGAATTATTAATAGATTTAAGCAAGGGAACGACTCATCTCCAGTAAGTGTTTTTTAATGCTCAACTGAATCATGACCTTGTAGTAATCGTATTTCGTGGTTTTTTTTAAACCCTACCACAGCTCTGTGTTGAAACCTGGGTTTTATGAAGTCACTCTTGTGCATCTGACAGCACTTTAGGGGTGAAGAAAGAAACTGCAGAGTTGGGTTTCACCCATTGAGGTGAATAATTCATGCAAAAAAACAGGGTCGGGGAAAACCTGATAGTAAAACCCGCAGACTGGTAGTGGGATGAGGCACCGGAGAGCAGCTACAACTCATGGTTTTGGTTTGGTTTTGAGTGGCGGTGATATCACATTTCCCAGACTGTTGGGGACTGTTACAAAGCCCTGTGAAATGCTTTTTCTCGTGTCACCCCATGTCACAAAGTGCCACCCACCCTCGTGACACGCTCGAAACGTGGCGGGCAGCTGTGGGAACCAGAGATTTTACCGGAACACAGGATCTGGGGTGGGGGGGTGGAAATCATTCTTATCTTTGCACTCTCCAGTGAGGGGTGGGAGAAACCAGCTCAATCTTTGCTCCGTAATGGGGTGCTTTTAGGTAATTTACTTGCCATTGATCAGTCCCAGAATCATTTAAGTTGGAAAAGACCTCCAAGATAATAAGTCCAATCATTGATTGCCCCCTTGTCAGGTGGAAGGATTAAATTGAGCTCACTCCATTAGTACAGCATGCTTTGGGTTGGGAGGGGTTTAAGGATCACCCCGTGCCACCCCTGACATGAGCAGGGACACCTTCCACTACCCCAGGTTGCTCCAAGCCCCATCCAGCCTGGCCTTGGAAACTTCCAGGGATGGGCCAGCCACAGCTTCTCTGGGAAGCCTGTGCCAGGGCCTCCCCACCCTCACAGGGGAGAATTCCTTCCCAATATCCAGCCTGAATTTCCTCCTGATTGCATAAATCAGCCCCATTGTGCCATTCCAGGTCGATCCTTTCCAAGGGTGGCATCCTGTACGTGAAGCTCCGGGCTGGGCAGCTCTCCTACAAGGAGGATCCCATGGGATGGCGCAGCCTCCTGGCACAGACCGTCACCCACCGCAACTCGGAAGCGCGGGCCTTCAAGGTACTGCTCCCAGGGTGCTTCCTGCCAGGAACGCTGCTGCGGGAGGGAATTCTGCTGGCTTTCACAGGACAGACACGTGTTGGTGCATCTGCGTGGGCAGACACAGGTGTTGGACATGTCCTGCCCATGAAGTGCTTGATCATGGAATCATTTAGGGTGGAAAAGTCCTCCAGGGTCATGGAGTCCAACCTTTACATGATTGAATCCAAATTTTAGATCATGGGGTCCAACCTTCACATCATGGAATCCAACTTGTAGATTGCATCCAGCCTTTAGATCATGGAGTCCAACCTTCAAATCATGGAATCCAACCTTCAGATCATGGAATCCAACTTTTAGATTGCATCCAGCCTTTAAATCATTGAATCAAAATTTTAGATCACTGAGTCGAGCCTTTAGATCATCTAGTCTAGCCTTTATATTGAGTCCAGCTTTTAGATCATTGAGTCCAACCTTTAGGCATGGATTCCAGCCTTTGGTATGGGTTCCAGTTTTCTCCCTTGTGTTCTGGACACTTTGGAAATCAGTTGTTGCTACCTTTGTGCACAAATTCAAAAAGTTCACTTTAGGAATGTGTTTTAATCCCTTTTTTTTTTTGCAGCCAGAAGCAATTTCTGCTTTCACTTCCGATCCTGCTCTCTTTTCCTTTGCTGATTATTTTTGTAAACCGACTATGGACATGGGCCAGGTAGGAAGTGTTGGTGTGGACCAACACTTATTCCATGGATAAAAAGTAGGGAAAACCTGCCTTAAATTCTAGAGCAGAATTTAGCCCTGCAACCATCAGGAGCAGGGAATATCCTGCAGGATGTTGTGTAATACAAGGGTGATCCTTTGATTCCTGTTGGATGGATATTGGGATTTTTTGTCCCATTCCTTGAGGAATGTGTTTAACAGATCCAGAGGGCCATGAAGCATTTAGGGGAAGTCACAGAAGGTGCTTTATGTGGAATTTCTTTAAAAATTATTTAAGGGAGGGTATAAAACCCAGTTTAATTATCCCAGGGTAGAAGTCAAGTGGTATCATTAATTATCCCAAATTCCTGTGATGCCACTGCATGGATTAACTTCAGTTAATTAATCAGTTAATTAATTCCAGGCAGGAACCTGGAATAAATTGTGCCTGACACCTGTCTTTCTTCAGAAACAGGAAATCCTGGATCTTTTCTCCTCCATCCTTTACGAGTGTGTGACCCAGGAGAATCCGGAGATGCTGCCCACGTACATTGCCATCGACCAGGTAGGAAACTCCTGTTCCTGTTGGAAAAAACACTTTTTCCCACTTTTTGGGGGGCAAACAGTGGCCATTCCATGTGCTTTTCCAGAGGAGTGAGGGCAGGGGTTGAGGAGTCATTTACTTGCTTCATTCCTGCTCCAATTCCCACTGCCAGGCCGTGAGGAGGCTGGAAAGGAGGGAAATGTCCGAGACCTTTGAGCTGTGGCAGATGAAGCTGGTGCTGGAATTCTTCAGCTCCCGGAGCCACCAGGAGAGGATGAGCAGGAATCCAACCCGAGGGCTCTTCATGAACTCGGAATTCCTGCCAGTGATGAAGTGCACCATAGATAACACCTTGGATCAGTGGCTTCAAGGTAAGGAGGAATTTCAATCCCGAAATGGTTTGGGTTGGAAGGGACCTTGAAGACCATCTCATTCCATCCCCTGTTGCTCACCTGGTTCTTGTCTTGCTGATCCAGGTTGGTTTTTGCCTCAAAGGCATGGAAAACTGATGAGGGAAGGGAGGGTGTTTTCAGTGTGGTGTGGAACATTCCCTGGAGAACTGTGTTTGCCTGGAGTGGTGGCAGGTTTTTAGCAGGGAAAGTGATGTTTCCCAGAGAAAATTCCTTCCTCATCTTGCACAGGGAGAATTTTCCCAGAGCAAAAGCAAACAGTGACCACAGCAGGGTGGCCATGGCAGAAGGAGGGAGGTCAGAAAACAACCTCCCAGCCCACCTTCTGTGGGGAATGGAGACTTCAGTGGGATCTATCTGTGGAAATCCTGCTTCCCAAATGTCACCAAAGGTATTCCTTGTCCCTTGCAGCCGGAGGGGACGTGTCCCTACATTCCTACCTGAGTGGGCAGGCTCCAGAGGAGTCCCAGCTGAGCATGCTGGCGTGCTTCCTGATTTACCACTCTGTGCCCACACCGGGGCAGCTGGCAGCTGGAGGCCTGGAAGGTGAGTCTGAAACTGGGATTTGGGGAAATCCTGGATCCTTTCACTGGGCAGCTTCTCCTTGCTCTCCAGCAGCCTGGGAATACACCAGTCCTGAGGTTACTGAGGGAAAAGAAAGGCAGCTGGACCTAAATTTTGGAAGCTCTGTTCCTTGCTTAGGGCTGGGGCAGAAATGTCACCACATCCATGAGGGATCAGGGGCCTATCCCAAGAATCCTGTGCTGGCCACAAATTCCTGTGTCTGGGCATGGAAGATTCCAGTTACCTGTTACACACCTCTCTTCTGGCTGTTCTTTTCCTCTGTGTTCTCCTTCTTCCCGGATTTGGGATCTGTTTTCAGAGAGATCTGAGATCTCTTGTAGAACTTCACTTTCCAACCAGCACACAACAAACGTATCCATGGGATGAGCTCTCTGAAGCTTCCCCCTCCAATTTCAGGCAAATCTTTGCTCATTTTTACACCCTTTTCCTTTGCTTTGGATGTTTTTAGGGAGCAGGAACTTCTCAGAGCTGCTGCTGAAGCTGAGGAGGCTGCACGTGCCCGTGCGGGCGCTCCTGCGCCTGGCTCCGCTGCTCCTCGGCAATCCCCAGGCCATGGTGCTGTAGTCCCACCAAGCTTCCCAAAAATCCCCTTCTTTTTGTACCTTCCCAAACAGCAGACTCACCCCCAGCTGTGGCAACCACGACCAGGAGTTATTTATAAATTGTTATGAGGAATTTAAAAAAAGAGCTATAAAAGTGAGGTCATAATAAATTTACTTTTGTAACGAAGGTTTGTTTGCAAATGTGTGGTTTCTGTGGGGAATTTGGGAAAGACCTTGGCTGGGAATGGTGCTTTTCCTTGGCTGTATAACTCCTTTGCTTGTGGTGGATCTTATTTCCAAACAATGGAAATAATTCGTGGTTTAAACACTTTGTGTTCCCTTCCTCCTTGTGTATCCCCCTGGACGAACTTGGAGCAGGGCTCATTCCTTGTTGATTCTGGGCAGAGCAGATCCTTAATTTGTCACCAAACACATGGAATTACTCCATAAAAAGCAGCCAGAGGTTGAGGGATTACTCAGCCAGAGCCAAAGGCTTGGATTCTGCTTATTGTTGTTCCAAATTTAATCCTGTTCTGTAGGATTTGTGCCAATTTCTCTCTATTTTTTCCCAAATCCTCAAGGATTTTGCAAAGTGTCAAATGGAGGGAGGAGGACAACCAAGAGTGATTGAAAAGAGAGCAAAAGCAGGAAAATTATGGGAACCTGATTCTTATGAAAAACAAATGTATTGTGTGTTAACTGCGGTTTTCCGATTGCTTGAGGTGTCCTGAAGGAGGCAGAGCCTGTGCCAAATTCCAACCCTCATCCCTTTTTTTTTAAGCTGTTCAGAAACTTCTCTAATTTAATAAAAACAGATTAATTAATTTATCACACCTCCTCCACAAGCACCTTTAATTAATTTAATTTATCACACCTGCTCCACAAGCACAACCATCTGAATTCAATGAATCCATGAACAGATGGGAAATCAGAGGAGCCAGGAGGTCTCATGGGGCAATCCTGGAGGTTCCTTCCCCTACGAGGTGGGGCAGCTCAGGGAACCTCCTTCTAAACTGAGGGAGTGGGAAGCGTGAAGTGCAAATTTTCCAGAGGGAATGACAGTGGGATTTCATGGCATCCTGGAATGGTTTGGGTTGGAAAGGACCTTAAAGACCAGGGCCAGGGACACCTTCCTTAAAGCCCCATCCAACACTGACCCCAAACACTTCCAGGGATGGGGAATTAAATTCCCCACGACTTTTCCAAGGACAAATACTTTTTTTTGCCTCCTCAAGCCTCTACCCCAGCCCCAGAATGAGCCTCTGGGATTATCTCAGCTGGACAAAGAGCTGAAAATCCAAATGCTGGATTTGGGGTGGAAAGCTGCGAAACCTGGAGGTGTCCTAAACCCTCTGGCTGTCCCGATGGATCCATGGGGTTTATCCCGCATTCCCAGGGTGATGCTGCCTTGTGGCCGAGCAAGCTGGAAGGCGCCGATTCATTTCACCACGAACAGGATGAAAAATGACGAGTAACGCGAAACCCAGCATCTCCAGCAACTCCCTGCCGGGACCTCGGCGGTTCGGGATGCTCCCGGTTTCCGCCGGATGCGGGAAAAGCCCCGTTCCCGGCGTTTGGCGAGGGAGGCGAGTTCGTGGGCGGGGGTGGGCGCGGGAGGCTCTGGCGAGGAGCTCTGGGGCTTCCTGTTTCCTTCCGAGCAGAATTTGAAAGCAGCGGCTGCCGTGAGCTGGACCAATGATCGGGGCACAGCGCGCCCGGGCCGCCCGCGCCCGTTACGGCCCCGCCGCGGCGCTTCCCGGCTCCGGCCGGGAACACCGGGAACACCGGGAGCCCCCGGCCCGGGGGCGGCCCGCACACACCGCCCACGGTAAGGCGCTGCTCCCTTCGCCCGCTGCCAGGAATTGCCGGGGGAAAAGCAATCCATGGAAGCAGCGGGGAACGTTTGGGATTTGGCGCGGGGTGTGCGCTTTGCCTCGGCCCGCAGGGATCTGCTGGAGGAGCCCTGGAGCTGGGAGGAATTTAGGGATGCTCCGGGAGCCGCAGGGAGGGAAGCAGCGCTGCTCGGGCACGGAGAAGGGGGAGGTGGGATGTGGAGATTCTCCTGCGCCCGGGTGACTCCATTCCCCATCCCTGGAAGTGTCCCAGGCCAGGTTGGACGGGGCTTGGAGCAGCCTCGGCGAGGGGAAGGTGGCCCTGCCCATGGCAAGGGGTGGAACGGGATGGGCTTTATGGGACATTCCCACCCCAGCCATTCCCTGATACCAACCATAATGGCACAGCTGGGAAGGGAGGCCGGGCTCCGCTGGCGTCATGCCTGCCCCCTCAGTGCTTAGTCACCTTTTTGGGGCATTTCGTGCCGCCCTCTCCCGCTCCTTCTGGGCTCTCCTTTGGGATTTGGGCTGGGGAAGGTAGCAGCGAGTTCCCCTCCTGCCTCTCCCACTCTCCCGCCGCCCGATACATCCCAAGCTGCGGTTCCCCGTGTCCCGTGGGCTGTCCCGGAGCTGAGGGGCTCTGCCAGGGCTCAGCAGCCCCGGGCTCCCTCCTTTTCCTGCTCTGGCTCCGCTTTCTCCCTCGGGATCATCCGGCGGCAGCGCATTCCCTCTCCAGGGGGGAATTATCCTCATGATCCTTCTTTAGTCCTGGGGTGTCCCGCGGTGGCTGCGGGCAGAGTGCGGCTCCTCCAGCTCATCCCATCCCATGGATCGCGGTGCTTTTCCCGGTGCATCATTCCCGGGAAGGTCCAACAGTGCCCGTTCCAGCCCGGCCTCATCGCCGCCTTCCCCCCCGAGTTCCCTTTGGTTTTTTTGGCTGGGGCTCGCAACTTTTCGGCAACAGTGACCTCTGTCGGCATCGCCACCGCGGCCACCGGCGCGGCCCCGCTGTCACCCGCCTGCATCCCGCACCTCCATCGCAATTCCCACCGCAGGCACGAACGGGACGCGGTCATTTGGGACCGATCCCGCCGTTCCAGCCGCTGCGGAATGCCACGGCAAAGCAGCGGCGCCGGGAGGCGGCTGCGAGAACCGGGCACCGGTTACCGAAAGGTGTCCCCAGGACAACCCCGGAGCCGGGAACCCGAAAATCCCGGGTTTACTGGGCGGCCAAACCTCCGTGACTCATGTCGCCACCGCTGACTAATCCCGGGAGCGCTCTCTGCCCGGGGCTCGGCTCCATCCCCGTCCTCACCAGCGTTCGGCACCGTCCGATAACGATAAAAATAAAAAATCCAGGTGAGGTTACAGGAAAGAAGGGATGAGTGGAGCTGCCAGATTGGTTTGGGCATCACCTCAGCTCCTCCATCCATCCTGTGCGCACTCAGAGAGGCTTTCCCTGCTGGGAAACGCTTCCCAGCACCGCCGGAGCAGCCCTTTGGAGCACGGATCAGCGGCTGCAGGTGGCGGTGAATTTTGGGAGAGCTGTGGGGCCGTGGCGGCGGCCGGGGAGTGACTCAGAGGCGCTTTGGGGCTCTGTGGTTTTGCTTTCATGGTTTTGCTGTGACTTAGCAACTTGTTTGTTCGTTCTGCGGGAAGGCAGGTGCCGGCATGCCCGGCAGAGCAGCCGGATCCCGTGGGATCCCAGCTATCCCAAGGGATCCCTTGGGGTGTTGCGTTGCTCGGGTGGATGTGGCTGAACCCCACAGGTGATGCAGGTGGTGGTGTGACATGATTCTTTTGGGATCTGCATCCTGCAGCAGATATTCCATCCCACCGGGAATATCCAGCAGGAGCAGTTTCCACCCCTTTCTTTTTAGAAGGAAAATGGGATTTTGGACGATGATTCTGGCGTTCCCTAAAGCTCGCAGCCACTCCAGGGGTTTCTGGAGAGTTGGATCTGGAAGCTGGGCTGGCATTTTCCAGGGAGATGCTAATGACTGCCAGCACATTTTCCTGTTGCAATTTTGGGGGGAATAAAAGGTGGAAAGGGAGCAGGCTGAGTGTTTTCCCACCACAGTGGAAAATACTCCCAACCCTCATGTTCCTCCTTCCCATAGGATGCTCGTGGTGTGATTTCTTCCAGGAAGGGCATTTCCCACCGGCTTGTGCTGTGCTGGGAGGAGCTCCAGGGATGTTGGTGGGAAGCACTGGACAAAGAGGAGGAATTTTCCATCCATCTCCCAGTTTTTTGGGGGGAGTAGCCAAGCATTTGGTGCCACTGTAGCCAGTGTGGTGCTCCAACGCCTCCAGAATTCCACAGTTCCTGGGTTCATTTGGAGGTTTGTAATCCCTGGAGTCTCGGGCAAGTGAGCTGGATGGAAAATGGGTGAAAGCCGCAGATGAGGACAAAAAAGGGATGGTTTGGGGTGGTTTTCCTCCTTCAGCTGAGCCGGGCCATCGCTCATCCCATGTCAGCTCCCTCAGGCACTGCTAGGCTTTTCCTTGCGCTGCAGTGATGGTGCTGGAAGGGTTAAAGCCACCATCAGGTCCTGAAGACAGGATTGAGGTTGGAATGGTGGCATGGCCATGGAGGACTCAGTGCCAACCCCCTCTGCCCCCGAGCTGCCTCTCCAGTGTCATAAATCCGAGTGTGATTAGCGTGGATTTGGAAAAGGCGGATTAAAGGTTCCCGGAGCTGCCCCTTCCCTCTGTCACCCCCCGGGGCTCCCCCTCCCTGCCGTGTCACAGCTCCCAGGGCTGCTCGTGCCCCTGAGTCATCTCCAAACTCCAGCTGCATCCAGGAGCACAGCCCTGCCCTAAGCTGACCATGGGGCGCGTTGTTTTCCCGAAATACAGCAGCTCCAGAGCACATGGAACAGAAACGTGGTGGGAAAAACCCAGAGTGGGGACTGCAGCAGGGTGACAGCCACCCCCGGGCTGCAGGAGAGAGGGAAAAGGTCCCTGAGCTGGGAGGGAAAGGGCTTGGAGTGGGGTGAGCATCTCTGGAACTGCTCCCTGGGGAATGGGGATGGTTTCCATCCCTCACGTGCAGCCACAGCCTTTCCTAGGGGATTTGCTGGGAGGACACGGCTTCTTTTAGATGGGAATGGGGGGAAAATGGGGTTTTCCAGGCTGGAAGAATATCCAAGGTGCCTGAGAGCTCAGGGATGCATTCCCTGGGTGAAGGAGCCTCCCGCTCCCATTCTGGGATATCTCATCCCCTTCCCAAGCTCCTCAGCCAACAGTCCCCATGGATTTGGCTCCAGGCCCTGGGAAACGAGACCTTTCCCAGCAAAATCTCTTTCTGATGATAAAAAACTCCCTGATCCTTTCCCGATGGGGGAAGTGGGAGAGCCCCTGGGCCATGGGAAAGTCTCCTTCCCCACATCCTGGCGGGAGGGACGGGGCCATAAAAACCCTCGGCACATCCCGGGCTGGGAGTGCGGCGAGGAGAGGAGAGGCCAGGTAGGATGGGGGATGGATTTGGTCTGCTCTGGGATCCATGGAGGGATCCCATGGCAGGGGATCCATGGGTGGCTTCAGGAATTGGGGTGTGGGGAATTTGCTCCAGGGGGATGCTCCTGTGGCTGGGAAGGAGGGGGCTCTGAGCAGAGGGAAAGTGAGACTGGAATTAGCGGAATTCTTACAGTTTTCCCTTGCTGATGGATTTTTATCTGTGCTTTGCTCTGCCTGCACAATTCCTGCAGCCCGGGGAAGGATGCTGGAGCCAAGGTTTCTGCTCTCATCCCAACATCCCCCTGTCATTCCTGTTAATCCTCGATATCAGAGAGTTCATGACATTCCAGCTGAAGCTGTGCTGGATGGGGCTGGGGTTTCCCAGGGAAGCTCATCCTCACCCCTTGCCATCAAATGGCTGTGGAAGGAGAAGTGTGGGAAGCACAGGGGTGAATCCCTGTGGTGGAGCATCCTGCCTGTGATCCCAGGGGCACAAAGCCATGGATCATTCCCACCCTGCAGCCCAAAACCCACCGGCATAAACCTGGGAGCAGAGGGCCAGAAATCCTGCTCTTCTCCTGCTTCCAGCATTCCCAGTGCTGCTTCCTCCATAGGTGATTCCCTGTTTCTGGAACAGAAGAAGCAGCAGAGGTTTTTGAAGCAGCATAAACTAAAAAAAAGCCTTTTTTCCTTATTTTTCCCCAGGGAATCAGCAGAAGCATGGCTGTCCTGCTGGGATTAAGACTGGAAAGCAGGATCTTTTCCCCTTCCCAATTATTTAATGGTGGGAAACAATTGCAGTCAGCACTTTGGGATTTTTCCACCCACTCCCATGAAAACATACCCAGTCCTGGATGTTCTCTCTTCCCGTCTCAGACGCTCCAGAGGATGTGGGGAAGGAGCCATGGACCCGGTGAGTGCCTCCACGGGATGGATAAAAGTCTCTGTGGGAAGGGCAGGGAGTGGCTTTGGATGAGTTTTTGGGACGAGAGTGCCGAGCTGAGGGGCCCAGCCTGGGAATGCCGGGTGCCCGATCTGTGTCCCGCTGCCGGAGCGAGGCTGTGGGTGCCACCAGCACTTCCAACAGCACCAGTTCGGCTCCTGGGCTGGAAACTGGGCTGTGGGGAGCTGAGCAGTTCCTGGAACTGCAGCCCCACGTCATGGGGGGGTTGGGTAATTTGGTGGCAGAGGAGGAAGGGAAAACCCCACGGAGCAGCAGCGCCGGGAGGCTCCGGCCGAAAATGAGTCAGCGGTGACTGGGTGGCTGCCAGGGCTGGTTCTGCTGGGGGTGCTGCTGCTGGTGGTGCTGGTTCTGGTTGTACTGGGTTCTGGTGCTGCTGGTGGTGCTGGATCTGGTTGTACTGGGTTTGCTGGTTCTGGTTGTACTGGGTTTGCTGGTTCTGGTTGTACTGGGTTTGCTGGTTCTGGTTGTGCTTGTGCTGCTGGTTCTGCTTGTACTGGTGATGCTGGTGCTGTGGTGCTGGCGCTGCTGGTTCTGGTTTTACTGCTGGTGCTGGTGGTGCTGGTGTTGGTACTGGGATTCCTCATCTCCCAGCTGCTCCGCTCCCTCTCTCTGTGCCCATTCCCAGGACTTTTGGGCAGCTGCTCTTGTCCCCTGCCGGGAATTCCCAGGAATCCCATACAGGGATTTTGCCATGTCCGTCCCAGCACCCAGGTCCAACCCAGGTCCCCCTGGAGCCCATTCCTGTGGTGTTGTGATTCCAAGGGCACCCAGGCTATGTTTTAGGGATTTGGGGCTTTTCAGATGTTTGGGATTTATTTTCTTTTGAAAATATTTGCCAAATTTTTGGGACTAAATCCTGGCACAAAAGTGCCCCTTCCCAGGCTCTCTGAGCTCTTCCACACTTTTCCATGGCATTAAAATCAGGGAGGGGAATTTAAATCAGGAAAGGCAATTAAAATCCAGCAGGGCAATTAATTAAAATCTAGCACGGCAATTAATTAAAATCCAACAGCTCCCAACATTCCCCTGCTTTTTATATTTAAATAAATCCTATACATGTATATTCATATAAAATTAAATTTATGTAAATATATTTCTATTTATATGTAAATGTATTTTTCTTTATTTCTATATTGCATACAAAGACATTTATTTCTGTTCAAATAAAATTATTAAATGTATTCTTACATGTAAACTGTTTGTATGTTTATTGAATAATATGGTGATTAATACATCAAAATATTTGTTTATTAAATAAAGTTGAAATATAAAAAATCTATTTATTAAATTAAATTTAATAACATACTGTGATAGAATAGAGAGAATTAATGTAATGTGATAAATATAATGAAAATAATATAATTCATATAATAACAATTATATCCTTAATAGTATAAATTAAGCCAAGTGGGGGGGCTAATTTTAAAAAAAAGTTAAAAAAATGATTATTTTAAAAGGATTATTTTTATAATAGGAAAGGATTGGGAATAAATGCAAGGATTGGGAATAAATGCCAGGATTGGGAATAGAGGGAAGCACCCACAGATTTAACTGCTACTTCTAAGAGAATCATGGCAGGTGGGTTTCTTGGTATTGAGTTTTCCAGAATAATTCCTAGAGGCAAATCCCAGTCTCTGGGAAAGGCCTGTGTGATTTACCAGCTGGGTTTCTTGATATCGAATTTTTCAGCTTAAATCTCAGAGGCAAATTCCAAACCCCTGGGGAAATCCTGTACGATTTTCCGGGTGCGACATTTTTAAGCCAACTGTTCCCGTTTTCCCGGGATAAAAGCCATTCCCCCTCAGGTCAAGCATCCACTGAAAAATTATGATGGAGCAAAATCAGATCAACCACAAATTCCCTTTTCTCCCCTGTTTTTCCATTCAGCTGCCCAGGGGATGCTCAGGGAGCAGTGTTGGCGGGAGGGCAGCCCAGAAGTGCTGGAAATGTGACTGGTAGAATATCCCGAGTTGAAATGGACTCACAAGGATTATCAAAGTCCAATTCCTGGGGCTGAACTTCCCAAAAAATCTGTTTTCTTCACCCGTGGTGAATGAGTGGGAAAAGCCTGAGGATTTTGGGATCTCTCAGTGTTCCACTCTCCCCACACGAGTCAAAGCAAATAGATTTGCCTCGATTTTCCTTCTCTGCAAATATTCCCAGTGTGTTTGACCCCGGCGCAGGGAAGTGGATGAGGCAAACCCCAAATTTCTCCCCTGTCCCCCCCTTTTGCCACCTTTGGCTCAGGTTTGAGATCAGTGACGTGGGGAAGGAGGGGGGAAGGGGGAGGGGGGTAGACGAAAATAGCGACGTGGAAATTCAGCGCAGCTCGAGATTTGAAATGAAATCGTTTGAAATGAAAGATTCCGTGCCTTGCTGAGGCTGCCCCAGCCCCGCTCCGTGCTCTGCCTGCGGTGTGCATGGCTCGGGAAAGGGAGCAGCATCCCGGGAGGGTTTTGAGGGCGCTTTTGGTCATCGTTTCTCGGCACTAAATAGAGGAAGAATGAGTTTCAAACGAAGCGTGTTTTGTTTTGTCACAGGAAGTGGAGAGAGCTTTGGGAGAGCCCTGAGACATTGACTTGAATTTCTGTATTTTAGCGTTTTCCCGGCCGAGCCCATGGCGTGGATGGGTTCCCGGTGGAAGCCGGGGGGGATCGGGATGGGAGGAGCGGGGCGCTGCGACCCCCCCCATTCCCAGTTACCCCGAGGTGGCAGATCTGGGGCTGGAGGGGTCTGTGGGCTGAAGGCAGCCCTTCCTGAGGGAGCTGCTGGCTGCTGCTCCCCGCTCGGGGGAGCCCGAAATTGTGCCGTGCCTGGGGCACGGGGCGGGCGGCCGGGGGCGTCCCGGCTCCGGGAATCCGTTTGGAGCCTCTCCCCGGGATCCCCCGGGCTCCCTCCCGCCGGCAGCCGCAGCCTCAGGAAAAGGAGCCGCGTTTCACAATGGCTCAGTCCTCCCCCGGCCGGGCAGCCCGAGCCGAGCCGCCTCTTGCCCTGAAAAAGCCCGAAATTGGTTTTCTCCTTGCGCAGGGGCCGCTCGGCGCGGCGCTTCCCTCGGCGGCGCGCCCGGGGAGCCGCGGCTGCTGCGGCAGCACCGAGCCCGGCCCGGCGGGGTGACAGCCCCGAGCCCTCCCCTGCAGCCCGAACCCCCCAAAAACCCCTCGGGTTATCCCCTCTGCTCCTCCCGAGCTGCTGCTGCTGCTGCTGCTGCTGGCCGGCATCGCCTCCCACACCGAGCGTGGCGTGCCCCGGGGTGACTCTGCTTGAATTTCAGCCAAATCGCCAAATTCCCGCTTGCTCCTGCGGTATTAATTTGCTTTTTGGTTTCGCTATTAATGTTGAAGGGCTGCGAGGTCGGCGGCGTTGGCTTTCGGTGGTAATTCACAGCCCCAGTGATTTAATCCACGCTCTGCTGCCAAAACCGGGGCTCACCCCGGGCTCTTTGGGGTATTTGGGGGTATTTGGGATGGGGTTGTGCCCACGGGTGGGAAAATGCTGGGAAATGCTGTTTGGGATCAGGAAGAATCCAGTGGGTCACGCAGGGCTGAGTTTGGCTTCTCCTGCGAGGGGGAGATGGAATTAATTCCAATTAAACTGAGGGGGTGGGCAGGGGCTGGTTTGGTGTCACCCAGCACTGCCCTGGGGCTCGTCCCTGCCTTGGGGACACAGATTTGGGCAAACGCTGATTTTGGGGTTAAATCTGCCCTTTTTCTCGTTGTGCTGTGGTTCTGCTGTGCCTGTCCTCGCCACTGTACTGCAAGCAGTTTTGGGAACACGTTGTCTGCCTGAAACATGTCAGAATTGGCCACAAATTGCAGATGAGACTGATAACAAAAGCCAACAACAGAAAATCGGTAGAAAAACAACAAGTGGAGGCAGAGAGACCACTGAAGGGCTTTTTTGTGTGTTTTTTTAACCAGCTCTCTCACGATGGAAGTGAAAACACATGAAAAGAGAAATGTTCTTTTGTTCTCCCACTCGAATTAAGATGCTCCAGCACCAAACCAGGGTTGAACCCCGTGGCCGGAGCTGCTGCCCAGCCCAGGGGCTCGCAAATCAGCATTTTGGCACCAGTGAGGGTGGTTGGATGTGTTTTGGGGGAGGTCTGTGGTATTTTTTTAACCTTAAAAAATGTGCCCTGCAGCACGTGGGTAACTCAACTCATTTTCTCGACCCAGCCTGCTCTACCTGAACGTCTCTGCTCGAATAAATCAGGCTCCAGCTCAGAAATTAGGATGAGGTTTTTGTTTTCGTTCTACTTATTTCGTCTTTGTTTTTATAAATAAATACAAATCACTCAAACTGAAACTCGATGGCTTTGGTGATAATCAAAGAGCAGCCCTGGGGAAATTTTTCTTCATTACCATGTTCTTTCACAGCCCACACTCGGGGTTTCGGGAGGAAAACCTTTTTGCAGCAGCAGCAGCAGCACCCGACACTTTTTGAAGTCCCGGCGCGCTCAGACTCAGGGCTCACATCGCAGAGCTGCCTTGGCATCACCTTTATTTCAGGGCCATATGGGGAGCAGAAATTATCTCAGCCCCCTGCCCTTTTCTCCCCTCAGTTCACCCCTTTTCCCTCCTTCGAAAAACATATTTTAAAAAAAACCCCAAGAAAATGTTGGACTCCCCCCTTGCAGGGTTTGGGTTTTGTTGTTGTTTTTTTCGGTTCTGTGGGGCAGCTCTGTTCTCTACCACCTTTGTACAACATGTTTTAGTATTTGCAGCTCACTTCCTGTATGAGGTTACCTTGTTTATCATAAAACCCCTATTTTTAAACCCATTTCTGCCAATAAGTCATTTGAATGGTAATAGCAGACGCGTGTGACTGTTCCCTCTGCCCCCGGCTGACAGGGGGACTCTGCTGGCTCCAGGAGGGATAGGCATTGGAATGTGGGCCGAGGGCATCCCATGGGTCTTCCCTCAAATCTCAGGGGGATTATTTGTGTGAAAATCAGAAGGATTTCTGAAAAATCCTGACTTTTTCAGCGCGAGGTCACACATGGTATGAGGATGGGGACAGGCAGAGCTGCAGCACTCGCTGTCTCTTCCATCCTTAGGGAATGGCCTCCGTGCCACCTTCCAGCTTGATTTTCATTAATTACCAGCCAGGAGAAGTGTGGGATTGTCAAAACAGGGTTGGCTCGGCCCACTCTGCCCATAATTGAGATGTGGGTTAATGAGCAGCCCGCCAGGCCGGGAAGCACCGGCTACCTGTGTGTGCTCCTGGGAAAAGGGATGGAGGAGCCTGTCACAAACCCAGCCAGGAGAAATCCATCAAATCCAGGAAGAACAGGCCCTGTTATCCCCACAAGGGTTGTGTGAGGCCCTCTGAGCTCCACAGGACCAGCTTTTGTTGGAGCAGTAGTGTCGCCATCAGGGGTAACTTCATTGTCTGCCTTTCCTTGGGTTGCAGGGTTTAATTTTTCCAAATACTGCAGAAAAGAGGTTTGGGATGCTCAGGAAGGGCAGCAGGAAGGTCCCCTTGGGTCCAGCCATCCCTGAGCTTGTCTTACACCCTATAAAAACCCTGCCAGAGCACCTTTAACATCCCTTTACTGCTTTTAGGGACCTCCCTGGTATCCAACACTTCCCATCTCAGTCTGTGCCGGGTGTGATCCCAGGAGAGATCGAGCATCCAAGGAGCTGCCAGAAAGGCAGAAAAGCCGCTGGAAAGAGAGAGCTTTGTTGCAATATGAAAATCAAATGCAAAGCTCAGGGGGTATTTTTAGCTGGTTTAGGCTGCACAGGTGTTTGAAAGGTCAGTGGCGAGTCATTGGAAAAAAAAAATCTATTTATTTCTGTGTGTGGGGAGAGCCTGGTGTCGCTCCCGTGGCTCTGGATGACTGGAATCATCCTCAGCTTGGGTTGCTCGGCATTCCTGAGGCTGGCAGGGGTGTGGCAGTGCAGGAATGTCCCAGTTTTGTGTGTCCCCAACCGCATGAGCACATGGCAGACTTTAGTGTCCAGCTCTGACGGACACAGGGAGCTGTGGCTTTTTCCATTAATAAAATCTGGGACTTTGCTCCTTTTCAAGTAATAAAGGCCATTTGTCATCCTTAAAACAATTGTGTGGGGGTTTTTATGAGTTCCTAGAATTAAAGAGCATGGGAAGGGCCTGGCTGGTGATGTGGCTTTGGTGGGCCTGGGCCGTAGCCAACATGGCTGAAGCCAAGCTGAGTTTGGTGGACCAGCGACCACTTTGGGCTTGGCCATGACCAGCAGGCCACGACCACCTTGTCTGGGCCAGGAACACCTTGGAGTTGGCCTTGGCCAACCTAAACCAGGACCACCTTGGATTTGGCCATGTCCAGCGTGGGCTGAGGCCAAGCTGAGTTTGGTAGGCCATTTTGGGCTTGGCCATGACCAACAGGCCACGACCACCTTGTCTGGGCCAGGAACACCTTGGAGTTGGCCTTGGCCAACCTGGACTGTGCCCACCTTAGATTTGGCCATGTCCAGTGTGGGCTGAGGCCAGCCTGAGCCTGGCCATGGCCAAACTGGGGTGGGGACACCTTCAAGGTGGCCATGACCCCCTTGGATCTGGCCTTGGCCAAGCTGGGCCTGGCACGTGCCGGGGGCAGATCCCGGAGAGGGGCAGCACTTCCCTCCCGCGGCATCACCGAGGTCACCGGGTTCAGGCAGGGCACAAGCTCCTCCCAACCTGAATCACAGCAGGGCCACCTCCCAGGTGTGACAACTCACCTGGACACATCCATGAGCTCCCAAATCCCAACAGGAGCACAGAGGCACCGGGAGAGCAGAGCCAGCAGCTGCCACAGGCTCGGCTGGGCAATTAAACCTTTTTTTTGTGAGTTAAAGAAGCCCCCAAAATAGCACCTGAAACCAATAAACTTCCCTTTCAGGAACTTCTGTAATTTGAAACACACTCAAGAACAAAACAAAAAAAAAAATCCAGAAATTTTTTAGGTTGTTTATCAAGTAGGACTTGGTGTGTTTTTAAATCCTTTCCATGTGGTGACTGCTGAGGAACATTATCTCTTCCTGAGGGATAGGAAGGGCTGGAGGGACAAATGGGATGGAGGGTCCAGGCAGAAGGAAGGTGGGATGGGAATTTTTAGGAGCAGATTTTAAACCATAAAATAAAAACTGCCATGTGAAATAATAAAATGGAAAAAGTAGTGATGCTCCATAACAAAAAATAATGTTAACAAATGCATTAAACAATAAAATAAAAGAAGACACAAAGCATAAAATAACCCCCAAAACTTCTTCAGTGCCAGTGAAAACCAGCTGGGGACAAGAAGTGCATGGAAGGTGCCCATCAGCTGGGCTTGAGCCCACGACCACAGAAATGTGAGGAAAAGCAAAAAAATTCCAAGGAATCCCCAAATAACTCCCAGGTGGAGCAGCCTTTGAGGTTAGAACACTCAAGGCAGCACCTGACAAAGCAAATTCATTCAAGAGCTGCATTTTGGGTGGCCTGAAGCATCTTGGAGCTCCAGGACACAGAAATGGAGAGGGGAACACCAGGTCTGGAGGGAGAATGGGTGAAAAATGGGGAAAATTGGTGATAAAGCCACAAATATCCTCTTAGGAGAACCTCAATCCCCACAAAGAACCAGCACTCGGGACAAATAGTTGAAAGTTTTTATTCATATAAAACTCATATTAAAGAACATAAAAGATTCTTAAAAACAAAACCAAAAAACAACCCCCGAAAAACAAGGCTCTTGCAATTATTTACAGCAGTATTGCACAAGTAAAGTGGCAATTACCCTGTCCAAAATTCATCAGTGCAAAACACAAGGAAGGCAGGGAAATTGCAGTCAAAAATGCTACATTAGCTGGGTCCTGCGACACGATTTAGTGATTCACGTGATCCCATGGGATGGCTGCTCCAGGAAAACCTGGCTGGAGCAATCCCGGGGGGTGGAGGAACCAAATTCCAAATTCCCACTGAATTTCACTAATGCTGAAGTCTTTGATGTGCCTAAATCACTCCTGGGAAGTGGAGACTTAGGCACTTGGAGAAAAATAAGATTAAAATCTTGTTATCCACACCACGATGGCTTTGGAAGGGGATCCAACACTTCTGGCAGGGAGGAAACCGAATCTTCACAGGAACTTAAATAAGCAGGAAATAAATATACAACATTTCTACAAGTTACAGCATTAAACAGTAGAGTGCATTAATTACACAGGGAAAAAAAAAAAGAAAATAAAAGGACCTACAGTATTTACCAATTCCACTCTAAAAAAGTGTAGGAAAAAAACAGGAACTTTTTTTTTTAAATTTTTTTAGTTTTTTTTTAAAGTATTTCTAAGCTGTACAAAACTTACAGGAGAGAAAGGAGAGGGAGTACATTGCACACAGATATTTGGCTCAGATGATGGAAATAATATGGTACTCTACTCTAATAAATATTTGAGTATTTACAGTTTGGTGCAAAAGAGGAGAAGCAAGAACAGGATCAATCTGGTTTCCAAGGAAAACTCTTCATCCTTTTGGTGCAACACAGAGCACAGGCTACACTTAAACACGACCCAGAGCAGGCAGCCAACATGGCTGAAAGGAGAAAAAATCCCTATTCTATATCATTCTTCTGTTTTGAGGCTTTTTTGGGGGCTTTTTCTCACTAAACCTCACAATTCCACAGTAATCCTATTTTTTGAGAGTTCCTTTTCCTATGATTTTTGGCTGGGAACTCCTCCTGTGGAGAAGGCCCTGGGAGACTTTGCCAATATACTGATTTTTTTTTTTTTTTTTCATTAAAATGAATTTGTCTCCATGGGAGGACAGGGTAAAGTGCTCTTTGGTGATTCTTTGGTGTACTCCAAGGGACACATTCTGGGATGCCCAAAGTTGGGAGATCCCAAAGCACCATTTCATCCACCAGCAACGATGGAACTCAACTGGGAGCAGAAAAAAAAAATCTCACTGGGTCTCCCCCACTCTGCTGCCAAGTTTTATCCTTTTAATTTTACCAGTGGAATTCCATGGGAAATCCCTGGTGGCAGCCTACAGTAGGGCTGGCTGGGGCAGCACAGCCACGGTGAGCCAAAGCCAGAGGCAAATCCCAAGGGATGAGGAGCAGGATCTGCCCTGGCCAAGCTCCCTCGTTATTTGAACCGCTCACTCTCCACCAGGGCAAAGGGTCCCCCCAGAGGGTTCCAAAATGCCCTTCCCAAAACACTCCCTGCTCCTGCAACCGCTGCTCACCTTGCACTTCCAAGGACAAAAAAGGGAATAAAATTGGCAATCGAGGTTAAAACCAGCTCCATGATCCTCCAGGAGCAGGAGGGGAGGCCCCGCTCCGGCCCGCCAGGCAGAGAGGTCCCACTGGGGTCTGTCCATCATTAATTAACACTAATTATCATCCATGGCACTCAGCAGCTTCTCCCTGTGGGAAGAACCGCTCCAAGGGGGGCTTGGGATGGAGTTTTCCTTCTTTTCTTTTCCTATGCTGCTGGTGAGACTAGAAACAGCCCTGCAGCTTTTGGGGAGCACCTGCACCAGCCTGAGGGAAGGGGGTGTTTGTGCATAGATATGGGATGGCTGGAGCAGCCAATCCCCCAAAAACATCTGCTGGGAAGGGGAATACCCATGGATCCATGGCTCCAGGGGGGGAAGGGGAGAGGCCCTGGGACATGGAGTACCTGGGAACTTCTCTGGGAGGACACAGAGCAGTCAGATCCCCTTGGAATGTCCTGGATAGATCCATGTCGGGCTGGCATCCTTCCATCTGCATCTGGGTGCTCATCCCCGTCCAAACACGGAGAGGATCCCAGGAAAACACAATCTTGGAAACCTCTTTGGACAGCCACGACTCCCAACAGGTGCTGCTGCCGTCGCCTCTGGCTGTGGTGTTCCGGGAGCTGCTCCCTGCCTCCGGAACGGTTTATTGCTGGATTACTCAGTCCCCCACATCTGACAGCAGACACTACAGAAGCGTTTTCACACGTTTTATAGAAAGAATCTCTTTAAAAAAAGGCAACCTGGTGGCTTGGGGTTTGGTTAGTTGTGATGGTTTGGACCCTGGAGTTCGACAGCGAAGTCTTGAAATTCAGAGCGGATAAAAAAAATAGAGATATCAAAACCCAAAAAAAAAAAAAAAAAAAATTAAAAAATCAGTCAGCAGGAAATAGGCTGATTTGCATTATGCAAATGAAGTTGGATTTGGGGTAGCATTAGGTATTTACAGGTAAAAGAAGTGCTGATATTAAATCCCTCTGCCCTTTTTCCAGCATTTTTGGGGGCAAACACCCCGGGGGGCAAAGGGAGGGGGAGGAATCTGAGCCTCTGCAAGGCAAACTCCAAGGGCTCTGCCCATCAGCTGGCTCAGGTTTCCCTCATTCCTGCCATGGGGCTCATGCCACAGAATTCCAGGAACGATGACAAAACATGATTCCACATTTTCGCTGAAACTCTTTTGGGGGAAAAAAAGGCAAAAAAATGAATAAGAAGAGTGGAGAGAAACACCGAGTAAACACCACTCTGCCACAAAAACGCCGCGGTCGGAATGGGATATCCACCCTCATCCTTCCACGTGTCCTGGGGGAGAGGCAGGGTGGGAGCCCCACATCCATCCATGAGTCCGTCCTTCCCGGGCTTTCCCAGCGAGGAATTCAGTCCTGGTGGCTCGGGATGCGCCGGGCGCTCTCACTGGAGCCTCCAGATGCGGCTGATGATGTAACGCAGCAGGCGCAAGATCATAACCTGGGGGTTTCCCAGCTGGTGATCCAAGAAACCCTGAAAGAGAGGGAGGGAAAAACAAAAAAAGGAAAAAAAAGAGAAAAACCAAACGAAGTGGTGACTTTAATTCCCAGCATGAAGCCCCCCATTTAATATTCCAGACGCACAAAGTGTTCAACGCTTTGCAGCCAGCAGAGCTTGGGGCTCGTGACAGCAGTCAAGGGATGCCCCCTCTTCCAGGAAAAGCCTGGGACCTACGAGCCTTGCTGGGACAAGGAGTGGCTGGATGACGAATGGCCCGATTTCCTGGTGTCTTGTCCGAGAAATGGTCCCGGGGGGGAGGCCACACCCTGGGGAACGTGACAGGGAAGGCGCCGGGACCGCGCCGGGACCCGTCCGACAGCCCCGACCTGCCCGGCGAGTGCAGCTCTGGCACTGCTGCAGTTCCCCATTTCTAACCTCAGGCTGAAAGGGCAAACCTCAGAGCCAGGCAGGGCCGGCAGGCATGAGCCCTTCCACCCTCCCCTCCGGAGCCCAGACAGCTCAGGAGCAGCCAGAACACTTCCAGAAGGAAAAGGGACCTTTCCGCAAAGTGCCTCAGGGATGATAATTCAACAATGGCTGAAATGCTCTGAAACCTCCCAAGTTTTGGGTGCAGGGAGTGAGAATTTGTCACATGCTGACTGCAGCAGGTACAAAGTGTTTTTAGGGTCACGCATGACGTCCCCTGCTCGTGACACCTGAGCAGGCAGGACGTGTCCTCTGCGCTCCACTCCTCATCCCGGGCCAGCCCTGGGTTGGAATTGCAGCCATGGCACTGGGAACAGCCTCGTGCAACCCTGGGGGATGCTCCCTGCACCTCACCCTGCTGCTGCCTGGGAAACACCCCCATTCCCATTAAATTCACCCCCTTATCCACCACAGGGTTGTAGGGAGCAGCATGATGTGCCCAGAGATTTCCAGCACCAAAGGAGCCAGGATAACACAGGAAGGATGCTCCTGCTCCTCACAAATATTCCAAATTTAAGGCACTGCTCTGGGAGGCAGGGAGGAGATGGGAGATAGGTGGTCCAGCACTGAACAGGCTCCCCAGGGAATGGTCACAGCTCCAAGGCTGCCAGAGTTCAAGGAACATGTGGACAATGCTCTCAGGCACAGGGTGGGATTGCTGGGGCTGTGCAGGGCAAGAAGTTTGGACTTGGATTATCCTTGTGGATCCCTTCCAGCTCAAGATATTCCATGGCACTCTGCATTTCTTCCAGCTCCTCTGGATCTGCCTGCTGCTACCACGTGCCTCCAGCTTTCTGGACAGCCTATCCCTCCCTTTCATTGAAAAGATATCCTTTATCCCAAAAGGCAGCCACTTTGCATCACAAGGGATCAGCCTGGGTGGGGGAGGTCTGAAGATGCGCATTCTGGATTTTGGATTCTGGATTGGGGTATCAGCTTATCACCACTTTGTTGCAGGTCAGGAATGCCAGGGCATTTGGGAAAAGTGGAGCAGGTGGAGATGATGTGGAA
Source organism: Camarhynchus parvulus (assembly GCF_901933205.1). Taxonomy (NCBI): domain Eukaryota; kingdom Metazoa; phylum Chordata; class Aves; order Passeriformes; family Thraupidae; genus Camarhynchus; species Camarhynchus parvulus. The sequence continues at coordinate 4,675,732 of NC_044573.1, read as the reverse complement.
AAAGCAGGATCGTAGCAGCGTGACCCCCATTTTGTGGGAAAGCCAACCCTGGGAGCAGTGAGGAAGCACTGCAGGAGCTATTTGGGAGCTGAAGAGGATGGATAAGGATTCAGCAGCCAGCATTCCATCACCAACACTGCTCCTGGCCCCTCTTCCCACAGCCAAGCCCAGGTGGATGGAGCAGAATCCACAAGCAGGGACATGCAGCAGCCCATCCTGGCGAGCCCATCTTGCTTCACCCCCTGGGCTGGGCTGCCTTGGGCTTGGGATTGGGCTCCTCTGGGGCATTACTGCATCGACTTGGGTTGCAACACCCCAAGGTGAGCGAGTTCATGGGCTTATAAAAACTCTTTCAAAACAGTCTTTGCAAGAGAAGCAAGTTCTAGGACCAAGTTTCTTCTTTGCAGCAGCTGGGATTTGGGAGCTGGGTTGGGAATCCCACTAAATGCTTCCCTAAAAGCAATGCTGCCAGGCAGTGCATCCCCCAAAACCCCCAAACTTCCCCTGCCTCTTCCTTTCTAAAAGTTTCCTCATCACCATCAGGTCCAGGCCCAACCTAACACCTCTGCCCCAAAACCCTTGTGCAAACCTGGTGCCCTAAAGCTTCCAGCCCCGATTTCAAGGTTATTTTCAATTGATTTAAAGGTTATTTTTCATTGATTTGAGGCCGCCGCCGCTGATTTGCCTGGTCCAGGCCACCCCCGCCCGCGCAGCCTTTTCTCGTCTGAGCGAGCGAAATGCTCACCGCAGAGAGAGTTTCCAGAAATGATTCAGCCCTTCCCTTCGAGAGAAACGGGAGGTGAAGAGGGGAAAGTTACCCTGCGTGGACAATAGGAGGCATTGAACTCGTCCCCGATGCGCCGCAGCTCCTGCGCGATCCAGATCTCCGGCTGCACCTCTTCAGCTGGAGAGGGGGATTGCCACCGGGAAGCTGCGGGGGATGGAACAGGAGAGTTGGAAACCCAGGAAGAAGAACTAATTGTATAGAATTTACTACATAAAACTCTCTAGTAACCCGTCAGCTCTTGCCATCTTATTCCTATTTTTTTTTATTATTATGTTTTATCTCTCTTAAATCCCAGGGGTGCATGTGAGGACTCACTGTGTACAATGAACAGGCTTTTATTCCTGGTTATTTCTGTATTATTATTACTACTATCAGGCTTCTATTTATTTATTGTAGACTTTCCAGGGGACCATCTCCAAGCTTTGGTCCTCTTAAACAGGGATGAGAGCCAAGATGCCACACTCCAATTTCCTTCCCTTGCCAAACCTCCTCTTCCCCCTTTTTTTCCTTCAGCAGCAACTCCTTCCCTAACCTTAAAACCCTCTGCCTCATTCAATTTTCACATTTCTTCCCCAAATCATTCTCAAGCGCCCAACAAGGAAAACCAATGGGTTTGTCATAGGGAGGAGAAAACCACAGTTGGATTTATGTGCGGAGAAACCACAGTTCCAGCAAATCCAAGTGCTGGCTTGAAAGAGAAAAGAAAGAGTTAATGTGTTTATTATACTGCAGGATACATAATTATTTAGGTCTCCATCTTAAAAAGTTATTAAACATGTGATAAATCCTGCAAATAGCCAGGGGGGAAAAAAAAGAAACAGTACTGTGTATGATGCCCAGCACCACCTCATCCCCCTTCCTTAAAGTTCAGGATCCAAGCAGGAACTGAAGTCTTAAGGAATATTTAAAAAAAAAAAACAACCAACAAAACCAAAAAAAAAAAAAAAAAAAATACTGCACAAAACAAAGCAGCGTTTTGGCACGACAGCTTCAGAGAAATCACAAGGGAACAGGAATAGCTTCCAATCTTCCAAACATTCAAAGGATTAGTAGGGCAGTTAGAAGAAAAAAAAAAAAAAAAAAAAAAAAAAAAAAGAAAGAAAGAAATTAAATAAAAGCCTGGCTCCAACCTGATTGGAAAATGCATTTCCGAGCCAAGGCAGCGCCGCTCGGCCGGCCGGGGGCTGTGTTTTGTTTTCACGCTGTAGTAGCAGCGCCCGCCGCCCGCCCCGAGCGCTGCCCCTCCCGCCGCCGGGCGCGCCACGCGCGGCGCTCGCGATCCCGCCGGAGCCGGGCGGGACCGGCCGGGGCGGAGCCGCTTCCCAAATCCCTCCCCGGCCCGGCCGGCAAACAAAAACACGCGGCCAGCCCGGGGCACGGAGAGGCGAGGAGCGCCGGGGACGTGAGGAGAACCACGCGAGGGAGCCGCGCTGCTCCGTCCGCCCCATCCTTTCCCCGCCGTGCCATCCTCCCTCCCGCCCCAGAGACTCGGGCTGGGCTCGGTGGCTGAGAGCGAAATCGGGCTGAGGTTTTCAGAAAGGACTTTCTGCGGCGCTGCCGAGCGGCGGCGGCGAAAGGGGCCAGTCATAACCGGGTCCCCAAACCAGTCACGGGCGCTTTCGGGGGCGGGGGGACACAGTCATAGCGTGAGCCACCACCGAGGGTGACAACCCCGGGGCACCGGCACCGCCGGGAAGCCACGCCTGGCTCCGGCCCGTGGGATGCTCCAGGATGGAATTGCTGCGGTTCCAGCTCGGAAGGGCAAAGAAAGCAACCCCAAAGTGCAACGTCAGCTCCTGGGTTAGGTATCCAATCCCTCACCGAAGGAAATCTTGGAGAGCCGGGAGAAAACAGCAGCGATTCCAACACAAGAGCATCAGGACATCACCAGCAGATTCCCAGCTCAAGGTCTTCCTCTTAAATCCAACTATTTGCACGTGGACAATCTCCTTGGAGAGCAACAGGTTTATACTGCTCCTCTCCTCATGGGAATACACACCGGGATCAAACCAGCACTGGGAAAAGCCATTTCCAGAGCACCTGCTCCAGCCACATTCCCAAAATCCACATGCGAACAAACACGTTGCCTTCAGACCAAAAATCCAATGGAAGGAAAGGAAGGAGAGACACAAAATACCACAAACAGAGTGACCGAACCCCTCCAGAAAGAGTGAGTTTATCTCGGGTGACTTACACTCCCAGCTGGGAATTCCCCATCCCTGCCAACCTCTTCCCCCAGAACAAACAAATCAACTCACCCTTGCTCCTCTCCTTCCCACCCCCAAAAGCATCGTCCTGGATATTCCAGGCTGGCACTGCAGCCCTTGTTCCCTTCCATCCCAGAGCATCCCCTCGCTGCTTTTGTCTCATTTCCCAAAAGAAACAGCTTTGGAGGCAGCTGGATGCGTCCCCTGGACTGTCAGAAAGGTGGCACAGCCCAAAGCATCACTTCCCAAATCCTCCACACCAACAGCTCCTCCTTACACAACCCAGGGCATTCCCAAGGGCTGCCTCCACCTTTATCTGCCCTCAGCAAAGCCTTTGGGGAAGGTTTTGCAGGATTTAGAGAGGCAGAGCATGAGCTCGCCATGCTGGAGCAGCCTTGGAGCAGCTCCCCACTGCCCATGGGAGAGGCCGGGAGCATCCATCGCTTCTGCTCGCAGGAAACGCCTGTTTATTTTAATAAAAATAATAATTATTATTGCTTATGCTTCCGAGAGAAACTCTCCACCTTGCAGCCTCTGCTCACAACAGATAAAATCAGTGGGTAAAAACACAACAAAAATATCTCCTTTGCTTCCTTCCCGAGGGACTGACCCACTTCCATGTGGAAAACTCCACGGCACGCATCCAGCTGGACACTGCCAAGGCACAGGGATTGAGGAGGAGGTGTGCAGGGCAAAGCCATGAATACTTCCCAAGGAGAGCTGCATGGGAAGTCACAGCCTGGGAGCTGCAGATGTGGATGGGGATAAAACAGATCTGCAGCTCCACGTTCCCAGCTTAATCCATTCAGGAGTATCCAGGAGTCCCAGTTAAACAGCACTGAGGATTTTCCATTCGCTTATAGTTGTTTAGGATGATGCCCCTAGCAACACTCACAGAGCAAAGGCTCCAATAAAACAGCTGATGAGAGCACAGGAATTTGGGGGAAAAAAATCAGGGAAAACTTCAATTTCTTCCCAGATAAAAGAAACTGAAGCCTTGGCTCTCCCGGCGAGGAATTCCGGGAGCATCCCTGCCTGGCCATGCCAGGGCGAGGTTGTGAAACACGAATTAAGCTGTAATTACTGCAATAATGTCACAAAATCTACCCTAAGGGCACGTTACAGCCAGGCCTCCGCAGCCAGAGCCACGAGGGAGCAAAAACACCACCAACCAAAAAAATTGGTGTGGAGATCCCAAAAAAGCTCGGAGCTGGTGTTTGTTATCCCCATGCCTCGCTCCCACCGTGCCCTGGTGCGAGTTCAAAGGTTTCCTCCAATTCACCAGGGAATGCATCAGGAGAGGGGAATGCTGGACACTCATGCAAGCTCCCGCGGGCAGGTTTTCCCTGCTGGAGAGGCTTCACCTGGCAAAGCCACTGGTAAACACGCCCCCGCCCGCCTCCGGGCCGCTTCCCAGCGGGATTTCGGGATGCATGGCCCCAGCACCTCCGCCACCGATCGATGAGAGAGCCGGCAGCGGCACACGAGCCAGGAGCCACTTGCTTGGCAAAACATCCTGGGACAGCGAGCCCTGAGCAGAAAACTGGACTCAACAACTCTTGTCCCCTCCTCCCCTGGCAGTGACTGACCGAGCCCGGAAAAGAATAAACATCATAGTAATAAAAACCCCGGCGCTGGACGCGCGGGAGTTCCCCGGCGCTGTGTTTGCCCGCGGCCCCGGCCAGCTTCCACAAATCCCTGAGCGCCGGGAGAGCCTCCAGCCCGCGGCACGGCTGCTCCCAAAATCCACGGGGTGGGTGGGATGCGGGAGGTGCTGCTGCAGGTGCCTGGCGTGGCTACCTGCGTTTTCCATCCTTCCAAGGGAAGCCAAAGGGCAGGACCCCTGATGCACCCCTCAACAACCCCCTGGCACCGTGTGCTCACAGCTTTACACACCCCTCCTCTTCATCCACACCTGTGCACAAACCCCGGCACTTCACACACCCCACGAGAATCCGTGTTTTTCCGCGGCGCTGAGGAAAGCCAAGCCAGGTGAGGAGGGGAAGGCGAGGAAAGCCAAGCCAGGTGAAGGGTCGGAAAGGCGCTCCCGCACTTTCAGCCTACCCCTGACCTGTGTATTCACCCTCCACACATCTCCCCCGGCACTTCACTTTCACACCTTCGCACGCCCCCACAGCAACTCGGCTCTGAGGAAAGCCACGCCAGGTGAGGAGGGGGAGCGAGGGCAGCCGAGCCCGGCGGGGAGGGGAGGAGGAGGATGGGGAGCCGCGCCCCGGAGCTTACCCATGGCGCTGAGGCAGTGGCTGAGCGCCTGGCAGGGCGGGCTGGGGGTCTGCGTGGCCTTGTCGCAGCCCAGGGGCGCGGGGCTGCGCTCGGCTTCGAACGAGAAGTACCCGCTGGAGGAGCGCGGCAGCAGCGGCGACCTCCGCACGAAGATGAAGAGCGGCGAGCGGGTGGCGAAGGGGCCGGGGCTGGCGGGCGGGCCCCGCGCCGCGGCGGCCGCGGACACCGCGCCGGCCCCGGGCAGGGCGGCGGGAGCGCCGGGGCGCAGCTGCGCGCCCGGCCCGGCCCCTCCGCCGCCGGCAGCCGCCCGCCCTCGCCGTCGCGTCGCGCCTTCACCTCGGGGGCTGCTTGGCCATCGGGGCTGCCTGCGGGGAGCGGAGCGCGGTGAGCGGCCGAGCGCGCCCAGGCCGGCCCGCCCGCCCGCCCGCCCCATTGTTCTGCCGAGCGCGCCCCCGCCCCGGCCCCGGCCCCGGCCCGGGCCCCCGCCCCCGCGCCCCCGGCCCCGCTCACGGTGCTGCCGCCGCTGGAGCGGCCCCGGCCGCGGCTGCGCTCGGGTCTGCGCGGGAGCGGCCCCGGGCCCGCTCCGCCCCGTGTTTACAGCCCCAGCACCGCCCCCGGCCTCCCCCGGCCCGGCACCGCCCCGGCCCGGCACCGCCCCGCGCCCGCCCCGGCACCGCCCCGCCCGCGGGGAGCGCCCGGCTGGGCTCGGGCACAGGCTTACACACGCTCCGGGACAGGGCCCAGGCTGATAAACACAGCCCGCGGCACGGCACGGCCTTACACACGCACACGTGCGCTGCCAGCCTCACACACACACACACACAAACACAAACACACATCGCACACAAACACAGCCCGAGAGCTGCGTTCTGATACCTTCACCCTTCCCACCCTGCAGCACGCACTCACACCTTGCACACACAGCACACACCCCGCGGGGTTCACCCCTACACGCACCCCGTGTACCGTGGGTGCTCCCCTTACCTGCACACCCCTTACACACCCCCATGTGCGTGCACACCTCACAGCCCACACACACACCAGCACTGGTGCATCCCTCGAGCAGCAGCATCTCCAGCCTGTGGAGAAACAGCTGTGGAGAGGAAGGGCCATGGAGAGGAAGAAGGACTATGGAGAGGAGGAAGAACCATGAAGGGGTAGGAAGGACCACGGGGTGGAAGAAGCCTTATGGATAGGAAGGACCCAGCCCATCCACCACAGGGGCTGAGCGCTGCTGCTGGAGCCGATTCTGGGGTGGTCACGGGTCCCCCATTCCACCCCAGTGTCCCTCACCTCAGCCAGGGACGGTCCCACACACTGCTGGAGCATCCCTGGCTGCTCCAGCTCTGTTCCCACCCCCTTCATGCCTCTCCAATGGGAGGGGAAGGAAAAATGTCTACGGGTGTTTGAGTGGGCAAAAATAATAAGGGAAATTTTTTAGGAAGACACATTAGGGAAAAATTTGAAGACAGGGCCCAGCAGCAGAAGGGAAGG